>NC_057797.1:382385543-382722898 GCF_018294505.1 Triticum aestivum
GGGAGACACGTAGGCACATATATGTGCGTATAGAGGGCTAGTAGAGACCGTGCATGTGTATATATGCATGTGAGAGAAATAGTGTTTTCCAACTGAGATTAGTGAAAAGAGTGGTACATAGTAGTCACAAAGAGAGAGAGAGAGAGAGAGAAACAGAGAGAGCATGTGTGTGAGACACCCCGACACCCTGAGAGAAATTGTGAGCATGTGTGAAAGAGAAATGCCGATGCATATAAAGTGTGTGCACTTATGCGTTAGATAGAGAGATATATAACGCGTTTGTGAGAACGGGATGAGGCATAGTGCATCTACGTGTAAAAGGCGGTTCTATGCATTAAATTAAAATATAAATGGCATTATTATTTTTGGATGAGATCATGAATTTTGCAAATTGCGTATGGACAAAAATTGGTCTATCAGACACCCATACTCTATTGAATTCTAGCATGTGCATGTGTTTATTTCATATTATCGATCCATAGAGTGAGAGTGGTTTGAAATACAGGCAATGGATGCTTTTGCAATTCATATATAAACATTAATTAGTGCACTCCATGTTGTTAGTGTGAAGCACTTTATACATTTGTCACTTGCATGGATACATTCAAAATTGCTAGCTACGAAATAGAATACATGTCGAATTCAACATAAAGGGGGTTTCGAAGATTCGAATTCATAGGAAGTGCATTCATCTATTTGAACCCGAGATAATGGCATTTGTAAATCAGATGTAAAAGGGGGCATCAATCTTTGTTGTGAGTTTGAGCGTGCTAGTCATACGCATATCTAACTTTTTTTTGCAACCAAGGAGATTATATCTGGAACCATGCATTAACTGAGGTAAGTTGCATATTTTTTAATATATACTCGTGTACAATGTATATTCAAATGTACCCCTCCATTCCAAAATAATCGTAGCTTTAGGATTTCAAGAGTAAAGATTTGTGAAGTTTGACAAATCCTGAAAGTTCAATTCAAGAGAACCGAAAACGTTAATGCTTCTGCTCCCAAATATTGAACGAAGCGCCAAATAGGCCTCTGGTTACCCGAAACCGTGCGAGACTAATGTTTTGGTGGTAGGAAATTACTGTCCTGACTCTGGCCCGTGTGGCCTATCGGCCCGATGTCCAATGGTCTAAACCGGGGCATGTTTGTAACTTCAGCAAGATGCCGGTCTCAACCGCCTCCGAGAAGCATTCATACACCGTGGGTGCCTACCCATGCACTCGGCCGAAATCTATCCCGCCCACATTTGGGACACCTAACATGACTGTCCTACCCCCAACCCGCAATATGTCCGAAATTTTAGATGGGGGCAAAGTTTGTAACTTTCCCCAAATTTCAAAGAAGTGCATCTCAAACCGAAACATTGTTCCCCCTTAGTTCCCCTCCTCCCTCCATTTACCAATTCATACTCCGTGGGCGCGAAAACGCCCTCTCCACCAGCCGCGAAACCCCGGCCTCCTCCGTCCTCCACCCCATAGCGGTCAATCCACCGCCGCCCTCCTCCATCACGCCGAAGCCGGTACCCCGACGTTGTCGTCCAGCGCAACCGTAACCGCAATGCCCTCAAGGACTTAGCAGCTGAAGTCGAGGCAGAGCTGCCTCCACGATGCCGACGCTGACATGCGCCATAGCAGAACTACTCCGACCACGCCGTCCTGCGCCTCACTGTTGCGGCTCCACTATCGCAACCGTCCACCACACTGGAGTTGTTCCCGCTAGCCGTCGTTCGCCGCCTCGGATCTGCTTCCCCCCCGCCGACAGACGGCCACTGAACCACACTCAACAACTTGGCCATGGGTTCGTCCAAGGCTGCACCGTCCTCCACAACTTCTAGTTTCCGGCAAACAACAAGAAGATCGTCAGAAAAATAGAAGGAGGACACAACACTGCCAGTAGAAAGAGGTACTCCTCTTCCCTTATTCGTGCAAATCTTATGTCTCCGCTCAGACCGTATTCATCCCACGAAAGAAACTAGTTGAGCACTTCTTACTACATCTTCTTCGTGATACTAAATGCACAAGGTTTCCTCCCTTTTACTATTTCACCTTTGCTAGAGGTCAGTAGCCCGCCTGGATTTCAATTGAGGGTCAGTCGAACCGCAATTAAAAGAAGCAGCACCCGCTTAGGTGCGCGGAGCACCTAGTCCTCCTGTTCCCTGAGGAAGCGGCTCATAAGTGTCTATCATAGGGCTGTGGGGCGCAGGAGCTGCTTGCGCCCGATCTGGAGGTCGACGGGGCTTGAATGAATGGCCAGGGGGCGGTGCCAAGCATGGCGGTGCGGTGAGGTCGAGGGGAGGGCGCAGGCAGGGGAGGAATACTGGGCCGGTGGTCGCTGGCGTTTCGAGGAAGATCGTCAACACTGACTGGCTGGAGGTAGATGAAGGTGATCTGCCCGATCTTTGTACATCGGACGGTGCAGAAAAAATGGATTGACCTATTTGCTTTCAGTCGACTGTTATTTTCATAGAATCCTGTAGTAATTTAGTGTGCCATGCATGTTGTAGAGATATCATATGTCTCCCGTCATTTATTTCTCACCGACCTACTATCTGCTACCTTTACACTATATTAATTGTGCACACACTTCACCCATACACACACTATTGGTTTTTTATGCATGGGTATTTTAGACTCTAACGCAGTGTTGATGAATGCAGAAAAGAAAAGACAGAAGTCGCTCTAGTGTAATTCAAGGATAAGCACTAAGCGTTTCAGCGCTCTAATGGGTACAGTGTCAGCAGTTGGAGACAATAAACGTAGCTCTGCAGTCGATGATCTCAACTGCCACACACAACCATCCCAGATGCTTGCTTTAACTTCGCGCTGTCAAATGTGGTTGCATGTTGCATATGGTGTCTAGCTTGTATTGCTTCCAATTTGGTTAAATCGCATCTGCTTACTTTACACATTATACCTTTGATAATGACATGCCTTCCTGTTTTTGATACATACTGCATATGTCTATTAACCATGTCCGTACATCAAACTAATGCTCTTTTGTATCGCTCGTCAATCACTTATGATGAGACAGTCACCCGAGTGGGTTACTGTGAGACGCCCTACTCGTTTAAAGAGTGTAGTGTCATCCTCCCCACATGATTCTCAAGAAACAACAAGGCTAAATGAATATAGTCAACGTAGCTCTCTAGTTGATCACCGCAATTCCCCCACACCACCATCGCAGGTGCTTGCTCTTACTTGGCAGTGTGATATGTGGTTGCATGTTGCATATGGTGTCTACCTTGTAATGCTTCTAATTAGGGTAAATTGCATCTGCTTAGTTAACACATTATACCTGTGAATATGACATGCCTTCCTGTTTTTGGTACATACTACGTCTTTCTATTAACCATGTTCTTACATCAAACTACTTTTCTTGTGTATCCCTCATCAATGCTCCTAATTTGTTAAATTGTATCTCCTTAGCTTACACATTATACATTTGAATATGATACGCCTTCCTGTTTTTGGTACATACTACATCTGCCTATCACACCATGTTCTTACATCAAATTATTGTTCTTGTGTATCCTGCGTCTATCGCTTATGATGAGACAGTCACGCGCGTGGGTTAATATGAGATGCAATACTCTTATAAAGAATGCAATTTCATCCTCTCCACATGATTCTCAAGAAACAACAAGCCTAAATGAAGATATTGAACGTAGCTCTGTACCTAAAGACCGCACTTCCCCTACACTAGCATCACAGGTGCTTGCTCTAACTTTGCAGTGTGATATGTGGTTGCATGTTGCATACAGTGTCTAGCTTGTAATGCTTCTAATTAGGGTAAATTGCATCTGCTTAGTTTACACACTATACCTGTGAATATGACATGCCTTCCTATTTTTGGTACATACTACATCTATGTGTTAACCTTGTTCTTACATGAAACTACCTTTCTTCTGTATCATGCATCAATCACTTAGGATGAGTCATCTTTATTCGTTGCATATTGCATATTATTTCTAGCCTGTTGCCATGTATTGCTTCTAATTTGGTCAAATACATTTGTTAGGGCACCCTTTTAATTTGGCAGAGTGATATTGGTTTCATATTTCATATGGTTTCTAGCTTGCATCGATTCTAAGAAGTTCAAGCACCTTGTGCTTAGTTTACACTTTATACATCATACATGTCAATATGTCATGCCGTCCTGTTTTTCATACATATTCCATCCTCCTATCATGCGGCTGCCTTACATGAAAGTAGTGTTCATCAGTATCATGCATCAATGAGTTCTGAAGAGCAAATTTTATTCCTTTTTCTTGTGTGTTTGACTTGACAAGGCAAAATCAAGAAAGAGGAAGGAAAAGAGTAAGGAAGGCGATGATGGTGGTCCTCTACAGCAACGTAAACGGAGCATCTATACCGATTCTCCTTGTACTGATAGTGCATCACAAGGTCCAAGTCTCCGCTCCCCTACTCCACCATCCAAGGTGCTTGCTCTAACTTGGCAGTGTGATATCTGGTTGCATGTTGCATATGGTGTCTAGCTCGTATTGCTCCTAATTAGTTTAAACTGCATCTGCTTAGCTTACACATGATACATGTGAATATGACACGCTTTCCTGTTTTTGGTACATACTATATCTGTCTATCACACCATTTATTACATGAAACTACTCTTCTTGTGTATCCTGCATCAGTCACTTATGATGGGACACCTTTAAGTTGGCAGTGTGATATTGGTTTGCGTCTTGAATATGATTTCTAGCATGTATTGCTTCTAGTTTGATGAACGCCACCTATGACGAGACAGTTTTAACTGGGCAGAGTGATATTGATTGCACCTTCCATATGGTGTCTTGCAGTGTTTCTAATTTGTTGAAGTGCCCTCTGCTTAGTTAACACATCATAGGTGTGAATATGTCAAGCCGTCCATTTTTTGTACATATTCCATCCTCGTATCATGACTTTGCCTTTCATCAGAGTAGTGTTCGTCAGTATCATGCATGAATGAGTTCTAAAGAGCGAAAGATATTCCTTTTTCTTGTCGGTATGACCTCACAATGCAAAATCAATGAAGCTGAAGGAAATTGGCAAGACATTGGATGATGGTGGTCCTTCCAAGCAACTGAAAACAGAGGTTCTCTACAGATTGTACTCTGCCATCCTCCCAACAAGATTCGCAAGACAACGCAAGGCTAGACAGTCAACGTAGCTATGTAGATGATGAGCACATCTCCCCTACTCCACCATCATAGGTGCTTGCTCTAACTTGGCACTATTATATGTGGTTGCATGTTGCGTATGATGTCTAGCTTGTATTGCTTCTTAATTTGTTGAATTGCATCTGCTTACTTTACACATAATGCCTGTGAATATGACATGTGTTCCTGTTTCTACATCAGACTACTATTATTGCATATCCCGCATCAGTCACTTATGATAAGGCACCTTTAAGTCGCCACTATGATATTGGTTGTGTCTTGCATATGATTTCTAGCATGTACTGCTTCTAATTTGTTGAAACGCCATACAGTTTGAACTTGGCCGAGTGATATTGGTTGCATCTTTCATATGGTGTCTAGCTTGCAGTGCTTCTAATTTGTTGAAATGCCTTCTGCTTAGTTACCACATCATAGGTGTGAATATGTCACACCATCCTGTTTTTCATACATATTCCATCCTCGCATCATGTGTTTGCCTTTCATCCGAGTAGTGTTTGTCAGTATCATGCATGAATGAGTTCTGAAGAGCGAATTTTATTCCTTTTTATTATCGGTTTGACTTCACAATGCAAAATCATTACAACTGAAGGAAATTAGTCCGGCAGTGGATGATGGTGGTCCTTCGGAGCAACTCAAACAGGGGGTCTCTACAGATTCTACTCCGCCATCCTCCCAACAAGATTCGCAAGACAACACAAGGCTGGACAATCAACGTAGCTGTGTAGATGATGAGCACATCTCCCCTAATCCACCATCACAGGTGCTTGCTCTAACTTGACACTACTATATGTGGTTGCATGTTGCGTATGATGTCTAGCTTGTATTGCTTCTAACTTGAATTGCTCTGCTTACTTTACACATAATGCTTGTGAATATGACACCTGTTCCTGTTTCTAGAACATACGTGTACATGATGAGCACATCTCCCCTACTCCACCATCACAGGTGCTTGCTCTTACTTGGAACTGTTATACGTGGTTGCATTTTCCGTATGATGTCTAGTTTGTATTGCTTCTGATTATGTTGAATTGCATCTGCGTAGCTTACAACTTATACCTGCAGCGATCACTTACCCATAAGACACATTTAACTTGGGACTGTGATGTAGGTTGCATCTTGCATTGTCTTCTAGCTTGTACTGCTTCTAATTTCTTGAAATGGCACTTATGTCGAAACACTTTTTACCTGATAGAGTGATATTGGTTGCATGTTCATATGGTGCCTAGCTTTCATTTCTTCTAATTTTGTTGAAATGCCTTCTACTTACTGTTTTTTCATACATATTCCATCCTCCTATCGTACGTGTGAATATGAAACACTGTCTATTTTTGTATATATTCCATCCTCGTATCCTGCGCTTGCCTTACATCAAAGTAGTGTTTGTCTATATCATGCATCAACCATTTATTCAGAGCTAATTTTATTCATCTTCTTGTGGTTTTGACTTCATAAGGCAATATCAGAAAATAGGAAGGAAAAGAGTAAGTTAGGGGATGTTGGTGGTCCTCCGCACCGACGCAAACAGAGACTCTCTAGATTTGCCACTGCTACTGCTAATGAAGTTGAAGTCCCAAGTCTACATGATGAGTTCATCTCCCATACTCCACCATCGCAGGTGCTTGCTCTAAGTTGATAGTGTGATAATTGGTTTCATGTTGCATATGTTGTCTAGCCTATATTTCTTCTATTTTGATTAAATTGCACCTGCTGAGTTTATACATTATACATGTGCATATGACATGGCTTTATGTGTCTAGAATACACTGCATCTATCTATCATACCATGTTCTTACATCAAAGTACTGCTGTTGTGTATCCCGCATCAATCACTCATGATTGGACGCTTTTAACATGGCAGTTTGATAGTGGTTGCATCTTGCATTGATTTCTACGTTGTACTGCTTCTAATTTTTCGAATTGCCACTTATGACAAGACACTTTTAACTTGGCAGAGTAATATTGGTTGCATTACTTCTATTTTCTTGAAAATCCTTCTGCTTAGTTTGCACATCGTAGCTGTGAATATGTCATGTCATCCTGTTTTTCTTACATATTCCATCCTCATACGGTTGTCTTACATCTAAGTATTGCTTGTCTGTATCATGCATCAATGAGTTCTGAAGAGTGATTTTATTCTTTTGAGTTGTGGGTACAGCTTGACATGGCAAAGTCAAAAAAGAGCAAGGAAAATAATATAGTAGGGAGTGTTGTTACTCGTCGGGTGAAACGGAAAAGGTTCTGCCGTCGAGATTCTACTGATACTTATAGTGCAGTAGAAGGTCCAAGTCCACCGGCTAAATCTACAAACACAGTATCACCTGCTCCACCAGCTGTAGCATCCGCTTCAACTGTACCAGCATCTCAACCAGTTACTCGTTCGTTTGATCTGGAACTGGCTAGTTCCCAAGCTGCCTTCACACCTAACACTACTTCCGAAGCACTGCTGACACAAACAGGACTTGGCAAGATCAGATGAACCTCATGAGCATCAACACCAAGACGGTACCTGACCGAGTCAAGTTGCAGTTGCATGCTCCTTTATATGTACTCTCACAGTTTGATGTACACTAACACTTTCCATATTCGTTGTTGAACTAGCACCACGGCGCAAGCGGAAACAGACATCAGGGATAATGCTTGAAAGATTAACAAGATCTAAAGGTGGAAGAATGGAGATCCATTTTGAGGCAGGTTTAAAAAGGACACATGATTCTACAGAGTCAACCAAGTTAGTATCAGAGGCAGCCGTTGCCGTTAGGTTTCATGCACGTATCCTCCCAACGTGGATCCAGTAAAGGAATGAGAAAGACAATGCCCAATTTAACACCTTCCTTGACCATTTATCTGTAAGTAATGTTATTCATCACAATTAGTAATATTGTCTTGCTCTGTCCCATACTTTCTAGCTTCCTCCTAATAAGACTCACATTCTTTTTTCAACAAATGAGGTTCAAGTTGGATCCGAAAGATGATGCAACTAAACAAGCATGCACTCATGTTTTTCAGTCTGCTCTGCGACAGTATCGGTACCACCTTAATGAATCTCACTTTGAAGGCAAGGCTAACAATGAAATCGCCCAAACATCTCCAGTGGAATATATTACAGATGAAGACTGGACAACCCTCGTTAAACACTGGTCTGATCCAAAGTATCAGGTAGGCTATATGTATTTGATCAGACCACATTTTGAACTTGTATTTATGTATGTGCCTTACAGGTGTATCTTCTTCTAGGCTAACTATTTGAAGAACAAAACCAACCATTCTAAAGTGAAATTCCAACAGACAACAGGATCTCGTAGCTATATTGCACACTGCGAGGCTCTTGTAAATAGCCGCTACTTCCTTCTTTTTTGTGCCATATTATCGTATCTATATTGACTTGTTCCAAATACAGAGGAAAGCCCGTGCAGACCAAAAAGAACCTGAACCGAATGCAGTGCAAATCTTCAAGGATTTCCACACCAGCAAGATGAAGGGCATGAGCACACCAGTTCAAGCCGCTGTTGTAAGTCCTTACTCCTCCTGCCTTGAACTGATTGGTAATGTGATGTGTTCATTTAACTACTTGGTTTGTAGCCAATGTCAGTTACTCTGTTCACTTTTATTCACAGTTGTCTTAACGTATCATTTCACCTTACATGGTTTAAAAGAGATGAAGGATATTCTTTTGGTCTTGATCTGTAATCTAGTTGTTATGTTCACGTGCGCACACAATGATAAAATAGCCTTTTTGTTTTATATCTGTTTGCCCATGATATGAATGATGTCATACTATGTTCATCCTACTTTAAACCATGTCTCTTTATCCTTAGATGTCAACGAATGTGAGGAAATAGGGAATACAGTAGGCATGCTACATGGACATATGTTCCGAAAGAGATTTTATTATGTAGTTGGCACTACAATACATGCTAATGTATTACAGTAGTTCACCAAAATAAGTTATGTATAAACGTTTAACCTACTTTGTTTGTTTTTGTCTCATTAGTAACTTATCTGGTACACTAATCTACAAGTTCAAACTTTCAGGAAGCTATGGAACAAATGATTGAACAGCCACAACCACCTAAAGGTGACGAGGCTACTACAGGCATAATGTCACCTCTTGCTGCAGTGCGTCAATATCTCTCAACTAACAGTGCAAAAAACACCTTCCTGCGTAATTCTGGGTTGGTTGTCAAGGTAACCTCATCCAAATCGCCTACTGAACAAAATCTTCCTGCTAGACAGAGTGATATATCTTTGCTCCAGACACAAGTCCAATCCCTAATGGACGTTGTTTCAGAAACAAGAATAGTGGTTGAGAAATGCCGTCAAGATATGAATGGTTTTGAAACCAGACTATTAGACATTCGCTTAGTTGTTCAAGAGCAATGGCGGAAAAAGGTGGAGATCGTGCTGCTCCATCAGATTCTATAGCCTGAAACATTAGCACTCAGGTCAAATGATCTGTGCTTCTATACATCTGATGGTGCTTTTATCTCGAAGAACTATAAACTTTATGCCAACAAGCCTTTTGTTGTATGGTTGGAATTTATTTTGTTGTGATACAACATTTATGATGCTGCCTCAGGCTGCAGTAATTACGATGTTAGAATTGTATAGTGTAGGTTTATCTTAGTAATGTATTCGGCCGAAATCTTCGTAGGAGCCCAACATGCCAACATTCATCGGGCCCATTCCAATTGGGCTAAAAACGATTACGGGCCGAAATTGGCATGTAGCCCACGAAAAATATCTGGGCCTAAATCAGCATAAGCTTTCATATTTTTCTGGTAGGCCTGTGCCCATAGTGGGCCTTTAAGAGGCCTAAACATAATTTGGGCCCTCAGTAAAAATTGGCCGTTTACAGGTGTAAATATCTCGAGCCCATAAAACTGGGCCTTTAATAGACCGAAAGTGAGATTGGGCCCTGATTGTGCCAAATAACCCACTGGACTTAGCAGGCCGAAATGGTGGCCCATTTACGATGCGGATCTTTGACAGGCCGAAATTTGGACGGGCCGTAAATGCGCCGACCTAATACACGGGCCTTTAACAGGCCGGACCTTTGGTCGGGCTAGATTATCGTCATTTTTATATGGGCCATTAATGGGCCCGATATGACGTTGGCCACATATGGCCCGTGGTTTACGTCTGACGTTAACAGGCCAAAAATGACAACAGGCCGAAAGTGGCCCAAAGCTATAATGGGCCTCTAACAGGCCGAATGTCAGACATGCCCGAATATGACCCAAATCCTTCATGGTCGTTTATGGGCAGAAAGTTTTGATGGCCTGTAAATGGGCTCAAATGAAGCCGGACCTTTAACAGGCCGGAAATACACCGGGCTGTAATTCGGCACAATTACTTAGCGATTGTTAACGGGCCAGAAGTGACCATGGGCCGCGTTGATGACAAGTTTAGGACAGGCCATTGACAGGCCGATTTGACAGAGAATGTCGGGCCTTTAGCTGGGCCGGCCCATTATGGTCTGCAGAATCTTGTGGGCCTTTAGCTGGGCCGTCCCATTGTGGTCCGCAAAATCTTGTGGGCCTTTAGCTGGGCCAGCCCATTATGGTCTGCAAAATCATGTGGGCCTTTAGCTGGGCCAGCCCATTATGGTCCACTAAATTTTGTGGGCCTTTAGCTGGGCCGGCCCATTATGGTCCGCTAAATCTTATGGGCCTTCGTTTGGGCCGGCCCATTTAAACTTTGTTGGCCACTTTTGGGCCAGTCCACGTGTCAACATATCATAGGCCCATCTCGACCGTTAGATGAGTGACACCTGTGCCAACGCGGAGCTGACGCGTGGATCCGTCAGCCAATGAGAATTTTACACGTGGAAAATCGGCATTGGTCGTGGCTGTTAACGGGTTATCGGATCCAAAATCCGACCCGATAGCTTAACGACGTTCCGTTACGGTGGATGCCACGTGTTGGTCACCCTTGTCGAAAGCACTTTGTGACGCGCGATTTATCGTCATGGAAGTGGACACTTCCGTGATGATAATTTTGGCAATGTCATGGAACACTTCTACGACAGCAAAGGTATGACAATCTTGATTCTGTCATAAATTTGTCATGGATGTATATGCATGACAAAAAACGCGACCTACTGTGACAAACATGTATCATCACGGAAGTGTATTTTTTTCTAGTGCATGTTCACTATGCTAGAGGAACATGACAGATGAACGAAGAACGTATTCGGATTCGTCTCGTCGTTCCGCGCAAATTTCATGTATAAAACTTTTTCATCCGAGCTATGGATTATTTTCTATGAACTTCTAAAGTCTTGGCAATTATCAGGATTTACTGAAATTTGGCTGTGTGAGAATCCCTCAGTTTTGAACCTCGGTTAGCTGTTTTCCAAAGGCTATAGCTAGTGTTCTACTCATTCCATGGAGTAGTGTCTTATATCAAACTTGATCAATTTTCTGTGATCTACATGACAGTAATAAGTGAAGCTATGTTAGCATCCATTTTCTTATTCAACAATAGCTCTAAAGTAGCTACGAAAATAAAGCTGCTTTTCGGTTTTTCTGTTAACAGAATATTGGATTTTGAGATTTTCATAGGAATTAATCCATGCATCAAAAGGATTTGGTCCACTGGGATAAAATGGAGTTTGTCAAGTATACTACCTACTCATATTAATTTTATCCTTGTTAACAGTTGTTTAACCGCAGTTTAGGGGTTGCCCAGGGGGTTACTCAGTGTGATATTTCTAAAGCTAACCATAGTAGCAGCTACAGTAGCTAGTAGTGATAGTAGGTTCAGCAGAGCAGTGTAGGGCAGTGGCGTGGCTCAGATGCTGCAGGCGTGCGAGGCGCAGCAACATCCACAAGTAGAGCAGTGGGGGCATGCGCGGGCGCCGACGAACCTTTGCGGCCGCTGCAGGGAGAGCAGGCGGCGGCGATAGGGGGCGGGGGCGGCAGCGGCGTGCAGCGATGCGAGCAGCAGAAGCAGGCCGGTGATAGCGTCAACAGTGCGGAGCAACGGCAGCAGGTAGAGCAGGGGCTGTCGTGGGCCGTCGCCGGGGCGGGGTTGCGCGGGCGGGGCGCCACAGAGCAGCAGTGATGTGGAGCGGGGCAGCGGGCGCCTGCGCGAGCAGAAGCAGCAGCGAGTGCATGTGCGGGCATCGGGCGCGGTAGCGGCCAGGAGCTTGGTGAACATGGCCTTGTAGTTACCGCGCTCGCGAGGGAAAACTAAGGGGCTGTAGAGGCTCTACGGCTTGCAGGGAAGCGAGCGGACTCGCTGGAGTAAACGAACGGTCGCCGGAGCACGACCGGCGACGAGCTACGTTGGGGAAAAGCCTCGGCAATGGCAGGGACGATGCAGTAAGCGGCTTCGGCACGTCAGAGGGAAATAAAGGGGAATGTGAGCTCATAGTGGGGGCGCACGGGGGCCCGGTGATGGATTAGTAGCAGCAGCAGCGTGGCAATGATGATGGACGACGGCGGCAACCCAATGAAGAAGAGGGAGCGGGCGTCCTCTTGGAGGTCCTCGGTGCCTTCATGGTGCTGCAGAGTACGACGGTCCTTCTGGACACGCTAGTGGGGCTCGGGGTCATCGAGGAGCACGCAGACGACGAAGGCGACGGCGACGATGACGCGTCGAGCGCAGCGGCTTCAGGCGTCCACGGGCGCGGTGTCAACGGCAACGGGGCGCCGTGTAGGAGTGGATCTGGCGAGATGGGGAGGGAAGAGGCCAGGTGGATCCAGGAGCAGGAGAGGAAACGAGGGGACGAGGGGGAGTCCTTATCCTCTCCCTAACGGCGCCGGCGATGTGGTCGGGGGCGACCCGGTCGCGTGAGCAGGGGACAGGGGAGGGATCGCCAGGGTGGGCCGGTCTGGCTGTTTAGTTAGATGGGCCAAAACGCCTAGTAGATTAGGTCCTTTTTTCTATTTTGTTTTTCCCTTTTAAAACTTTTCTATTTTATTTAAGTTTCCAAATTATTTTAGCTTTGTAAAACATATGGTTAGCACCTAAATTAGTAATATTGATTATACCACTACCAGATTAACCTTTACTCCTAAATAAAAATAGTTTAATAATTTTTATAATTTTAAAAGCATTTAACAATTTTTTCAGGCACTGTCTTAAATACTTAGGAGCAATTAAACACTTTATAAAAAGTTGGTTGACCACCAAAATTAGTTATGGAATATTTGCCACACTTTGAACATTTTAGTTTGCATGTTTGAGAAATTTGAATTTTGGACTTTAATTTGATTTTAATTTTAATTATGCTTCGGATCAAATGAGGATTAACAACAGTAAGAGTGATGACCTGGCATCATTAGCAGGGGTTATTGTAGCTTAACTATCCGTGCGTCACAGCAGTCTACTAATCTTGGACATGATGCATATATATTGATCATTGCCTTGGATACCAACATAATTATTCTATCTTCTATCAATTGCCCAACAATAGTAATTTGTTTACCCACCATGTGATATTTCTTGAGAGAAGCCACTAGTGAAATCTATGACCCCGGGTCTATTCTTTATCATATTTGCTTTGAGATCTATTTTAATTCGCTTTTGTTTTTAGATCTATTATTAAAAAACATAAGAATACCTTGCTAGAATTTTTATTTGCATCTTTTATTTCGTGTTTTATCGATATCTATTTATCCAATCTACCAAAAAATGTATCCCATCAACTTGACAATTTCTGGCGTCGTTACCCGAAGAGGGATTGACAACCCCTAATACGCGTCAGGTTGCAAGTATTTGTTCTTTGTGTGCAGGTACTATTTACATAGTGTTGCTTGGTTCTCCTACTTGATTGATACCTTGGTTTCATAACTGAGGGAAATACATACCATAGCTGTGATGCATCATCCCTTCCTCTTTGGGGAAATACCAATGTAGCTTCAAGCGACATCAAAAGGAATTTTTGGCGCCGTTGCTAGGGGGACATCATCAACCTCTATCAAGTCCCTAATCACAAATATCATCTCCTTGCAATTTACATTATTTGCCATTTGCCTCTCATTTTCAGCTCCCTCACTTCACAAAAATTTGCCTTTTTATTCGCTCTCTTTTTTGTTCGCCCTTTTTCTCGTTCGATCTTTTGTTTGCTTGAATTTGTCATCATGAGTGATTTTTGTATGGCATAAACAGATGATGTCCTAAATTCTAAAATTGGACGCTCGCAATCTGGATGCTAAAACTTTTGTTTTGGGGCAAGGGGATGTTATGGGAAAAGAACATACCCAAAAATATTCAATTGTGTTCGAAATTTGACTCTTGATGACGCTCCTATACTTAAAAGAATTAAATCTTATGTGGAAGCCATTTCAACACTAGTTCTGAAACTTGAAAATAGATTTATCCATACCCATCCTACCTTGCAAAGATTGTTTTATGAGTTACCCGTTATAAAGGATCCTATGGCTAAAAAGTTAGCTACCCTTGTTCTTATGAATAAATTTGATTACATGGTATGGGAAGCTAGGGAATTTTTTGATTTTTATGGTATGAGTCATGCAAAACTGGTGAAAGATGAGATCCTTTATAATAGTGATTATATGTTGAGACATTTGCTTGGAAATAATCAAAGTTTTTATGAGAATCTTAAAAAGCAAATCCCTCTTTTAGATATAACCCAACAAGTTTTCAATCATGTCAATCAACAATATTCTTGGATTGTGGCCGAAAATAAAAGGGGATACGTTGATGGGCAACTTGATAATGCTAAAAATTTCTATGGATAATGTGTTTCAAGCTATGTTTGCAAAACCTCCTGACAAAAACACATCTATGGAAAATAGAAGAAATATGAAAATACTTGAATCTTGCATTATGCCTAGCTAGGGGCATAAAATGATAGCGCTTGTTGGGAGGCAACTCAATGAATAAAATTTATTTTTTATTTTTTCTTTCTGTTTTTTAGTGTTTGCACAATTATGCTACTGTAATGATTGTGTTTTTATGCCTTTTTTAGTTTTGTGCCAAGTAAAGCCTTTGGGTTTTTGTTTGGTGATAGTTGATGTGATCTTGTTGGAAAACAGAAACTTCTGCATCCAGTAAAATAATTTTCTTAAATCACAGAAGAGACAAAAAATCTGAATTTTTTACACAGGCCTGATATACAAATTTCCTACATCTTCCTATTTTTTCTGAATTTTTGGACTTACATAAGTATATAAAGTTTCCAAATTGCTACAGACTATTTTATTTTTTGACAGATTCTTTTTTCATTGCATTGTGTGCTAATTTTGATGAATATATGGATTGTATCGGGGGGTATAAGCCATGGTAAAGTTGGAATACAGTAGGTATAATGCAACAATAAAATATGAATGGGTTTGCAATAGTACTTAGAGTAGTGATTTGCTTTCTTATACTAACGGATCTCGTGAAGGTTTCGTTATGTTTTGTGTGATTGAAGTTTTCAAGTTTTGGGTGAGATGACGATGGATGAAGGAATAAGGAATGAAAAGATCCTCAGCTTGGGGATGCCCATGGCACCCCAAGTTAATATTCAAGGAGAACCAAGCAAATAAGCTTTGGGATGCCCCGGAAGGCATCCCCTCTTTCTTCTAATGACCATCGGTATTTTACTTGGAGCTATATTTGTATTCATCACATATCATGAGTTTTGCTTAGAGCATCTTGTATTATATGAGTCTTTGCTTGTTTTGCCTTTTAGTTTGTGTCATCTATCCTTGATGGACACGCCTATTTGAGAGAGTCAAAATTATGCTATGATTTGTTAGAATTGCTCTTTATGCTTCACTTAAACTTTTGAGCTATGGAATTGCTCTAGTCCTTCGCTTATATCTTTTTGAGCATGGTGTGCTTTAACATTTTTGAAGAAATACTCTCATGCTTCACTTAGATTTATTTGAGAGTTAGTAAATTTTTGAAAAAATTATCTTATGCTTCACTTATATTATTTTGAGAGACGAAAATTTTTATGCTCATGTTCTTCACTTAAAATTATTTGAGCTTATCAAAAGCAATTGCAATATATGAAATTAGTCCCAAAGTGATAGATATTCAAGAGGGATATAATAAAAACTTTCATGAATATCATTGGACAAAATAAACTTGATTCCTTGTAATATTGTTGCGATATGATGATAATGATATGTGAGTCATGTTGGTGAGTAATTATGCTTTAGTAAGAATATTGGTGTTAAGGTTTGTGATTCCATATGCAAGCACGAAAGTCAATAGTTATGCAATGAAATTACATCTACTTATTGTGCATTATTCGGTGTTAATTATGCTTAATGCCCGCTTATGTGATTTTTCGTTTCTTGGTTGGTTGCTTCTCAATCTATTTGCTAGCCTCCACTTGTAGTAAGTAGAAATACTACTTGTGCATCCAAATCTTTAAACCCAGTTTTGCCATATGAGTCCACCATACCTACCTATATGCGGTATTTCCGTGTCGTTCTAAGCAAATTTGTATGTGCCATATCTAGCTTTCAAAATGAATTTCCTTTTTGTGTGCTCGTACCGCTCATGAAGCGGCAGGGGGTGGCCAATATTTTCCATGCTAGATGTGTTATTCTCAAGATGAGTGTTTATTCACTTGTCATTGCACGAGAGTACAACGATAATAGGGATGCCTAGTCCAGAAATGAAAAAGAAATTTACTTTATGTTCTCAAATAATAAATTCCTTGGAAAGTGCTGGTATCGACTGTACCCGTGGATATGGCTAGCGGTGGAATGTGAAAGTATGGTGGAAAAAGGAATAAACTTTATTTCATGTTTAGAAACCGCCTATGATATATCTAGCATGGAAAGTGTTGGGAATTACTCGGTCGTTTTCATTGACGGGAAAAGTATGCCTCTCAAATTTCTATATCTCTCAATTTAACCTTTGAGCTCTGGCACCTCTACAAATCCCTACTCCCCTCTGCGAAGGGCCTATCTATTTACTTTATGCAATTTTTATTTTTATTTGAGTCTCCATCTTCTCTTATATAGCACCAACAAGGGACCACTATGACCATACTTGAGCACTGGATGTAGCTAATATGCGAGTGTGTTTCATGAATGGATCAATTTTTAAGCATGATGGGCTAGAGATAACTTTATCTAGTGCTGATATTTTGAAAGACATGGTTGCTTATTGATATGCTTGAGTATTGAAATCTTCATGTCAAAACTACACTATTGCTCTGAACCATATAAAAGTCCAAATGTCCATGCTACAAAAGAAAAGAATATGTGATGAACATGTTAGGCATCATTCCACATCAGAAATTCTGTTTTTATCATTTACCTACTCGAGGACGAGCATGACTTAAGCTTGGGATGCTGATACGTCTCCAACGTATCTATAATTTTTTATTGTTCCATGCTGTTATATTATCAGTCCTGGATGTTTTACCATCATTGTTATAGCAACTTTATATCATTTTTTGGGACTAACCTATTGACATAGTGCCTAGTGCTAGTTGCTTTTTTTGCTGGTTTTTTACTTAGCAGAAGATAAATACCAAATGGAGTACAACGCAGGGAAACTTTTTGGAGATTTTTTCTGGATCAGAAGACACCCAATGGGCCAAAGAAGTACCAGAGGGGGGCCCCGAGGGGGGCACAACCCACCAGAACACGCCAGGAGTTCTAGGCGTACCCAGATAGTTTGTGCCCACCTCGCTAACATCCCGCACCGTCTCTTCACCCTATAAATTCCCAAGTATTCTAGAAACCCTAAGGGAGTCGACAAAACACAATTCGAGCCACGGCAAGTTCCAGAACCATGAGATCCAATCTAAACACCATCGTAGAGGGGTTCATCATCCTCATTGGTGCCTCTCCGATGATGCGTGAGTAGTTCATCATAGACCTACGGGTCTGTATGCAGTAGCTAGATGGCTTCCTCTCTCTCTTTTTTGATTCTCAGTACAATGGTCTCTTTGAGATCAATTTGATGTAACTCTTTTTGCGATGTGTTTGTTAGGATCCGATGAACTTTGAGTTTCTGATCAGATCTATATCCATGAATATTATTTCAGTCTTCTTTTGATCTCTTATATGCATGATTATTTATAACCTTGTATTTCTTCTTCGAATCTTTGGTTTAGTTAGGCCAACTAGATAGATTTTTCTTGCCATGGGAAGAGGTGCTTTTTGTGAAGGAAATATTCCCTAGAGGCAATAATAAAGTTGTTATTTATATTTCCTTATGTCATGATAAATGTTTATTATTCATGCTACAATTGTATTAACCGGAAACTTAGTACATGTGTGAATACATAGACAAACAGAGTGTCCCTAGTATGCCTCTACTTGACTAGCTCATTAATCAAAGATGGTTAAGTTTCCTGACCATAGACATGTGATGTCATTTGGTGAATGGGATCACATCATTAGAGAATGATGTGATGGACAAGACCCATCCGTTAGCTTAGCATAATGACCGTTTAGTTTTATTGCTATTGCATTATACATGTCACTTTAATTACATAGTTATGTAGACTGACTAAATTCCTCTTCTATACCATCCAACAGGCTGTCTAGCCTACAATCCTGTTGGGAATACTTTGCGTCTAATTCTACTTGCCCATACACTAAGCTAACGGGGATCTCTTTCCCATCGCACCCCACAAGTCCGACCTCGGCCATGTGGTTTGGGTCCGCCTTGGTATACCGCGTCTTCACCATGGCCCAGGCTTCCCTGGCACCTTGACGGCAGGCCGATATCTTCCATAATCGGAAGCGCCACCATGCTCCCTTGAGCTTCTCCGCAAGCTCTCCAATGCCTTCTGGCAGGGAGACGGATGGCCACAAGGCCTGGGCAATACCTTGCATCACCTGCCGAACTTGTTCGTGCAGTCGTGAGAGCTCGGGTAGAAGATCACCCGCAGACCCGGGCATCTCCTCCGCGGGACGACCCGTCAGCATACCTGCAGACATAATTCTATTAGACAACTTCTCTGCTGCCCCCCTTTTAAGGGTTCATCCAAGCACTTACTGAAAATGTCGCGTCGAAGCCGCTTATTCTCCTTCTCGGAGTCCGCAAGCTGGGCTCGAACATCCTTCAGTTCCATGCTCAGCTTGGTATTGGCGTCTTGGAGATTGTTTTTCTCCCGCCTGACCTCAGTCAGCACGCGTTCGCCAGCCTTTAGCTGTCGTACAACATGCTGGTCCTCTGGATTCTCTCTGGATTCGTCTTCTATATCTATTGTTAGATCTGCAGCCACAACCGCACGCTATATTGTACCTATCATTCTTTGAAAGAAATGTTACCAGCTTGGGACTTTTTAGGTTCCTTCAATGCGGCAACGGCGGCCCGAAGTTGGGTCTTGCATTCCTCCAACTCCTGTGACAGTCGAGTATTCTTCTCTGTAAGAACCTGCACACACTACTAGGAAAAGGGCTATAGATGGAATTGACACTAATGGCGCACCAGACATGTGGTGCGCCATTACGATATACTAATGGCGCACCATGTGTTGGTGCGCCATTAGTGTCCAAATACTAATGGCGCACCACATCCACGGTGCGCCATTAGTAACAATTTTTTTTCATTTTTTTTTCAAAACTAGTAATGGTGCACCAGTGGACAGTGCGCCATTACTAGTTAAACTAGTAATGGCGCACCACATCCACGGTGCGCCACTAGTAAATTATTTTCAAATTTTTTTCAATTTTTTTTTCAAAACTAGTAATGGCGCACCAGTGGACAGTGCGCCATTACTAGTTAAAACTAGTAATGGCGCACTGTGCGCCATTACTAAGTTTTTTTTAAAATCAGAATTTGTTTTTTTTCAAAACTAGTAATGGCGCACCGTGGGTGTGGTGCGCCATTACTAGTTTAACTAGTAATGGCGCACCACTCCCATGGTGCGCCATTACTAACTTGGCCCAAAACTTCCACCGAATGCACCCCCCTTGGACCGCCTTTTCAGTTTAAAAAAATAAAAAAAAATGATGGAAATGTCAAAAAAAATAAAAGAAAATAAGTTTCCCATGTGATATGTGGTCTAGTTGTTGGGAAAATTTACAAATATGAATTTCGACTTTATTTGCAAAATCTCTGTGAAATTTGTAAAATGGGCATAACTTTTGCATACGAACTCGGATTAAAAAGTTTTCTATATGAAAAATCATCTACTCAAAAAGTTACATCCGAATTTAAACATTTTCAAAATCCCCAAAAACCTAACAGAAAAAAAGTTACAGGGCTTTTAAGATCCGGAGGCAAAAAAATTCAAAAAATTTCAAACTTACTAGTGGCGCACCGTATGCTAGGTGTGCCACTAGTAACAGAAAAAAAATTGGTTTCGAATTTTTTTTGAATTATTTTCAAAATATGATACCTAATATGACCGGGAAGTTTGAAATATTTTTTCAAAATTTCATCATACTCATGAACATGAACAAAGTCCTAGACATCAGCAAGGTTTAATAGGATTGATATGATAGATATATCAACAAGTGTCTGTGAAGTGAGGTGGTGCTGGGGTTGGATGGAACTATGACGTTAAGCGTGCTTGGGCTGGAGTAGTGTGAGGATGGGTGACCTTCCGGGAAGTTTGACCACAGAGTGTGATTTGACCTGAGATTAAGCATATTGACTCGAGATTAAGCCATAGTACCCGAGCATATTGGCGCACCTCTAGGCATACTAATGGCGCACAATAGATGATCCTTAAATCAGTTCTGCTAACTGTTTCAAGTCTCAGGGGCTACTGATACATATAATTGACATATTTGCTTACCCGTACATCTCTTACATACTGGTCCGTGGCTCTGGCTAGACCATTTTGAGCAGCACGGAGGTACGCGTCTCCAGAATTGAAGGCATCAAATGCTTCTGGTGAGAAGCAAGCGTCACGGAGTACGGCCCGACGACACCTATGATTCATGGCGCTCTCCACTTCTGAATTTATAGCGGATAGTCTATCTGAATCCTCTGTAGGGGGAGTATCCGGCGTCCGCCCCATGTCGGCTTCCGCCTCTATGTCCGGTCCTGGAGCCCGACTAGTGGAAGCATGATCGACAGCCTCACCGGACATATTCTGGCGAGCGTTTTTTCTGTTAAAGAAGCATGGACGTCATTACATTTTGAGACAGACGACAACCACGGAGTGGGGTTTTTGTCATACCTCTGCACCGTCGTCTCCGTCCTGACCGCCTTCCTTTTTGGCCTGCCCGGCCTTGGTGCCTCTTGTTGGCGAGTTGTTGCGGGTTCGGCACGCCGTCCCGAATGCCTTCCCTGTAAAACACCATATGTATATGGTAGGTGTAGTGTATAAAAGGGGATCCTAGTTTTTGGAGTTGGGATTTTTGGTTTTTCTTACGTGTGACGCAGGAAGCAGTCCGGGATAGTCGGCCGTAATAGCCACCATGGCGTCATCACAGCTTAATTGATAGAACCGTCGGTCTATGAGCTCCACGAATATGTCCGGATCTTCTTCGAGTCCGGGACCGAGGGCCCGGTCAGGGTCCTCTGGTTGTGGAGATGGGCTGTTGACCTCCCTTATGGCTTTTCGCAGTTCCTGCCGCAAAATGGCAAGGTGAGTACCTACGACAAAGAATGCGGGAAGAATGGGAGTAAGGAGATATAACTCACCCAGCTTGGAGGGTTGTACATGGAGAATCCATCCCGTGGCTTGATGTGGATGAACTCCTCTTCCTCTCCCTTGAACAACTTGGATAGAATTTTTGCTAAAGCAGCAGCGTTGTCCGGCCCTTACGCCCGCAACGGGTGGCATCATCTTCCCCGTTAAAACACCACAGGGGGTGCCCTCGATATTGAAGTGGTGCCCTCGATATTGACAGGACTGGGTGGAGGCATCGGAGTAGATTAACAGTCTAGCCCCTCTGCCCGATGACACTGCAGATGCTCTCCTGACGAAGATGCGGACTCCGGTTCCTTACGAGGTGCCGGAGAAGACCAAGAAGAAGGCCAAGGGAACCCGAAAGAGTTCTCGGCGCAAGGTGGTATTAGACTCATCGTCCAATAACACCGAGACACCCTCCTCCCATGAAAACGAGGAGAAGGAAGATGAAGATTCTCCCTCTCCAGCCGGGGGAGACAAGAAAAGGAAGGCCGCCCCAACCGGGGAGGCCGAAGGGTCCAAGAAGGGAAGAACTCTCCTTCCGGACTGCTCCACAACAGCCGCCGACGGCGAAGACGAGTGGCTGCTCAGGGCCAAGCCCCTGGCGAAGTCGTAAGTATTCGGATACCAGAGTAACTCATAGCATACCTTTGTCGCACTACTTCTCCTAACGCCTAATATGATTATGCAGTCCGCCCCAAGCCCGTATCGATGTATCATCGTTGGACGGTTCCTTGGACTCGTCGGACATGAATAGTGATACACTTCCAACCGCCACCTCTCCTTGCCCTACGGACAATGCCGAGGTATTGTCTCAAGGGGCACCGAGCCAGGGGAGACAGTCCCGGAGGCGCCTCAAGGCGACCTTCCAGACTCTAGGAGCAAAGGGAGCAAGGCTCCCGGGGGCTCCAAGTTCAGCTCTCAGCCGAACACCGCGCCGAAACCTCCAGTGGTTCCGGACTCGGGCAGGCGACCCCCTTCCAAAAAGGGCAAGACGCCCGTGCCGGTAACCTCTGTCCATCCAGAGGCACTGGACAACCTGCTGGGAGCGCTTCGTGACACTTCCATCAACGAAGAACACCGCACTATTATGAGTGCGGTGATCAAGAAGGTTCAGTCCGCCAAGAGCGGACTGACTGAAGCCTGTGCCAGCCTTCTAACAGGCTTTGCGGTAAGTATTTAAAATATAGGAAAAATATTACCGCATACACAGTAGCCCGTGATGCTCTGTTTGGTGTTCACAAAGAAAAGCCGAATAGAGGACCAAATAAAATATGCAGGAGTCTAATATAAGTATGTCTGTATGCGTATGCAGGCTTCGCTGCTGACCTCTGCCGCACTGACTGCGGACGCACTGAAGCTGGACCTCGAGGGGTCCGAGAAAGAGCTCGGCCTTGCCAAGAGGCAGCTCAAGGAGAACAAAGGTAAGTAATACCTTGTCTATATATATAAAATAAAATGTGGTTGCGATATGACAGGATCATCATGAATGTGCGAGGGGCCACGACCAAAGTGGCGACCCTAAAGAAAGCGCTGTCCGAGGCCGAAGACAAAGCGGCCAAGGAGCGCACCGAGCGGGAAAAGCAAGAGGCACGGGTGGGCGAGGTGTAGCAAGAACTCCAGGCTCTCGTGACGAAGCACGAGGCTTTGGAGCTTGACTCGAAGACGCCAGAGTCTGAGCTTGCCGCGGCCCTCGAGAGCGCAAAGAATGCCAAGGCTGAAGCCCAAAAGGCCCTCCAGGAGATTGAGGCGATGAGGAAGATAGCGGCGGGTAAGGCATTCAATATGCAAAGCAAGCATGTGAAAGTAAATTACTTATTACTTACCCAAGTTCGGAGCTCTCCAGGAGCATTCGCAGATTTGCCCCGCAGCGTGTCGGATGCCGCGAAATTTTACCAAGCTGAGGAGGGAAGCTCGACGGAGAAGCTGTTCTGGTCTCAGTATACTGGGACCGAACACCCGATGCCTATGAGCGACCAGCTGAAGCAACTGGTCGACCTGCACAAGGCGGCCGAACAGGCCATGAAGGGCTTTATAGTCCGGATGTGGCCTGGTGACTCCCTTCCCAACAGCTACTTCGGCCTGGTGAGGCGGCTTGTGGATGCCTGTCCACGGCTGGAAGTCATCAAGCGGTCCTTCTGTATAGAAGGTGCCCGCCGGGGTTTTGCCCGTGCAAAGGTCCACCAGGCCAAGATGGACGCTGAGAAGCTGGTGAAGGAGGGGCCGCCGCAAGGCAAGGAGCATCGCCACCCGGAAATGTATTATGAGGGTGTCCTGAAGGGTGCCCGTCTTGTGGCGGACGAGTGTGCAAAAGATGTAATTTTTGAATGAACTTGCTCGTGTGATCCTGTATTATGAAAAAAAAATCATATGCGCTATGCAATGCTTGTTTGAATTTAAAATATTACCTTCTGTGCGGCTGTTTATCAAATCTGAGAGATGGCCAGTCGTCGGCTTCTGCCCCCATGCCACGACTGCTGGGGTGTTCGGGATAAACCTGAGCACTCTTTTTCCCATTGTTGGGTCAACGAACAAGGCAACCGGACTATAATGCTTTATCACTCTCACTTAGCCATAGAATTCTACAATTTTAAATTTTGGCGAAGCCCCTAGTATTCGGAAGGCTGAATTTGGGGCGCTATACACGCCTTAATCCGGACAAAGCCAACTCCTCGCTCTAAGCGGCGTAAGTCTTTAGGGACTCAAAACCTCTCGAACAGCGACCAGCTCTCGCCTTATCATGACAGTCAGTTTTAGCTTTCTCTACTGAGGTGCTTAGCCCAGCTGAACCGGGGCACAATCGATGTAGTTCTCCCAATGCTACCTTAGCCGATATAGCGAAACATAAGGTACCAAAACATGGGAGCCGGGCAAACCCAACTATTGACCCAAGACATGATTTGGAGCTGATGCATATAATGCTATAAGTTCGGGGTGCCGCACTGTCGAAAGTGTTCGGACTTCTCACGCCGTATTATGGGGTATGCTTAAGCCCCTGGCATATTGGCCGTACCAGAGTGTACGGGTGCTGAATGTCATGAATGAACATATATATATATATATATATATATATATATATATATATATATATATATATATATAAAGAAGAATAGAGAATGCGATAATAGTCTAGTGCTATGCATTGTTTATTCAAAAAGTTGTGTTAAACCAGAATGATACAAGTAGTGCGATAAGCAAAAAGTAGGACTATTTGACATGTCCCCTCCAAGGGCAAGCTGAGGAATGGTATTTAAAGCAGGTATTTCACTCGTTGTCAGAGACCACCTGGGAGTTCCGTGGTGCGATATAGCTTTCTGCCTCCTTGGTTGTTGCATCGTGTGTCCGGCAACCGTGCTGCCGGATGGGGTTTCCAGAGATTAAAGTCCTGAAAGAGAGAAAATAACAAAGCGGGAAGCCCCTAGTGCGGTTGAGCCGCGTCTTGGGGCATGCTGTAGTCATACCCCCTCCCCACCTGTGCCCATGGTATTTTTAATGCGTAATTATGTACGCGTGGCATGAATTTAGCTGTTTGGCTGGTACTGGGGTGGGGCCGCATTGCTATGCGAGCTCGGAACGTGCCAGGCGGTCTTGTTGCCGATTACTCCGAGTGCGCTTGAAGGTGTACGGGTCTTGAATCGCCGAACTGGTGGATTGCCTTAAGAGGTTGCTTTGCGCTTCTGCTGCGAGGGCCGCAGTGTGCTCCTCCGTACGGAGAGAGCGCTCTATGTTTCCATTGACTGTGATGACCCCCCGAGGTCCTAGCATCTTGAGCTTGAGATATGCATAGTGTGGTACTACGTTGAATCTCGCGAATGCGGTTCGCCCGAGCAGTGCATGATAGCCACTGCGGAACGGGACTATATCGAAGATTAACTCCTCGCTTTGGAAGTTATATGGGGATCCTAAGACCACTTCCAATGTGACTGAGCCTGTGCAATTGGCCTCTACACCTGGTATGATGCCTTTGAAGGTCGTTTTTGTGGGTTTGATCCTTGAGGGGTCTATACCCATTTTGCGCACTGTGTCCTGATAAAGCGGGTTCAAGCTGCTGCCACCGTCCATAAGGACTCGAGTGAGGTGAAATCCGTCGATGATTGGGTCTAGGACCAGTGCGGCGAATCCGCCATGACGGATACTAGTGGGGTGGTCCTGGCGATTGATGGTGATCGGACAGGAGGACCATGGGTTGAACTTTGTGGCGACTGGCTCCAACGCATATACGTCCCTTAACGCACGCTTCCGCTCCCTCTTGGGGATGTGGGTTGCGTATATCATGTTCACCGTCCGCACTTGTGGGGGGAACCTCTTCTGTCCTCCGGTGTTCGGCGGCCGGGGCTCCTCCTCCTCATCGTTGTGTGACCCCTTATCTTTGTTTTCGGCATTTAATTTGCCGACCTACTTGAACACCCAACAATCCCTGTTGGTGTGGTCGGCTGGCTTGTCGGGGGTGCCGTGTATTTGACACCAGCGATCGAGTATACGGTCCAAACTGGACGGGCCCGGAGTGCTTCTTTTGAATGGGTTTTTCCGCTGACCGGGTTTAGAGCCTCTGAATCCGGCATTGACTGTCATATCCTCGGTATTGTCGCTGTTAATGCGGCGCTTGTGTTTGTTGCGACGTGACCTGCCATTGCCATCCTTGGTATCCGAAGTAGCATGGTTCATATATTATTGTTGCAAGCCAGCCAGCTGTCTTCTCCCGCGCAAAAGCGGGTCATAAGTGTCGTGAGGGCTGCCATAGATTTCGGCTTTTCCTGGCCAAGGCGCCGGGCGAGCACTCGTTGCGGATGTTGTGCTTAAAATCTGCTAGGGCCTCTGCATCCGGACAGTCGACGATTTGATTTTTCTTTGTTAGGAACCGTGTCCAGAATTGCCTGGTCGATTCCTCTGGCTGCTGAATTATGTGGCTCAAGTCATCGGCATCTGGTGGTCGCACATGAGTGCCCTGGAAGTTGTCAAGGAATGCGGCTTCCAGATATTCCCAACAGCCAATGGATTCTGCTGGCAGGCTGTTGAGCCAATGCCGAGCTGGTCCTTTGAGTTTAAGTGGGAGGTATTTGATGGCATGTAGATCGTCACCGCGGTCCATGTGGATGTGCAGGAGGAGGTCCTCGATCCATACCGCGGGATCTGTTGTGCCGTCGTATGATTCTATATTCATGAGTTTGAAACCCTCTGGGATTTGATGATCCATTACTTCGTCTGTGAAGCATAGGGGGTGTGCGGCGCCTCTATACTGGGCTATATCGCGACACAACTCAAATGAGTCTTGTCCGCTTTGTTCGGCCCAGCCGGACTTACTTTTACTATATCCGGCGTGACGGTTATCGTCTCGCATAGTGGCGCGCCCTCGCGATCCGTGGATCGATCTTGCGTGTTTTTCTTTGTCCTCCAATACGTCTCACAGGTCTAGAGTATTTCCCCATGTCTTAACATTTTTATTTGAGTGGCGTCGGGGTGCGGGCTGAACTTTTGGCTGGAATGCCTCTTTGTCGCGGCCACGAGGTGGTCGATCAGCCGCGTCATACGCCGGAGATGTAGGTTTTGGTGCTTCCTCCTCCAGTTCAGGTAGCAACCTACACTTTGGGTAACTCTTGGAGGGGCGTTCGAGTTTATATTCCTCGGCCACAAGGACTTCAGTCCATCTGTCAGCTAGCAAATCTTGATCAGCTTGAAGCTGCTGTTGCTTTTTCTTAAGGCTATTTGTCGTGGCTATAAGCCGGCGCTTGAAGCGCTCTTGTTCGATGGGATCCTCAGGCACGACGAATTCGTCATAGTCGGGGCTTGCCTCGTCTTCGGAGGGAGGCATGTAATTATCATCCTCCGCCTCTCCATCTGCCGCTCTCTCGGGATGACTGGCTTCTCCATCCTCCTGCCCTAAATCTTGTTGGAGGAGATTGTTGTCGTCTTCGGCACTGTCCAGAGTGCTATTATCTCCTGTGCCGGTGTCACCGCTTTTGCTTTGGCGAGACTTAGAGCGGCGCTGCTGACGTCGGCGCTTGGGTTGCTTCTTGGAGGGGTCATCCTCCGATGTCCCATCGCCATTGCCTTCTTTGGGTGTGTCCACCATATATATGTCATATGACGAGGTGGCTGTCCAGTGCCCTGTGGGCAGTGGTTCTTGTTCGCCTCCTGCATCGTCATCCATGCCGTCGATGTCTTCAGTGTCGAAGTCGAGCATGTCGGTCAAATCGTCGACAGTGGCTACTAAGTGGGTGGTGGGTGGGTGATGAATTTCTTCGTCATCCGCATCCCAATCCTGCCGGACATAGTTCGGCCAGGACTCTCCTGACAAGGAGAGAGACAATAATGCGTTCAGTATGTCGCCGAAGGGCGAGTGCTGACAAATATCCGCGGAGGTAAACTCCATGATCGGCGCTCAGTCGGATTCGATAGGCACGGGCGCAGGCGGTTTGGAGTCCGTGGCCGGGGAAGAATCCGGTAGTTCGGCGTCACGGCTCCCGTGAAGGGTAAGGTCGATACTCGGCTCGATCGCTGATGAGAGTGCGGCCTCCATGGCGGGGTCTATCCACCCGTCCATGGATGGCGCAACGGGCTCCGAATTGAGGGTCGGAGCGGTTGCCGGTGCGATCTCCTGAACACTGTCCGATGGCAGAGCTAAATCATGCTCATCATGACCGTGTGGCGCACTAGGAAGGGGCTCGAATCCGTCGAAGATCAAGTCTCCGTGGATATCAGCCGTGTAGTTTAAGCTTCCAAACCTGACCTGGTGGCCAGGGGCGTAACTCTCGACCTGCTCTAGATGGCCAAGCGAGTTGTCCCGCAGTGCGAAGCCGCCGAACACAAACATCTGTCCAGTGAGAAAAGTCTCACCCTGAACTGCATCGGTATCGATGATTGAAGGAGCCATCAAGCCTAATGATGATGACATAGAGGAACTCTCAATGAAAGCACCAATGTCGGTGTCAAAACCGGCGGATCTCGGGTAGGGGGTCTCGAACTGTGCGTCTAAGGCGGATGGTAACAGGAGGCAGGGGACACGATGTTTCACCCAGGTTCGGGCCCTCTTGATGGAGGTAAAACCCTACGTCCTGCTTGATTATACTTGATAATATGGGTATTACAAGAGTTGATCTACCACGAGATCGGAGAGGCTAAACCCTAGAAGCTAGCCTATGGTATGATTGTATGTTGTCCTATGGACTAAAACCCTCCGGTTTATATAGACACCGAAGGGGGCTAGGGTTACACAAGGTCGGTCACAAAGGAGGAGATATATATATATCCGTATTGCCCAGCTTGCCTTCCACGCCAAGTAGAGTCCCATCCGGACACGGGACGAAGTCTTCAATCTCGTATCTTCATAGTCCAACAGTCCGACCAAAGGATATAGTCCGGCTGTCCGGAGACCCCCTAATCTAGGATTCCCTCAGGGGGCGAATGTAAAAACGCCCTGGCTCCTCGTATTCATTCGACGCGTGGAAGATAGCCCTTATTGGGCGCAGAAGCCAAGAAGTCCAACATTTATGGTGCCGGACACTACTTGACAAACATTCAAAATTTGGAGAAGAACTCGGCTTGCAATGCTGAAGACAATACTGCATGTCGGACTTGACGTCATTGAAGCCTGGTTCGGGGGCTACTGAGGGAGTCCTGGATTAGGGGGTCCCCGAACAGCCGGACTATATCCTTTGGCTGGACTGTTGAAGTATGAAGATAGAAGATTGAAGACTTCGTCTCGTGTCCGGATGGGACTTTTACTTGGCGTAGAAGGCAAGCTAGGCAATATGGATATGTATATCTCCTCCTTTGCAACTGACCTTGTGTAAACCCTAGCCCCCTCTGGTGTCTATATAAACCGGAGGGTTTTAGTCCGTAGGACAACATACAATCATACCATAGGATAGCTTCTACGGTTTAGCCTCTCTGATCTCATGGTAGATCAACTCTTGTACTACTCATATTATCAAGAATAATCAAGCAGGATGTAGGGTTTTACCTCCATCAAGAGGGCCCGAACCTGGGTAAAACATAGTGTCCCCTTCCTCCTGTTACCATCCGCCTTAGACGCACAGTTCGGGACCCCCTACCCGAGATCCGCCGGTTTTGACACCGACAGTGGGCCAGGCCACCACCAAAAGTTGAAATTCCTCAGTTGTTCAAATTCTTCAACTTTGCATTGTCTTCACTGTTTCCGTCGTTTTTCTTCATTGGATGTATATGTATATATGAGTTTATATCCTCTACAGCATTCACTTATGGCTATTTCTTCAACTTGGTTGTTCTGCTAAGTGAATCTGATCGGACCCAATCTATTCACAAATTCTTCATGTGCGTTCTATTTGAAACTCGTTCAAAATCTTCACTGTGTCCTTGTCAGCTGAAGAATTTGCGAACGAAAAGTTAAAACTTATCTTATCCAAATTTTCGGCTTTGCCGCTCAAACCATTCCGCATCCCACGTTATACTTATCTATTCACCCACGATCTAACATGATCTCCACTTCTCAGTACGTGGGTGACACATGTCAAGCGAATGAGAAGGGTCAGGGGCACGTTCGTCCAAATTCTTCAGGCGAGCAGTTTTTCACCATGTCTATAAATACCCCTCTCCCCCTTCCTCACTTCCTTTAATCGGCTCGACCTCTCTCCAGCTCGAGCTTCTCAAACCCTAGTGCCGCCGCTACTTCATCATCGCCGGTGAGGAAGAGCTTCACTGCCTCGACCTCATCGCTGCCGTACTCGCACCGGCCGCGGAAATCTTCACTCCACCGCCGCCATAGCCGTCTTCCTCCCCCGAGTTAGGGCATGGAAGATCTGCACAGACGAACTTCACTTCTCCACCCCATAGTTCGTCGTGTTCTTTGTTCAAGGTAATTAAAAGTTACTTCTACTGCCCTCTGTGATTCAAATGATTATCTATAAAATCTTCAAAGGTGTTTTTCTTCAAATCTTCACACACTAAAACACCTCACATGTCATCTATTCTTGATTCATTTCTCTAAGCTGCAAATTTCTCTTCAAGATTCCTCAATTGTGCGGATTTCTGATCTGTACAACTCTGGAACCTAAGACTAAGAACGCTCAGTGAAATTCTTCAAGACCCGTCTGGTCAAATTCCTCAAACTTGTTCTTTTTACAAAACCTTCTGAGAACGCATATGGCCTCTCTAAATTCCTTGCAACTATACTCTGTTCACAGGTACTCATGTCCGCTGCTGAATCACTAGGTTCTCATCAACTTAACTCATTTGCAGCATTCCTCGAAGAAAAGTTGCATACTTCTTCAAAGAATTCAATTGTTTAAATTCCTCAACTGAAGAAAATGGATGACGGTAAGAAGCCACAGAAAGGAGGAAAGAGGCCTGAGGTCAACACTGCCTTTGAAATCCCTGATGATATATACAAATATTACTGCACTCCTGATGAGGCCATGTTTGGAAAAGAGGGCAAAAATCAGCGCAAGGTGCGCATACAGAGGATAGAGAGGAGATGGGCAAGAGAGTGGAGTGAATACAGGTATGTTACTCCCAAGTACATGAAAAAATTCGCACTCAATCCTCCATACCCAAGACCTCCATTGGAACCTGGCCAAATAGTTGATCCCACCAGCCTCAAGCGTGGTGAGGATTATCCTGATGAATGGGCCAAGCACCAGGCCAAGTTAGCTAAACAAGCAAAAGAAGCAGTGAGGAAATTCAACAAAGACTCTGCTGCTGCTGCTGCCGCTGAGGCCTCTGTCAAGCCTAAGAAGGCCATGTCACAGAAGCCTGCGCACAATCCAAGTGATTCCCCTTCAGTGCCCTCAGGACCAAGTTCCTCAGCAATGCCCTCACGGCCAGAATCTTCAATGCCCTCACGACCAGAATCTTCAAAGCCCTCAAGTCCAATTCCTCATGCTACTCCTGCTCCTCCAAAATCCTCAGCTCCTCCAAAGTTCTCAGCTGCTCCGACAAAGTCCTCTACACCTGTGCATCTTGCCACATGCCAAAGGACTACATGCATCTCTATTGCCTCAGGAGCTTCTGCTAGTTCCTTAGCTGCACCCAATTCTTCAACGGGACCCTCTCTGCTGAAGACAAAGGCCACTGCTGGACGAGGTCCTCACCATAGTCCTCAGAAGAAGCAGGTCGCCTTCCAAGTGCCGTCTGAAGAAGACGAACCTGATGATGAAGAACTTGCTGAGATCGTCAGAGATAGGCAAGTCAGGGCCGCTAGGGCCAAAGGCACAAATGTGCCACTGCTTTGGATCCAAGGTTGATCCTCCACTATATTGATCTCTGGCACAAGGACCCAAACACTGTTATGCCTGATTTCAAGTTCTCTCCTGGCCAAAGTCACATGCTGACCCATTTCATCCAAGAAGAAAAACGAAAATATGAGAAGGCCAGACAGATCAAGAAAGCGCAATATAAGAAGGAGAAATTTCTGAAGAAAAACGTTGTCACTATGACAACTGATGAACTTGTAAAAATCCAGTCTGAAATCAAAACCCTCAGCGATGACTTCAAAGCCTACTATGCTGATTGGCATGGAGCCAAGGTCAGGTTTGTTAAACTGACTGAGAAGTTCACCTCAAATGTTGCAGCTCCATCACAACAGGAAATTCCTCAGGCTGAAGCATCTGCTCAGCCAACTGAAGAACATGCCAGCACTGCTGATGACTTTCAGGCTGCTGAAGAAAATGTGAGTTCCAGGGCTAATGACTGCATTCCAGCCGCTGAAGAAATTGCCAGGGCATCCACTAGTGGTGCGCCTGAAGAAAATGAAGAAGTCAGGGCAACTGCATCAGTTGTGCCTGAAGAAAATCAACCAGATTCCTCTGCTCCTCCTACGCCTACACCAACTCCGATCCTTCCATCTGCATCAGATGTGAAGAAGACCAATGCTACAGAGCGTGCAGCTGTGAAAAAAAGGAAAGCATCAGCTACTTCAGCTCCGAAGAAAATGAAGTCTATGAAAAGTTCGTTCTCAAATCCCATTGATGCTGTTCCGATCTCAATCATGCCATCAAAGGACCTTGTTCCTTTTGATTAAGAATATGTGATCCCTAGCGGATCTGATGAAGAAAATCCTTCTGCTGCTTCGTCAGAGTAGATGGATGAAGAAATTGAAGCGGACCAAATCCCTTCAACACTAGTTGTTTCCTCTCCTATGCCTCAATTCATAGCTGAAAGAGGCTGGCGTTGAAGAAATGGAAGATGAAGATGTGGACATTGGCTGCACCACACTTGTGCTAAGTGATGAATTTTGGGAAAGTCAGCATCCAAACTCTCCACTGTTCACACCTCTACAGCAAATACCTCAGTCCCCTGCACAAACTGTTCAAATGGGCTTTGAAGAAACTCACCCCACTTCATCTGTACATGAAGAAATTCCAACCACTAGTGCTGAAGAAACTGCTGCTGCTAAACATCTGAAGACGCAGACTGCCACTAAAGAGGAACCAGAAATTCCTCAGCCTGAAGAACCTGAGATTGTGATTCCTGAGGTTGTGATGCAACTCACTGACACTCCTCACCCCAAGCCAAAGAATAGATTCTCAAAGAAGCAGAAATTCAAGGCTGATGATTTCTTCGGCGAGCACGTATTCTTCACAGACTACAACCCCTATGATTCTGCTCGCATTAGGAAAAGGCGTTTCTGGACTTCCAGCCAGGCTACTTTCTTTTCGTCAGTGCTGTTTAACAAAGAAAAAATCTTCTAGCATGAGCACATTCCTCATGTGGATATGGAATATCTGCCGTGCTTCGAGCCAGTTCTCAGTGTTCTTCACGACGCTGGACTGTTAAATTTCTGCACTGACATCTGTGATTGGGATGAAGAACTCATTCTTCAATTTTATGCGACGTTGCACATCATAGGAGATTCTGAAGATGTGAATTCATGGTGCTGGACTGAATGTCTGAAAACACTCACTACACAACACCAGCTACTAAATTGCTTCGTGCTTTACCACTCAGTGCTCCCCTTGAATCTGCTTGTTGCATCTAAAGTGAACCTGAGCTTACCAATCACTACATGCAAGTTCCGATGAAGCCTTTGAAGACAGGTCAGGCCCCATGAACCAAATTCCTCGTGAAGGAATTACTATATGTGCTTCGGACTGTCTATCGCATTCTAACGAGGACAATGAGTCCCATCAAAGGCCACAACTCATCTGATGAGGAAATAGTTGGCATCATGAAGAATCTACTATTCAACATCATACATAGCATTCCTATCAACTATCACGACTTCTTCATGAGGACTCTGGCAAATGTTGCACTTTCTCCGTTTGAGCCGAAGCCTTATGCACCTTGGATTATGAGATTCCTCAGGACAAGGTCTTCACTCAACTACAAGGCTGATTTTTAGAATCACCTTACCTATCTGCCCCCGATTGAAGTCCTCAAGCATGCTTTTGCTTCAACTGATGAAAAGGGCAAGGCCCCTGCAGTCATCGATGAAGGCATTCGTCCATTGGATGGTCAGTTTCGCAAAGCTGCATCTTATCCCACCAATGATGACTCTGCCACACATGACTCTGCTGCCAATGCACCCAAGTCTACTCCTCAAGCCACTACTCCTCATGTGATGAGTGACTGTGAGCTTCTTCTTAGTCTTCACCAGAAGGTGGATCGAAACCATAAATGGGTTAAGCATTAGTTTGGTTCTTTTCTTCACAACATGACTGCTAGACACAAAGAAGTGAAGAAAAACCATTACTACCTCCATGAAGTCTTCGGTCGCGCCTGGGCCATTCTGTGACATCTGTATGGTGAAGAAGATCTCGAGGCAATGGGTCTCAAGGAAGATTTTGACTGGTCTGCACCTCCACCGAAGAAATACAAGAAGGTCAAGGTTCCTCCTTTGGTGTCCAGCTCCTATTCTTCATCGTGCAACACTGATGAGCACGAAGACTTGGACGACACTGCAGCAGGCCCTTCCACGACAAATGACCCCAACAACGCTGGCGCTCCTTCATCAACTTGATATTCTTTAGGAGCGTTAGTCCTCATTTTCGATCCTTTTGGTCATTCGATGACAAAGGGGGAGAATTTTGATTTAGTCTTCAAGCGGGTCTGTCTATATGGGTGTTTCTTTGCTAAGTTACAACTCTCGTTCTTCCGAAACTTTATTGGATCGAGTTGTAAACTTAAAACCGATGGTGCTCTGATACTTATGCTGTTTTTTCTGCATGCTTATTCCTCATATATGTTAATGCACGCATGTTGAATTACATCAGTCACCATATTTCATCATGCATTTCAAATTCTTCATTATGATATGTCAAATGCGTGTATGAATTACAAGATATAGGGGGGATCTCCATGATTCTACTCTTCAAGTGTGCAATGCTTCAAAACCAAATTCCGCATCATGCACATCTTCAGGGGGAGCTCTTCTATATCTTGCAATCAAATTCCTCAATATCAGTATTTACACTTCATATGTTTATCCCCGTTGAAAACTTAACCTATATTGTCATCAATCACCAAAAAAGGGGAGATTGTAAGTGCATCTAGTGCCCCTTAGTGATTTTGGTGTATTGAAGACTTATAGGTTAAGGGACTAATGTATTTTTAAGCGTACACATGTCTATAAGTCTATGAGGAGTTTGATATTTACAGAGAAAGTCGACCCCTTAAAATGAATTTCTTCGACTGAAGACTTTGGATTTCTAAAGACTTTATGAACACTTTGAAAGTGAAGAAATTGGTGCAATCCTGAAGACTTGGTATTCATTTGAGGGACATGAAGCGTGAAGACTTTTGTTTTTGTATTTTCATTTTCTGTTTCTTGATTCTTAGGAAACACCGTACTGTTAAAGGGGGTCGAGGAAATACTAAGGAAAAATTTCCATGTGATGCTCAACTCAAATCCTACACCTACCAATCCCTTCGAGTGAAGCCATTGGAAATCTCATACAGTTCAGTCATATTCTTCAGTGACAGAGACGAATTTCTTCTGGTCTCTAATGCGGATTACCTACACTATGAGGAACATGATAGCCCTGAGGAATTGTGGATCACCGAGTGAGTATGCTTCTTCCAGACGGTTAGGTGTCAAGGTCTAGAGCATCCAAGAGAAATTGTGGATCACGGAGTGACCAAGTTTGTGAAGGTTCGAAAGTCACCTGAAGACTTACCATGAGTGATTGGTAAAGGTTTGTGTGACCGTAGCTCAAGGAGAATACGGTGAGGACTGTGTGTCCTCAGGTTTAAATACCAAGCCGCTCCAACCAGATGTACAACTGAGACAGCAGTTGGAATTGGCTTACCAAATCATTGCCTTCAGCAAGCTCACTGGTTCTATTTCCTCAACTCTTTCATTTCCTCATAACTGTGTTGAGTGCTTGTTCATATCTGTGTTTGAAGAGTTTGACTGAAGACTTTCTCAAATTCCTCAGTTCAATTTCTTCAGTATGTTTGTCTTCATCCTGTGTTATCCTGTGCTTACGCTTACTGTTCTCTGTGCTTGTCTTCATTTCATCATGATGACTATGCTTGTGCTCTATTATGTTTACTTTTGAGTACTTATTCCGCTGCTAGTAGTTCTTCGCTAAGGAATTTCCTCACCTACAAATTCCTCGGTGAAGAATTCATAAAAATCGCCTATTCACCCCCTCTAGTCGATATAACACACTTTCATCTATCAAACGTCACAACATAACTGGGTGATTATAAAGATGCTCTACAGGTTTCTCCGAAGGTGTTTGTTGAGTTGGCATAGATCGAGATTATGATTTCTCACTCCGAGTATCGGAGAGGTATCTCTGGGCCCTCTCGATAATGCACATCACTATAATCCTTGCAAGCAATGTAACTAATGAGTTAGTTGCGGGATGATGCATTACGGAATGAGTAAAGAGACTTGCCGGTAACGAGGTTGAACTAGGTATGATGATACCGATGATCGAATCTCGGGCAAGTAACATACCGATGACAAAGGGAATAACATATGTTGTTATGCAGTTTGACCGATAAAGATCTTCGAAGAATTTGTAGGAGCCAATATGAAAATCCAGGTTCCGCTATTGGTTATTCATCGGGGATGTGTCTCGGTCATATCTACATAGTTCTAGAACCCGTAGGGTCCGCACACTTAACGTTCGATGATGATTTGTATTATGAGTTATGTGTTTTGGTGACCGAAGTTTGTTTGGAGTCCCGGATGAGATCACGGACTTGACGAGGAGTCTGGAAAGGTAATGATTGGTATATTGGAAAGTTAAATACGGACACTGCAATGGTTCAGATAAGGTTCGGATATTTTTCGGAGTACCGTGAGGCTACCGGAACCCCCCGAGATAGTTATTGGGCCTAATGGGCCATAGTGGAGAAGAGGAGGCAGGCCACGGGAGGAAGCGCGCGCCCCCCTTTTCCAATCCAAATTGGACAAGGGGAGGGGCGCGGCCCCCCTCTTTCCTTCTCCTTACTACTAGGAAAAAGGCTACTAGCAGCGCGGGTAAAATGGCTACTAGCAGCGCGGGTACCCGCGCTACTAGTATCGCGCTATAGCTAATAGTTAGTAGTAGTGCTGGTAAACCCATGCTACTACTAACATTTTAGTAGTAGCGCAGGTGCAAACCCACGCTACTAGTAATGAAATAGTAGTAGCGTGGCGGCTTTTGCCCCACGCTACTACTAAAAAGTTAGTAGTAGCCCGGTTTCAAACCCACGCTGCTACTAACGAAGTAGTAGGAGCGCATTTGTTTTTCCCCACGCTACTACTAACTAATTAGGAATTAAAAAAATAAAAGCCACCAATTCCATTCTATGCATACAATTCCAACAACTAAAACAAACACATATTTGCAATAAAACAACAACATTACACGTCATTACTAATCGAAGATTTATAATAAACCAGCGGCATTAGAGCACATCCTGTAAGAGCATACAGAATTGTCATGGTTTTCAGGCCTTCAATTAAAACACCTACACTTCTTGCCTGCTAGTGCAAACACAGTTACAAGCAAACCAAAATGCATAAAAACACCAAATAGTGGCATCTCTCCAAATGATCCGCTCCCTCTACATCCTTGCAAGCATCTTCACGATAAGAAAATCTGTAGGAAAAAGTCAACTTAGCATGTGCTCCCTATGTCAACTCTCGAGAGTAGATTTTATCCATTGCCCTGGCCATGTTCAAGAAACACTAAATTAAGAATATTTCTACTCTAAATACAGGAGGCATCAGGATAGAAAACAAAAGATGAGCAATATCATATGGGCAGAATAAAAAGGAGTTTGGACCATAGCATGGTTAACAATAAAATATAGTGCTCTAACAAAAGCAATAGTGCAACACGTTGCCCTGTTCCCTTTCAAATATAACAACTTCTCACTGAAGATGATAATGCAAAAGCATAGTAAGATTAAAAGATAGCTGGCATGGAGTTGGTCATTCACATTCAAGTAATCAGTTCCATCGTGGGCTTGAGGGTTGGAACCATACATCATTAGGTACTGCTGATGTGTTACTGTTAGTTGATACAACAGATGTGGCACCCCGATCCGCATGGAGCAGGGTGCCTTTGCACGTCAGCCAAGGATAACACCTGACGCACGACAGGTCCATAATATAGCATTCGAGGTACAAGAATATTCATCAAATACATGCATATGAGATTACATCATTGATGAATACAATTATCTGACATAGCCCTAAGGCTATTAAACAACAGCGGAAGTCTGATTGAATGGCGACGGAAGTCTTGGTTTGGCAGCGTGACAACTCTAGCTGGGCTCCACAACTCACAGGACTGGCAAGGTTACGGCCTAGCACGACGGATCAAGCAAACAATACGGGTATGACCTACAAAACTGGCATGACACGCCAGGTCAGTACATTGAATGTACTTGCAAGGCAACCAAATACATAGCATCCAAACAAGCAGAAGACAAAGGAGAACCGAGCGCATGCAACAGCCTACCTCATATCAATTACTAAACATGGCAAGATAAAAAAAATCAACTAAGCATGAACACATCATAGCATCTACTAACATGGCAATAACATGGCATATCAAAACATGCTTCTAACATGGCAATAACATGGCATAATAGCATCATGAAACTATGCTGAAAATAAACTACCAATAATATCCAATGCAGACATAGCATATTAACTTTATGCAATCATCTTCTGTTCTATCATGGTTCTTTAAATGCAAATAGTGATATATTACTCATGCAATTTAACCAAACTTGTACACCGAGTCCCTCGGACTCTCTTATCAACGGGTTGCCTCGCAACCGAACAGTGATCTTTCCGGCGATCACAACCATGACCAACACTTGGTCTCCAACACTCACCGAGACCTCGTCTCGTGATCATATCAAAATATCGTTGTGACTCCTCACGACTATCTCATAGTCGAAGTCACCATATTTTTGTTATCACATATTTATTTACCAACTTAATTATTTTGGTTTATCCTCCATTTCGGTCAAGACCTGATAGTGGGACCTACTATGAACTATTGCTATCGATAGACTTTGCACTCTCCAGAGGTAGCACACTGTACCCACACCACTGAACCCATGGCCTCATCAACCCATTTGGGTGGACCAACGGCATTCTGACGAAACCGACCTACTGCCAGGACACTCTCCCGGTCACTCTGACCCAATCCCCAACGGGCTGGTCCTGGGTGGCCCCATGTCTACCAAAGACACCCCGACCACCATCATGGTCAAAACACTCCCACGCGGGGACACTCCCACACGGGGACTCGGTACCATAATCTCATCAACGAGCACACAAGGTTATGTCTGCCTACCTGATCAGGGTAAGAACGCCCATAACCTTCCCTAGTTGGAGGCACCAACGAGAGGTCACGACAATAGCTCGCATTAAGGCCTTCCCACAAAGGCAAATGTGGCTGCACTGAAAAAGTTCGATTTGGCGGCACTATGACTCGATCCCATCGATGACGGAGGAGGTTTGTTATTATTAAATCATTTTATTTCCTTCTCCATCATCATGAGCATATCTAACATGGATGCAACAATGAGCATGCAACATACAAATGCATGGCAAAATATCGAACTCCTCAAGTGCACAACTATAACATAAAGAACATGACAATAGAATATCAACGGTGCATTACAATCCTCATATCATTTTAAAATGATGACATGTAAATAAAGTAGAGTAGTGACATGGCATTATTAATAATAACACTCTTATTAGCATGGCAAAAGATATCATGAAAACACAAGCATGCAAGACAGCATAACGGAATAACTGCAGACGAAAACGATATGAAACAACTTCAACTACACACACACACACAAGGTGCAAGCAAAGTCAACATGCAAGTTCGGGGCTCATGATAAGAGGTTGGATTGCCTGGGGGTCGACAAATACTCCGGGAAGAAGTGGGAAAAGATCGCAGAAAGATTTGTCAGAAATAGTTCTCTCACGGAGGGTGTTGTTTACGGGCAAGGGCAAAATGGTCATTTTCACTGTGTGATTTTTTTCTTGAAAATGACATCAACAGAATGGGCTGGACAAAACGAAGACGTGGGCTTTGGAATCACCTCATTCAGAGTTACGGGTAAAAAGATACGGACGTTTAAAGCTCAGGGACTAGTCTGTAAAAATATTTCTACAAATAGGTCCCATGGTAGCTTAAACAGAACGTGTCTTTTCTGAAAATACGTCTTCCAGAAAGGGAAACATATTCCAGGCCGAAGGAGAGGAAGAATGCACTTTCTGAGATTGAAAACGCATATTCCAGAAATGCGCTTTCGCGCGGGGAAACCGGCATCGTGGCGGGGCCGCCGCCACTTATCCATGCTGGCACTGGGCCAGGCCCGTAGGTCACCGACAGGTGGGGCCGCGCGTGGAGGGGCCCGCCTGGCCTGGTTTCTTCCTCCTGCCGCTCGACGCGCGCCTGGCCGAGGAAATACGCCCGCCCCGATGGTGCTTGCCGGCGCGTCCGGCCACGGCAGCGGACGGGCGACCTACCGATCTTCTCAGCATGAAGAGGCGCATCTAGTGGTGGTAGCTATTGCCTCTGAGGAGCACCAGGGAAGGGGCTGGAATGCCCGCGGCGGAGAGGGGGTTCGGTCGTCGGCGAGATGGAGGCTACAGTGGAGGAGAGGAGGTGCCGAGGCCACGTGGAGACTCGCTGGGCTCTATGGGTTGCAACGGTGGTGGAGAAACAGCGAGAGGGGAGCGGCATCGCCGGAATCTAGTGAAGCCCGAGGCGGCGGCCATGGTGGCGATGGGGTTAGAGAGAGGCTCCGGGGATGAGAGGAGGGGATGGGGAAGCTGCTGATGATCTCCAGAGGGGGTCGCGGCTCCTTAAATAGCCGGGGCGAGGGCACCCGAGCTGGTGGCCGCCGAGCGAGTCCGGCCACGGCTCTGCCGGCTGCAACAGTCATGGGGGGCACGGGAAGGCGACGAGGAGGATCAAGACGAGCACCAGGGAGTCATTGAGACGAGCAAAGCGTGCGGACAAAAGGAGGAAGAAGACGTCAGGGAGGAAGACAACGATGCACAGGAGTGCACTATTTCGGGCGTTGGCACGGCTCGCCGGAGAAGAAAACGAAGGGGGGCAACGGTCTAGAGGGAAGACGACGACGAGGGGGAGTTGCTGGACATTAATGGCGAGGCTAGAGATGGTCGGGGCAGCGATGCCGACGACAACAGTGGCTAGACGTCCGTTTTGGCTGGCTGGCCTCATAGTCACCACTGCCATGGCGCGCTCTGATGTTTTTACGGCTGTAAGTTTATCTCTACAGCGTAGTCCTTCCAGCGTGGAGTATTACCATGGTAAGGAGAGGGGTAGAGACAAAGTGAGCTGAGTAAATCAAGCTCCACAAGTTTACTGCTGCAAACTAGACCACACCCTAGAGAGTAAACCAGAGAGGGTAAAAGGTAAACTTGATGTCTGGGAGGCTTGGGGTAGAAAGGACTACAGTCCTGGGAGTTTTGAGGTAAAATGGACAACTATTTACCATAGTTGCTCTACAACCACCAAAACTGACCTAGAAACTGAATCATGATGAAGCACCCAATAGGAGTAATGGATTAGGCTGAAACTTGGAAAATCTTGATGATTTGAACATACCATGATACAGTAAAAAGTTCATATCAAATGGACCCACCAAAATGGTACTTCCTTCACAGCTATCATTTCTGTCCAAAAACTTCAAAAAAATCCTCAGGTCAATTGGCTAGATGAAATGAGTCCAAATCTTGTGGAGATAGGTCATATAGATAGGAGAAGGCCTGGGAAATTATCAGCCATAATGGAGCAAGAAACAATACACTTGCTTCACAAACTGAAAATGTGGACAGAAAGAAAGAATTGCTCCTATGCTCACATAGTTCAATGGAATGAGATGAATCTTGGAGAAGTGTCATAATATGATCATTAGAGACTAATGGTATAGTTTCAGCTCATTTTGATCATCTATGAGGGTACTTCCTTCACTAACAAGCAAATCTGTATAGAAACTTGAAAAATTTCCAAGGAATATTGGATAGATGGATTGAGCTGATTTTTGGTATCTAGAGGTGATTTGTCATTGTTAATTACCCTGCCAAATTATTGCTCAACTGGAGTTAGGAATAAAGCACTTCCTTTGCAAAATTTCAGAGAAGGTAGAAACTTGCATTGGATCATGTGCCAAATTATGATCTGAGGAACATGAGATTAGGATGGAACTAGTTAATATATAGCAAGGACAGGCTCCACAATTTATGTGGGAATTTTCCCTGCTATAAAAATAGTAGTTCCTTTGGAAAATGGCAGAAATGCAATATTGGCATTAAATAGGAAAAGGCAATTTTCCTTATTTAATTATGGCCAATATACTTGCCAGAGCTTGGATTAGGCATAAGTATCAACTCCACCAATTCTCTTGAATTTAGGAGATGACTAGCTATGCCTTTGGATTTTACTCCTCAGAAAGGCAAGAAAAGGAATAAATCATAATTCAAAAATATTGCATTGGACTTGGCAATTTTTTTGCATATCCAAGGTTTAGAAAGATAGGGTGATCTCTGGGAACAATTGGGAGGATCTACAGATCAAGGAAAATGATGGCTCCTTTGTAAGCACAAAGGGCACATCCAAATTCCAAAAATTTGGAATTAGGGTTTGAAAGGGTTTGGGATGATGCAAATGAGGTCTTGCCCACTGAAAAAAATACATGAGCAAGATTTTTAATGGTTGAAAATGACAAAATTTCTCAGAGTCATCCAGCAAACTCAGGAGAAATTTTTGAAAATGAGTGCCAGTAGAGAATAACAACACAAAAATTGATAACCCAATTTTGGGGCTGTTACAGCAGAGGTCCTTCCCCATTCTGGTCCCTCTTAATTCTATCGGTCAAGGTGCAAGATTTTTCAACAAATAGAGCATAAGACAGAGTAGCCATGTTAATCATCTCCATGTTCAAATTTTGTGCTGTAGAGATAGTTTACAAGTCCATCAAATGCAGCAAAGGACAACGATAGAGCAATATGAAATCAAACATTGCTCACATGGTTCATAGACCGAACATCCATAACAAGAAGAAGCACTTGGAATGTAATACACATTCCATTTGTGCAAAGTTGCCGAAGGGTGAAGAAGTGCTTACTAGACAGAGCTTCTACCGGACCTGCCTCCAGTCCCCTAAGCTGGTCCTTGAGAGTGTTGAGCTTTTCTGCCATAAAGAGATGCATCAGTAGATTCAATCACTCGCCGTTTCCTCAGCATTAATAATTCACAAATCGTAGTGCAGCCCATGGTAACTAATTGCCCAAAATCTACACCCTCAACAGGCAGGAATTTCAAGCACAAACAAACTTAGATTTGCAAATTTAACCGGCTCGCCACCATCGCTGAACTGGACAGTTGTACTACGCTTCAGACATGCGCATCGACCAGCGAGTTCCTGAACGGAAGAGGAACGACGACGGGGGAGGCGCGTACCTCGGTGTGCGACGATGCCTGAGGGAGTCCTGGATTAGGGGGTATCTGGACAGCCGGATTATATCCTTTGGCCGGACTGTTGGACTATGAAGATACAAGATTGAAGACTTCGTCCCGTGTCCGGATGGGAGTCTGCTTGGCGTGGAAGGCAAGCTTGGCAATACGGATATATAGATCTCCTTCCTTGTAACCGACTATGTGTAACCCTAGCCCCCTCCAATGTCTATATAAACCGGAGGGTTTAGTCCGTAGGACCAACAACAATCATACCATAGGCTAGCTTCTAGGGTTTAGCATCTTCGATCTCTTGGTAGATCAACTCTTGTACTACTCATATTATCAAGAACAATCAAGCAGGACGTAGGGTATTACCTCCATCAAGAGGGCCCGAACCTGGGTAAACATCGTGTCCACTGCCTCCTGTTACCATCCGCCTAGACGCATAGTTCGGGACCCCCTACCCAAGATCCGCCGGTTTTGACATCGACATTGGTGCATTCATTGAGAGTTCCACTGTGACGTCACCGTAAGGAAGGATGCCTCGTCTCTTTGTTAAAAACAACATTACCGCCGGGGGAGCCCTGGCTGTCGGCCAAACTCTCCGGCTGGGCAGTTTCATCATGACCGCCCTTTCGGCTGCTGCACCGACGATGACTTCTCGGGTCATCGAAAACAGCCTCCACATCGGCTCGAAATTTGTCGAGCAGATGGATCCAATGGAGCTCTCTTCCCTAAACGAGCTCTTGGATCACATCGCTTCCTTGGGAGTCGCTACGGACTATGATCGGATTGTGCTTAAACCCGATCAAAGGGAGATTAACTCTCCACCGGTCACCCATCATATTGCGGTGGTCGAGGAACAATGCAGCGTTTCTTCCTCTATCTTGAGGACTAAATATGTTTGGATTCCTGATCTCTCCGAGCCGGATACCCGTTTACGGGGACATCACCCAAGCCATGAACCTGGAGTTAGACAGCGGGCCAGACTTATCGGGCAACATCCCGGAATCCGAACTTCCAAGATTGGAAACTCCTCGGCCCCTGGGTCTCCAATCGGGTAAGGGTTCGGACTCAAGTCCACCCACCCACCCGAACATAAACGATCTTTCCCACATCAGGCAAGAGCCCCAGGAAACAGTACATCATTATTGGGCCAGATTCCTCCTTGTGATGAACAAGGTTAAGGACTGTCACGACGAAGACGCGGTCTCATTTTTCTGCAATAATTGCACGCGTAGCGAGGAAACTTCTCTCTATTAATTATAGCTAGCTAACACAATATATGAAACACCTAAATTATCCCCCAAAACCCCCAACCCCCCTTTCAAAAAAAACAAAAACCCCAGCCACAGAAATGCTGACGCGTGGATGCCTATTGGTCCCGGTTGGTGCCACCAACCGGGACCAAAGGCCCTCCTGCCTGGGCTCCGCACAGGCCACGTGGAGGCCCATCTGTCCCGGTTCTGGATTGAACCAGGACTAAAGGGACAGGGCATTAGTACCGACCCTTTAGTCCCGGTTCAAGAACCGGGACAAAAGGCCCTTACGAACCGGGACAACAGGCCCTTTTTCTACTAGTGACGGACAAGGCAATCCTTAACGCCATAAGTTGTCGTGACATATCACGCTTCGCCGACTTGGCGTCCATAGTACGAAAGTACTGTGCCATGGAAAGCACCTGGAAAACCGAAACGAAATTTTGGGATAATCCGGCTCCAAATATACACCCAGTCCGAAGTAAAAGGGTGCACTATCATAAGACACCTGAGTTAATTACAAAGAAGCAAATACCCTCTACAGGGCGTGGAACCGTATTGGAGGGATGGCTCAACGGACCCTGCAAAATTCATAGCACAGCGGATACCATACCAACACACAGCCTTAGAGCATGTTGGGTACTCCAGCATGTGGCCAAAAGTGGTGAGGATCTTCTCATCCCAGATGCCACAGAGCACCATCCCGTGGATAACAATACGGTATTAACAGTCTTTGAGACCTTCACATCAAATAATAGGCGCAAGTGAACACTCCGCAGCCTTGCCGAAATCTGCCATGTGGCAGCAATAAATCCATGGAGTGACACGGCTATTACCTTCAATGCCAGTGACGAACCTAAATTTTGAATAGCCCGAGCACCAGCTGCACTAGTCCTCAGTCCAATTGTGGACGGCTGTCGACTCACCAAAGTACTCATGGACGGCGGCAGTGAATTAAACCTCATCTATGAGGAAACTCTTCAAAAAATGTAAATAGACTGGAACCGCATTGAGCGAAGCAGCACAACCTTCAGAGGAATCATACCCAGTCGGGAAGCACGCTGTGCTGGGAAAATCACACTAGATGTGGTATTCGGCACGCCGGAGAACTATAGGTCCAAACAAATTACATTCCAAGTGGCCCCGTTCAGTAGGGATACCACGCCCTTTTAGGGCGGGAGGCGTTCACGATCTTCCAAGACATATCCCATTACGGGTACATGAAGCTCAGAATGCCCGGGCCCAATGGAATCATCATATCGCTAGTGATCTGGACACAACACTCCGCGCCGAAAACAAAACAGCCGCATTGGCCCTTGAGGCATTATCCAAAGCCCTTGCGGCCGAGGAATTAGCTGCACTGCGCTCTACAGTGGACAGGGACGACGTGATACTTGACAAGAGATCCAAGTCCACCTCTTTTAAGCCAGCGGATGAAATAGTCAAATTCCAAGTCTAACCAACAGACCCTACAAAAACAGCCTCCATCAGGGCACAGTTAAACCCCGCTGTCGGTGCCAAAACCGGCGGATCTCGGGTAGGGGGTCCCGAACTGTGCGTCTAGGCCAGATGGTAACAGGAGGCAAGGGACACGAAGTTTTACCCAGGTTCAGGCCCTCTCGATGGAGGTAAAACCCTATGTCCTGCATGATTAATATTGATGATATGGGTAGTACAAGAGTGGATCTACCACGAGATCAGAGAGGCTAAACCCTAGAAGCTAGCCTATGGTATGATTGTTGATGTGTATGTTGTCCTACGGACTAAAACCCTCCAGTATATATAGACACCGGAGAGGGTTAGGGTTACATAAAGTCGGTTACAATGGTAGGAGATCTGAACATCCGTATCGCCAAGCCTGCCTTCCACGCCAAGGAAAGTCCCTTCCGGACACGGGACGGAGTCTTCAATCTTCTATCTTCATAGTCCAAGAGTCTGGCTATCCAAACACCCCCTAATCCAGGACTCCCTCAGTAGCCCCTGAACCAGGCTTCAATGGCGACGGGTCCGGCGCGCAAATTGTCTTCGGCATTACAAGGCGGGTTCCTCCTCCAAGTACTTCATAGAAGATTTTAAACACAAAGATAGTGTCCAGCTCTGCAAAATAAGTTTCCACATATTGCCATAGAGAGAATAATAATATTTACACAAATCTAATCTGCTGACGTATTCCGTGGTGCGACACACCATGGCCAAGCCTTTATCCGAGTCGTTTAATTATCCCACCTCAGCGCGTCATGCAAGGAGGTTTCCTTGGCACGTCTTGTCAAAGCAAAGATCGTGCCCCCTTATTCCAGCATTCTCATCAATACGGGCATGGGTAACCCAACCGCGCCTTTGATTACGGCGCTTGGAGATAAGCAAGTTTTACCAGGCTGGTGGGGACATGTGGCCGCGTCCACCCATATAAGGGGATAAGGATCCACCTTTTCACCCACGCCTTCTTCCTCCTTTGCCTATCCATTCTTGCGCACTCGAGCTCCAGCGCCCAAGTCCGCACTACCACCTCAACCTTCTCCAGTCATGTCCGGAGCGAGAGGCAAGTGGATGGTCTCCTCCGTCATGGAGGGACACATCAAAAAGCTGAGGAAGGCCGGATATCTGGCTAGCGACATCGCGCACCGGCTTCCCGAAAAGGGGCAGCTCATCCCCACTCCTAGGCCCCATGAGAGGGTGGTATTCCTCCCCCATTTCCTCCGCGGACTGGGCTTCCCTCTGCATCCATTTGTCCGGGGGCTCATGTTCTTCTACGGCCTGGATTTCCATGATCTGGCCCCGAACTTCGTCCTCAACATCTCGGCATTTATCGTCGTGTGCGAGGCTTTCCTCCGCATCGCCCCCATTTCGGCCTATGGCTTAAGACTTTCAACGTCAAGCCGAAGGTGGTGCGCGGCAGCCAGGCGGAGTGTGGCGGTGCCATGCTTGGCAAGATGGCCAACGTCCTGTGGCTCGAGGGCTCCTTTGTGGAGACCCCGAAGGGGTGGAAAACATGGTGGTTTTACGTCACCGAGCCGTGCGACGCCGAATTGGTTGCACCCTCTGAGTTTCGATCCGACCCCCCTACGTGGCTCACCTCCTGGAAGGAGAAAGGCCTGTCTTGGGGTAAAAAAGGAGAGCTGACCGGTCTCCGAACATGCATCCAAACCCTAGTGGACAAGAAGCTCAAGCTTGACAACGTAGTCCAGGTTATTCTCATCCGCCTGATCCTCCCGTGTCAACGACGGGCCTTCAACCTGTGGGAGTTCGACCCGGCGCAACATCGAACTCTAAACAAGCTCTTCGACACAAAGTACGAAGATTCCTAGAGGATGCTTTTCAAGGGCGCCGAGGCTCCCGCATCCGCTGCCGAGGATCGCGGATTCAGTACTCAGCGTCACGCTCATGCGGTAAGCTGTTTTTGTCCTTTTACAGGGTATCAGTTTTTCATAGTTTGACTCTATGCGGGATCTAAGCTCCCTTATCTTTGACAGGATTGGGAAGTGACATCCGTACAGATCAACTGTCCGGCTCCTTTGCCCGAAGGCCCAGCGGACGCTCGCTTGGCGAAGCTGCTGGTTCCGGCGCCCTATGTGGTGCCGGAGAAGAAGGCCACAAAAAGGGCCACGTGGACTCGAAAGAGTGCCCGGCGCTAGGAGGTGTCGGATTCATCATCCGACGGTACCGAAGCGCCTTCCTCTCGTGAAGACGAGGAGGAAGAAGAATAAACCTCTCCCCCTCTAGCGGGAGGAGAGAAGAAAAGGAAGGCCGCCCTCTCTGAGGAGGCCGGAGGGTCCAAGAAGGGGAAAACCCTTCCCCCGGACTACTCCGCCGACGCCGACGACGGCGGAGGGGAGTGGCAGCCCAGGGCCAAGCCCCTGGCAAAATCATAAGTATCCGGATACCGGAGTAATTCATAGTACTCGTTTATTGCACAACTTTCCCTTATGTCGAATATGCTTATGCAACCCACCCAAAGACCAGCTCGACGCGTCGTCGAGCGGCTCACTGGACTCGTCGGATGTGAACTCACTTCCGACGGCTTCCTCCCCCCGCCCTACGGACGACACCGAGGTGTTGTCCCAACAGGTTCCAAGCAGGGAGGGGGTGGTCCCGGAGGCGTCGCAAGGCGACCTCCCGGACTCCAGGAGTAAAGGGGATGAAACCCCCCAGGGCTCCAAGTCCGGCTCTAGGCCGGACACCACTCCGGAACCTTCAAAGGTTCCGGAGTCCGGCGGGGGACCTCCTTCCAAGAGGAGTGAGTCCACCGTGCCGGCAGCCCCCGTTCAACCGGAGGCGCCGGACAATATGTTGGAGGCGCTCCAAGGCGCCTCCATCGACGAGGAGCACCTCGCTATTATGAGTGCGGTGGTCCAGAAGGTTCAGTCCGATAAGAGCGGACTGACTGAAGCTTGTACTAGCCTTTTGACAGGCTTTGAGGTAAGTAAATAATGTGTAAATAATATTACCGCATAGACAGTAGCCCCTGATGCTCTGTTGGGCGTTCGGGAAGAAAAGCCGAATAGAGGATCAAAGAATTCGCAGGAGTCTAACAAAAGGAGTCAATATGCATATGCAGGCTTCTCTGCTGGCATCCGCCGTACTGACTGCGGAAGTGGACACGCTGAAGCGGAGCCTCGAGAAGTCCGAGCAAGAGCTCGAGCGTGCGAAGAAGCAGCTCGAGGAGAAGGAAGGTAAGAAATACCTTGGTTGAATATGTCTATATAAAAAGGTGTAATTACAAGAAATGACAGGATTAACATGGCTATTGTAGGGGCCACATCTAAGGTGGCGACCCTTAAGCAGGCGCTGCTCGAGGCCGAGAAGAGTGCGGCCGCGGAGCGCACCGAGTGGGAGAGGTATGAGGCCGAGGTTGGCAAGGTGCGGCAAGAGCTCCAGGTTCTCACGAAGAAACATGAGAGTTTGGAGCTTGACTCGAAGACGCGAGCGTCCGAGCTCGCGGCGGCTATTGAAAATGCCAAGTCTGCCAAGACCGAATCCCAGAAGACCCTCCAGGAGTTGGATGAGGTGAAGAAGATAGCGGCGGGTAAGTTATTCTTTATGCAAAGTAAACACATAAACGTGAGTTAGTTGATACTTACCCGAATCCGGAGCTCTCCAGGGGCATTTGCACTTCTTCCCCGGAGTGTATCCGATGCCGCCGCATTCTATCGAGCCGAGGAGGGCAGCTCGATGGAGAAGGTGTTCTGGTCTCAGTATACTGAGGCCGGACACCCCGTGCCCCTGAGCGACCAGCTGAAGCAACTGGTCGAGCTCCACAAGGCGGCCGAATAGGCCATAAAGGGCCTCCTAGTTCGGCTGTGGCCTGGAGAGGCTCTGCCTGGGAGCTATTTCGGGCTGGTGCAGCGGCTAGTGGAGGCCTGTCCAAGGCTCGAAGTCATCAAGCGCTCCGTCTGTATTGAAGGTGCCCGTAGGGCCTTTGCCCGTGCTAAGGTGCACTAGGGAAGGCTGGATGCGGAGAAGCTTGTGAAGGACGGGCCACCAGCGGGGAAAGAGCATCGCAAGCCCGAAAATTACTATAAGGATGTTCTGAAGGGTGCCCGCCTTGTGGCGGATGAATGTACTAGGGATGCAATTTTTGAGTAAAACTCGCTTGTTTTTGTCCTGTGCGCTGAAAACTTGTTCATATGCACTGAGCAATGCTGCTTGAATTTAAAATATTACCTTCTGTGCGGCTGTTTATCAATACTGAGAGATGGCGAGTCGTCGGCTTCTGCCCCCTTGCCGCTAGTGCTGGGGTGTTCGGGGATAAACCTGGGCGCTCTTTTTCCCATATTTGGGTCCTTCGAGGGAGGCGCTCAGACCAACGAACGAGGCAATCAGACTATAATGCGTGAACACTCTCACTTAGCCATAGAATTCTATAGTTTGAAATTTCGGCGAAGCCCCTAGTATTCGGAAGACCGAGTTCGGGGCGCTATCCATGCCTTGGTCGGACAGAGCCGACTCCTCGCCCTAAGAGGCATAAGTCTTTAGGGACTCGAAAAAAAACCTCTTGAACAGCGACCAGCTCTCGCTTCATCATGACAGTCAGTTTTAGCTTTCTCCACTAAGGTGCTCGGCCCAGCTCAACTGGGGCATAATCGCAGTGGTTCTCCTAGTGCTACCTTAGCCGATATAGCGGAATGTAAGGCACCAAAACATAGGAGCCGGGCAAACCCAACTATTGACCCAAGACATGATTCGGAGCCGATGCATATAATGCTATAAGTTCGGAGTGCCGCACTTGTGGAAGTGTTCGGACTTCTCACACCATATCGAGGGGTGTTAAAAGCCCCTGGCGTATTTTGGCCATACCAAGTTGTATGGGTGCAACATGTCGTTAAGGAACATTTATTTATAAAAAGATAATTCAAAAATAGACAAAATCTATGCATTGTTTATTAAAAATAGCTGCGATCAAAGCAGAACGATACAAGTAATGCGATAAATGAAAAGTTGGACTATTTAACATGTCTGCTCCAGGGGCAAGCTGCGGAATAGTATGCGAAACAGGTATACTGCTCGTGATAGAGACCACCTGGGATTTCCGTAATGCGGCATGGCTTGTCTGCTTCCCTGGTTCTTGCATCGTTTGTGCGGCAATTGAACTGCCGAACAGGCCTTCTGAAGAGTAGAGTCTTGGAAGTAAGAGAAAAGTAAAAAAAGTCGGCAGCCCCTGGTGCGGTTTAAGTCGTGTTTTGGGCGTGCCGTGATGGTTCCCCTCCCCCTATGCCCACGGTATTTCTAGAGCATAGTTATGTATGCGAAGTACTGGCGTCGCCTTTTTGCGAGGGTTGGGGTTGGGGCCGCATTGCTATGCCTGCTCGGAATGTGTCGGGCGGCCTTGTTGTAGGTTACTCCGGGCGCGCTTGACGGTGTCCGGACGTTTAATGGCCGGACTGGAGAACTGCCTAGAGAGGCTGCTTTGTACTTCCGCTGCAAGGGCCGCCGTGTGCTCCTTGGTTCGGAGGGAGCGTTCAGTGTTTCCATTGACCGTAATTACTCCACGAGGGCCTGGCATCTTGAGCTTAAGGTATGCGTAGTGCGGTACCGCATTGAATTTGGTGAATGTGGTTCGTCCGAGCAGTGCATGATAGCCACTGCGGAATGGGACTATGTCGAAGATCAATTCCTTGCTTCGGAAATTATCCGGGGATCCGAAGACCACTTCAAGTGTGACTGAGCCTGTATAGTTGGCCTCTATACCTGGTATTATGCCTTTAAAGGTCGTTTTGGTGGGCTTAATCCTTGAGGGATCGATGCCCATTTTTCGCACTATATCCTGGTAAAGCAGGTTCAGGCTACTGCCGCCGTCCATGAGGACTCTAGTGAGATGAAATCCATCAATAATTGGGTCTAGAACCAATGCGTCAAATCCGCCATGACGGATGCTAGTGGGATGGTCTCTTCGATCAAAGGTGATCAGGCAGGAGGACCATGGGTTGAACTTTGGGGCGACTGGCTCTACCGCGTATACGTCCCTTAACGCGTGCTTCCTCTCCCTTTTGGGTACGTGGGTGGCGTATATCATGTTCACCATCTGCACTTGTGGGGAAAAACCCTTCTGTCCATTGTTGTTCGGCGGTCGGGGCTCCTCGTCGTCATCGCTATGCAACCCCTTGTCTTCATTGTCGGCGCTTAACTTGCCTGCCTGCTTGAACACCCAACAGTCCCTGTTGGTGTGATTGGCCGGCTTTTCAGGGGTGCCATGTATTTGGCACAAGCGGTCGAGTATTCGGTCCAAGCTGGACGGGCCCCTAGGATTCCTTTTGAATGGCTTTTTCCGCTGACCGGGTTTAGAGCCTCTGAATCCGGCATTAACTGCCGTATCCTTAGCATTGTCGTCGTTAATGCGGCGCTTCTGCTTGTTGCGACGCGACATGCCACTAATGTCCCTGGTGTCTGAACTACCAGGGTTCTTGGTCATATTGTTGCTACGAGCAAGCCAGCTGTCTTCTCCCGTGCAAAAGCGGGTCATGAGTGTTGTGAGTGCTGCCATAGATTTCGGCTTTTCCTGTCCGAGGTGCCGGGCCAGCCACTCATCATGGATATTGTGCTTGAAGGTGGCTAGGGCCTCAGCGTCCGGACAGTCGACAATTTGATTTTTCTTTGTTAGGAACCGTGTCCAGAATTGCCAGGCTGATTCCTCTGGCTGCTGAATTACGTGACTTAGGTCATCGGCGTCTGGGGGTCGCACATAAGTGCCCTAGAAATTGTCGAGGAATGCGGCTTCCAGGTCCTCCCAACAACTGATTGATCCTGTTGGCAAGCTATTAAGCCAATGCCGAGCTGGTCCTTTGAGCTTGAGTGGGAGGTATTTGATGTCGTGAAAATAGTCGCCGCGGGCCATGTGGATATGAAGGAGATAATCCTCGATCCATACCGCAGGGTCTGTTGTGCCATCATATGATTCGATGTTTACGGGTTTAAAACCCTCGGGGATTTGATGATCCATTATTTCGTCTGTAAAGCACAGTGGGTGTGCGGCGCCTCTGTACTGGGCGATATCATGACGTAGCTCCAATGAGCTTTGTCTATTGTGTTCGGCCCTACCGAATTTGTGGCCGGCGTGACGGTTACCGTCTCGAGCCGTGGGGTGCCCATGCGATCCTTAGATCGATCGTGTTTGCCTTGCCTTGTCCTCCAACATGTCTCGTAAGTCCGGCACATATTCCCGTGCCTCGGTACGGGGTGTGGCTTGAGTGGAGGGCCGGGAGGCCTCTCTGTCGCAGCCACGAGGTGGCCGTTCGGCCGCATCAAGTGCTTCCTCCTCTAATCGGGGTAGCAACCTACGCTTTGGGTAACTCTTGGAGGGGCGTTTGAGTTTATGCTCTTCGGCCGCAATGACTTCAGTCCATCTGTCAGCCAGCAAATCTTGAGAAGCTCTGAGTTGTTGCTGTTTTTTCTTGAGGCTTCTTGCCGTGGCCATAAGCCTGTGTTGGAAATGCTTTTGCTCAACGGGATCCTCTGGCACGACGAATTCGTCGTCGTCGAGGCTTGCCTCGTCTTCGGAGGGAGGCATATAATTATCGTCCTCGACCTCTCTGTCTGCCGCTCTCTCATGAGGGCTGGTTTCTCCATCCTCCTTTGCTAAACCTTGCTGGAGGGGGTTTTCTTCGGCACTCTCCGGAGTATTATTATCTCCCGTGCTGGAATCACCATTTTGTGTTGGCGGGATTTTGAGCGGCACCGCTGACGCTGGCGCTTTTGCTGTTTCTTGGAGGGGTCATCCTCCACTGTTCCATCGCCATCTCCCTCTTTTGGGGTGTCCTCCATGTATATGTCATATGATGAGGTGGCTTTCCAGGGCTTAGTAGGCGCTGGTTCTTCATCATCTCCTTCATCGGTGTCCATACCATCGATGTCTTCGGAGTTGAATTCGAGCATGTCGGTTAAGTCGTCGACCGTGGCTACAAAGTGGGTGGTGGTTTGGTTTTGAATTTCTTCCTCGTCCGTACCCCAACCTTGCTGACCGTAGTCCGGCCAGGGCTCTCCTGATAAAGAGAGAGACTTCATTGACTTCAGGATATCGCCGAAAGGCGAGTGCTGAAAGACGTCTGCGGCCGTGAACTCCATGATCGGCGCCCAATCGAATTCGATCGGCAGGGGCGCAGAGGGTTCGGAGTCCGGAGAAGAATCCGGCTCCATGGAGTCACGAGTCTTGCAGAGTACGGGGCTGGTGTTCGGCTCAACCGCCGTTGGGATCATAGCCCCCGAGGGGGCGTGCAACCGCCCATCCTCGATCGGCGTGGTTGGCTCCAAACTAAGGGTCGGAGCCGATTCCGGTGCGGCCTCCAGGGCACTGTTCAGCGGCAAAGCTAGATCATACTCGTCGTGACAGTGCGGCACGCTCGGCAGTGGTTCGAATCCATTGAAGATCAAGTCCCCACGGATGTCAGCCGTGTAGTTTAAACTTCCGAATCTGACCTGACGGCCAGGGGCGTAGCTTTCGATTTGCTCTAGATGGCCAAGTGAATTGGCCCGCAGTGCGAAGCCGCCAAAGACGAAGATCTGTCCGGGGAGGAAGGTCTCACCCTGGACTGCATCGCCATTGATGATCGTAGGAGCCATCGGGCCTGACGGCGACGACACAGAGGAACTCCCAATGAAAGCACCAATGTCAGTGTCAAAACCGGCGGATCTCGGGTAGGGGGTCCCAAACTGTGCGTCTAGGACGGATGGTAACAGGAGGCAAGGGACATGAAGTTTTACCCAGGTTCGGGCCCTCTCGATGGAGGTAAAACCCTACGTCCTGCTTGATTAATATTGATGATATGGGTAGTACAAGAGTGTATCTACCACGAGATCAGAGAGGCTAAACCCTAGAAGCTAGCCTATGGTATGATTGTTGATGTGTATGTTGTCCTACGGACTAAAACCCTCCGGTTTATATAGACACCGGAGAGGGTTAGGGTTACATAAAGTTGGTTACAATGGTAGGAGATCTGAACATCCGTATCGCCAAGCTTGCCTTCCACGCCAAGGAAAGTCCCTTCCGGACACAGGACGGAGTCTTCAATCTTGTATCTTCATAGTCCAAGAGTCCGGCTGAAGGTATAGTTCGGCTATCCGAACACCCCCTAATCCAGGACTCCCTCACCCACCGTGGACGCCGCAGTTCCTGCGCGAGAATTGGGAAATATTCGCCTGGCACCCCTCAGACATGCCAGGAATCCCACGCAGGCTGGCCGAGCACAGCCTTAATATTCTAAAGGGATTCAAGCCGGCCAAGCAGACTCTTCGGTGTTTCTCTGAACTTAAGAGACATGCTATGGGAGAGGAACTAGCCAAGTTATTGGAGGCCAGATTCATTAGAGAAAGAAATCACCCGGACAGGCTAGCAAACCTGGTGATGGTACCAAAGAAGGACAAATCCTGGCGCCTATGTGTTGATTTCAAGGACCTCAACAAGGCTTGCCCAAAGGATCCCTTCCCCCTCCCCTGCATCGACCAAATTGTCGATGCTACCGCAGGACACGATTCTTTGTGTTTCCTCGACGCATACTCCGGCTACCACCAAATCAAGATGGCGGAGTCCGAACAAGGCGCAACGACATTTATCATACCATACGGCCCCTTCTGTTTCAACACAATGCCTTTTGGGCTCAAAAACGCCGGCGCAACATATCAGCACATGATTCAGACATGTGTGGAGAAACAGATCGGCAAAATAGTAGAGGCATACGTAGATGATGTGGTCGTCAAAACCAAACACGTCGACTCTCTAATAGACGACTTGAGGCTCAGATTCGACAACCTCCGAACATACGACATCAAGCTCAATCCGGAAAAATGTGTTTTCGGTGTACTAGCCGGAAAGCTCATGGGTTTCATTGTCTCCAGTAGAGGAATTGAAGCAAATCTGGCCAATATCCGAGCTCTGTCACAGTTGGCTATCCCAACGGACCTCAAACAAATCCAGAAATTAACCGGATGTGTGGCGGCTCTAAGCCGCTTTATCTCCCGCTTAGGAGAAAAGGCATTACCCCTTTATCGCCTCCTTTGGCACACCGAACACTTCGAGTGGACGGACGCTGCCATAGCCGAATTGGAAGAAATAAAAGCCATACTGGCAACCAACCCAATCCTGGCTGCGCCAAACATCGGTGAACCAATGTTGTTGTACATTGCGGCAACTCATCAGGTTGTAAGCGCAGTGCTCGTTGTCGAACGAGAAATGGACGGACATAAATTCCCCCTTCAAAGCCGGTATATTATGTATCCACTGTCCTCACGCCAAGCAAATCACGGTACCCACATTATCAAAAGATAGCCTATGCGGTATTCATGGCATCCCGGAAGCTGCGACACTACTTTCAAGAGTGTTCAATTGCAGTAGCCTCGGAAGTGCCACTTAATGATATTATAAATAACTGCGACCCCACGGGTCGGATTGCCAAATGGGCCATTGAGCTCCTCCCATTCGACATAACATACAAACCCCGGCGAGCAATTAAATCACAAGTATTGGCCGACTTTGTCACCGAATGGACGGAAGCCGAACTCCCTAAAGAGTACGGCGCATACTCCAATTGGATCATGCACTTCGACGGCTCCAAAATGCTAGATGGTCTGGGGGCTGGCGTCGTCCTGACGTCCCCAACTGGAGATACAGTTCAATATGTACTACAGATACTGTATACAGAGTCCAACAACGCAGTCGAATACGAAGCCCTGTTACATGGTATTCAGATGGCAGCTCCATGGGCATTCAATGCCTGGAGGTGCGTGGGATTCGAACCTTGCAATATCCCAAATAAATGGAGACTTTGATGCCAAGGATCCGAAGATGGCGGCCTATCGCAACGCCGTCCAAAAGATGTCAGCTCGGTTCGAGGGGCTCGAATTTCACCATGTGGCTCGGGAAAATAGTCAGGCGGCGGATATCCTCGCCCGCATCGGCGCAAAACGCGATGCGGTCCCCCCCAACATCTTTTTGGAGAGGTTGTTTAAGCCATCCATGGTATGGGAAGCGGACACCGGTAACAATAGTCCGGACCCGGCCAAAATGCCCGATACCGAACACTCTAACATAATCGGAGGCTCTGCCACCGAAATAAGACCTTCAGCCCACGTAATAATGGCCATCATCGCCCTGTGGACAGAACCATTCCTGGCCTACCTAACTAGGCAGGAACTTCCCGAGGACCAAAATGAGGCACGCTGCATAGTGCGGCGATCTAAAGCCTACAGGGTCCACGAGGGAGAGCTGTATAAAAAAAGCACTACCGAAGTCCTTCAAAGGTGCATCTCCAAAGAGGAAGGGTGGAAGCTTTTGGCAGAAATTCACGCCGGACTCAGTGGCCACCACGCCGCAGCCCAGGCCCTTGTAAGCAAGGCCTTCTGTACAGGTTTTTATTGGCCAACGGCCCGGGTAGATGCACGAGACTTGGTCCAACGCTGCGTCGGTTGCCAGCTTTTTGCAAACCAAAGCCACATGCCACCCACCGCCCTCCAAAAATCCCTATTACCTGGCCCTTCGTGGTCTGGGGGCTTGACATGGTTGGACCCCTTAAAGGGGGAACCCACAAGAAAAAATACTTACTGGTCATGGTGGATAAATTCACCAAATGGATAGAAGCCAAACCTGTTAAAACGGCTGAATCCAGACCGGTCATAGACTTCATATCCGGGGTTGTACACTGTTATGGTGTCCCCCACAGCATCATCACTGACAATGGCACGAACTTCACGGCCAACGAGGTAAAACTCTGGTGCTGCAACATGGGCATTAAGCTTGATTATGCCTCTGTCTATCACCCACAAACTAACGGCCAAGTTGAGCGAGCAAATGGTCTTATCATGAGCGGCATCAAACCCAGATTAGTGCGGTCCTTAAAGGAGTCTAACACACAATGGGTAGAGGAGCTCGACTCCTTACTTTGGGGGCTGCGGACCAAGCTGAATCGTACTGCCGGATACACACCCTTCTTTATGGTGTACGGCGCAGTGGTGGTTCTGCCCTGCGACATAATTCATGACTCACCTCGAGTGTGCATGTATGAAGAAAGAGAAGCCGAGCTCGATCAGCCGGACAGTCTGGACACCGTGGAGGAGGAGCACGACGTGGCAAAATCCCGTTCCGCATTCTATCAGCAACAGGCTTGCAGATACCAAAGCAAAGAAGTACGGGTCAAAACTTATAACATTGGCGAGCTAGTTCTACGCCTGCCGAAGAAGAAAAACACCAAGCTCGAGCCCAAATGGGAAGTTCCCTTCATTATTGACCAAGTTCTGACCGGTGGAGCGTACCGTCTGCGGGATGCATCGAATAATCGCCTTGAGCCGAACCCATGGAATGCAGCTAGGCTCCGAAGATTCTACGGCTAGTGCTGGACCATATGTTCGTCTTCTTCCTCTGTCCATTTTTTGCATATACATTATCTGTCTTTTTTCTCTTTCTTTCTTTTATTCTTTCTCAAGGCCTTCAAGGGCCAACTTGTGCCTTGCTTGCACACTATTGACGCGCTAACCGTGCTCATTATACCTGGGGGCTTCTTACATAGAAGCTTAATTATTTATCTAGGCTTCATGCCCCGCACATGTGTTATTATTCCGCATGTACCTTTTCTTCGCCATTATATGCATAGATATGACTTAAGTTTTGGCCAAGCTGGGTTGCATGGCTCTTGTATTTATGCCCTACGTTCCCGTTAATTCGGCTAGGGCATAAGGGGAGCACCTCTGTGATTGTTACTGCCGGGTCAGCCGGATGTGTACCTCGAACTGGGTGAAGCCGAAAGCTAGCGTTCTTAAGGGAATATTCGGTCGTTGAACAAAAGATGATTTTTATTTATTTTCCATATGTGCCCCCAGATGTTTTTGCCTGCGTCTCCTCTCGTAGTCCGGACATGCACTTTAGGGCATGCGTACCCAGGGAAAGGAACCCTTAATGAAACTATTCTCCCTAGAAGATGTTTCTTACTACCCATGTAATATAACATAACTAGTTGGGTACTTGTCTGTTCAAGCACTAATGACCCCTATGTCTGGTTTCCACGCATACCCTGGTTCTTATACAACTGAGCGGGTATTCGGATACACTCCGGACTATCGGTTTCCGAGGTTGAAGCGAAAAGGTCCGCCATGACAAATGATTTACAATCCGGCTAGAAGGCATTATACATGTCACTTTAATTACATAGTCATGTAGGCTGACTAAATTCCTCTTCTATACCATCCAACAAGCTGTCTAGCCTACAATTCAGTTGGGAGTACCTTGCAACTAATTCTACTTGCCCATACACTAAGCTAACGGGGATCTCTTTCCCATCGGGCCCCACAGGTCCGACCACGGCCATGTGGTTTGGGTCAGCCTTGGTATACCGCATCTTCACCATGGCCCAGGCTTCCCTGGCACCTTGACGGTAGGCCGATATCTTCCATAATCGGAAGCGCCGCCGTGCTCCCTTGAGCTTCTCCGCAAGCTCTCCAATGCCTACTGGCAGGGAGACGGATGGCCACAAGGCCTGGGCAATACCTTGCATCACCTGCCGAACTTGTTCGTGCAGTTGTGAGAGCTCGGGTAGAAGATCACCCGCAGACCCGGGCATCTCCTCCGCGGGACGACCCGTCAGCATACCTGTAGACATAACTCTAATAGCCGGCTTCTCCACCGCACCCTTTTAAGGGTTTGTTCAAGCACTTACTGAAAATTCCGCGTCGAAGCTACTTATTCTCCTTCTCGGAGTCCGCAAGCTGAGGTCGAACATCTTTCAGTTCCACGCTCAGCTTGGTATTGGCGTCTTGGAGATTGTTTTTCTCCCGCCTGACCTTAGTCAGCACGCGTTCGCTAGCCTTTAGCTGTCATACGACATGCTGGTCCTCCGGATTCTCTCCGGAGTCATCTGCAATATCTATTGTTAGATCTGTAGCCATGCCGCACACTATATGGTACCTATCATTCTTTGAAACAAATGTTACCCGCTGGGGACTTTTCAGGTTCCTTCAATGCGGCAACAGCGGCCCGAAGTTGGTTCTTGCATTCCTCCAGCTCCTGTGACAGTCGAGTATTCTTCTCTGTAAGAACCTACACAATAAATCATCCTTAAGTCAATTGTGCCAACTGTTTCAAGTCTCAGGGGCTACTGATATATATATACTCATCAAATTTTCTTACCTGTACATCCTTTACATACTGGTCCGTGGCTCTGGATAGACCATTTTGAGCCGCACGGATATACGCATCTCCCGAGTTGAATGCATCAAACGCCTCTTGGGAGAAACAAGCGTCACGGAGTACGGCTCGGCGACGCCGGTGATTCATGGCGCTCTCCACTTCGGAATTCGTAGCGGATATCTTATCTGCATCCTCTATAGAAGGATCATCCGGCGTGTACCTCGTGTTAGCTTCCGCCTCTATGTCCGGCCCTGGAGCCCGACTGGTAGAGGCGTGATCGGCGACCTCTCCGGATATTGTCCGGTGAGCGTTCTTCCTTCTAGGAAACACGTGTGTTATTATGTTTTTAAAAGATGAAAACCACGGAGTGAGGTGTTGTATCATACCTCTGCGCCGGCGTCTCTGTCTAGACCGCCTTCCTTTTTAGCCTGTCCGGCTTTGAAACCCCTTGTTGGCGAGTCGCCGCGGGCTCGGCATGGCGTCCCGACGGCCTTCCCTATAAAACACCGTTTGTATACGGTAGGTGAAGTGCATAAAAGGAAATCCTTTTCAAAGGTTGGGACTCCGGTCTCATTTACCTGCGAGGCTGGGAGTAGCCCAGGGTAGTCGGCTATAATGGCCACCATGGCATCATCACAGCTTAGCTGATAGAAAATCCTATCAATCAGCTCCACGAATATGTCCGGATCCTCTTTCAGGCCTTGGTCGAGGACCCGCTTAGGATCCTCCGGTTGTGGAGGTGGGTTATTGATCTCCCCTACTGCCTTACGCAGTTCCTGCGATGAAATGGCAAGGTAAATATTTATCACGAAAACAAGGGTAGGATGGAAGTAAAAAGAGCGGAAGCTCACCCAGCTTCGAGGGTTGTTCATGGAGAATCCATCCCGTGGCTTGATGAGGAGGAACTCCTCTTCTTCCCCCTTATATAGATCGGATAGAATTTTTGCTAGAGCAGCAACTGAGTCCGGTCCCTTGCGCCCGCAGCGAGTGGCATCATATTCCCCGTTGAAGTACCACATAGGGTGGCCTCGATATTGAAGTGGCTGCACCCCCCGCATAATGCATATTGCCATAACCTCGGTTATGGTCAGTCCTGATTTGGCCAGCAACTTTATCCGGCACATCAGATAAAATACATACCTATCATCTTCCTCCTGTGGGCTCCGTGGGCGCCAGCTTAGGCGTTTCTTCAAAGGGGCATTGTCGAACTCAGGAAGACCAATCCGGATAGGATCCGAGAGAGGAACACCCTCCATATAAAACCACTCCGAAGGCCAGTCCTCGGACGTCTTCTTCGGGGTACCGGATAGGTATCCGGTCCCGATGATGCGCCATACTTCAGCTCCGCCCACTTGATATATTGATCCCCTCTGTGTACGGGGCACAAGGCAGAACAACTTCTTCCACATCGCGAAATGAGCTTTGCAACCCAGAAATAGCTCGCAAAGGGCTACGTAACCAGCGATGTGCAGTATGGAGGCAGGGGTGAGGTTGTGCAACTGGAGGCCGTAGAACTCCAGGAGCCCTCGGAGAAATGGATGGATTGGAAATCCGAGTCCTCTTAACAAATAAGGGACAAGGCATACCCGCTCTCCCTTAGAGGGGTTGGGAAAGCTCTCCGCTTGCTCCCCGCCATTATAGGTGGCGAGCCCGGCTCGAACCGGGACCATATACTCTAGAGGGAGGAATCCCTGGGACTGTAGCTTCACTAATTAGCTGTGCGGGATGGAACAATTCTCCCAGTCTCCGGGCTTGGGGCTGCGGGAGCGAGAGGAGGAGCTGCACTGGCCGGCCATGTTGGGATGGATTTTTTCGGGAGCGCTCCGATGAATGCTCGCTGAGGGAGGATGGTGTGGTTTGGATCTGAGGATCCTCGTCTCTTTAATAGACAGTTCATTCGCATAGATGGGGTGATAAATTTAAAAACACCCTGGCTCCTCACATTCGCTTGACACATGGAAGATGGCCATTATTGGACGCAGAAGCCAAGAAGCGCAACATTTACGAGAAGCCGGACACTATTTAACAGGTACTCATAGTTTGAAGAAGAACCCGCATTGCAATGTCGAAGACAATCTGCGCGCCGGACTCATCGCCATTGAAGCCTAGTTCGGGGGCTACTGAGGGAGTCTTGGATTAGGGTGTATCCGGACAGCCGGATTATATCCTTTGGCCGGACTATTGGACTATGAAGATACAAGATTGAAGACTTCGTCCCGTGTCCGGATGGGACTCTCCTTGGCGTGGAAGGCAAGCTTGGCAATACGCATATGTAGATCTCCTTCCTTGTAACCGACTCTGTGTAACCCTAGCCCCCTCCGGTGTCTATATAAACCGGAGGGTTTAGTCCGTAGGACCAACAACAATCATACCATAGGCTAGCTTCTAGGGTTTAGCCCCTTCGATCTCGTGGTAGATCAACTCTTGTACTACTCATATTATCAAGAACAATCAAGCAGGACGTAGGGTATTACCTCCATCAAGAGGGCCCGAACCTGGGTAAGCATCGTGTCCCCTGCCTCCTGTTACCATCCGCCTAGACGCACAGTTCGGGACCCCCTACCCGAGATCCGCCGGTTTTGACACCGACACTACCGCTGGCGAGCGAGCGGGCAGAGAGGCAATCTGTCCACTAGATTCACAAATTCAAAGAATCAATCTCTACAATCAGTAGTACTTCTAGATTCACATATTAAACAGATTTTCTAGGGAACGATCTGTCCACCGGGTTCCATTTTAGCCCACATCCATACTTTGACAAACTGTATTTCTTACTTGGCAGCAGAAGCATACTAAGATCATCGCATGATCTTGCTGAAAGTTAGTACAGCTTTCCAGTTTAACCAGTGGCTGGCCTTGCTACTAGTTGCTGCAGTAAGGCACTCCTAGCATAATATAGTTTCTAGAATCATCTGCAAAGAGAACGACATTAGTACAATGATGAATTTACAATATTTAGTCTTATCCAACACAACATACAACCTTTACAACCTTAAAATATAATAATTGTTCTTTCCTGAAGTTGTGCATCCTTCTAGATCTGTATCCTAATTTTCTAAGATGTCTTCTAGTTCTAGACATAGGAGATTTTTGTTTAATCCTTTAAGAAATCTATACTACTACAAATGGTCAATGAAAAATATTTTAATTGACTTCCTTATATATCACCAGGACCCAATTTTTTTTCTGAGTTGACAGCTTTAATTTAACATGGCTTGGCAGAGTTCACAAACAATCTCACATGGATGTTTTCGCCGTCGCGTTTGACAATGGTTGTCTTGAAGCTATCCAATGACAGCCCGGTCTTCTCGGCCTCGGTGGCCGATGCCCCCCGACCTGCAGTTATCTGAAAACCTCAACAACTATATCTGATTCAGAAGGTTTTCGTACCATTTGGAACATCACTGACACTGATAAATACATGTACTTTTGTGGACATTTGTTGGAGAACTTGCAGCTCACCTGATCGAGCTGCCGACACCGGCAGGAATGTATGCCTCACACTTATCCCGATAGAAACAAGCAACTGGGTACATTGACCACAAGTATCTCCTAGTAAACTGAAGAATGAAGCAATAAAAGCAACACATACAAGTTACAAACATGGTCCATGGAAAATTCAGGTTTGGACGGCAAGTCGGATGCCCCGGCGCTCCGCGGCCTTGCGGAGGAAGGAGACCAACGGCGGCAGCTGGGCGCCATGGGCAGCCTATGGGCCGACTCCTTGACCTGGCTCGTCTCCTCTAGCAAGTTGTAATCTGCATGCAGAGAAAACAGGGGACGGATAGTTAGGATGGATTGAGGCCACGGCGAGCGAGGGACTGGACCGAAGGTCGAGGGACGAATCTGTCACCGGAGAGGAGCTGGTTGCTGTTGAACTGGGCGAGCGGGATGAGGACGGTGCGGGGGCGCTTTCCGGAGCAGGCGGTGCGGCGCTTGTGGGCATGCACGCAGGGGAGGCTGCAGGCGAGGCGGGAGCAGCCCGGGCATCGGTACTTCCATGGCTGCTCCCCGCACTCCTGGCACGGGGCGCCCTTCTCCCCGCCACCGCCGGAGCCGTAGGCGGTGGCGGCGCTAGGGGGCGGGCCCTGCACGGGCATCTCCCCCTCCATGGCGAGTTGGGACTTGGGAGAGGAGGAGAGGAGGTGGGAGCGGAGACGGGATTGAGGATCTGGATCGGGCGTTGAGTGTTTTTTTAGACATGGCATGGGATGGTTGGTGGGGTGGAAGCAGATGCAGGTGGTAGCGTGGGGTTTATAACCCGTGCTACTACTATCGACTTAGTAGTAGCGTGGGTTTATAACCCGCGCTACTACTATGCCTAGTCCCGGGAGACACGGTGGAAATCACTTAGTAGTAGCGAGGGGTAAAAACCCGCGCTACTACTATCGGGTTATTAGTAGCGCGGTTTCCTCAAGTTCGCTATTGCTAATTAGCAGTAGCGTTTCTTTTTAAACCGCGTTGCTGCTAAGTTTCTGTGTATAAAATTTTCCCTAGTAGTGCCTTCTCGCTCCATTCCCCTTTGCCCTCTCTGCTGGAAGGAAGGGGGTGGGGCGAATCCTACTTGGACTAGGAGTCCAAGTAGGACTCCCCATTGGCGCGCCTCCCTTGTCCATGTAGGACTCCCCCCTTGGCGCGCCCCCCTTGGGCCGGCCACCTACTCCTCACCCCTATATATATGGGGGTGGGAGGCACCCCAAAGGCACACCAAGATTTCTCTTAGCCGTGTGCGGTGCCCCCTCCATAGTTTACTCCTCTGGTCATAGCGTTGTAGTTCTTAGGCGAAGCCCTGCACGGATCACATCACTATCACCATCACCATGCCGTCGTGTTGTCGGAACTCTCCCTCAACCATCTACTGGAACAAGAGCTTGAGGGATGTCATCGAGCTGAACATGTGCTGAACACGGAGGTGTCGTACGTTCGATACTTGGATTAGTTGGATCGTGAAGATGTTCGACTACATCAACCGCGTTAATATAACACTTCTGCTTTTGGTCTACGAGGGTATGTGGACACACTCTCCCTGTCTCGTTGCTTTGAATCTCCTAGCTAGATCTTGCATGATCATAGGAAAAAAAATTGAATTGCATGCTACGTTCCCCAATAGTGGCATCCGAGCCAGGTCTATGAGTAGATGATATGCACGAGTAGACCACAAAGAGTTGTGGGCGATAATAGTCATACTACTTACCACCAACGTCTTACTTTGATTCAGCAGTATTGTTGGATGAAGCGGCCTGGACCGACATTACATGACCGTGTTCATGAGACTGGTTCTACCGACGTGCTTTTCACACAGGTGGCTGGCGGGTGTTTGTTTCTCCAGCTTTAGTTGAATTGAGTTTGACTACGGCCGGTCCTTGCTGAAGGTTAAAACAGCACACTTGATGAAAAATCATTGTGGTTTTGATGTGTAGGTAAGAACAGTTCTTGCTAGAAGCCCGTAGCAGCCACGTAAAACTTGCAACAACAAAGTAGAGGACGTCTAACTTGTTTTTGCAGGGCATGTTGTGATGTGATGTGGTCAAGACGTGATGAGATATAAATTGTTGTATGAGATGATCATGTTTTGTAGAAGTTATCAGCAACTGGCAGGAGCCTTATGGTTGTCACTTTATTGTATGAAATGCAATCGCCATGTAATTGATTTACTTTATCACTAAGCGGTAGCGATAGTCGTAGAAGCAATAGTCGACAAGATGACAAGGATGCTATGATGAAGAGCAAGGTGTCAAGCCGGTGATGATGGAGATCATGACGGTGCTTTGGAGATGGAGATCAAAGGCACAAGATGATGATGGCCATATCATGTCACATATTTTGATTGCATGTGATGCTTATATTTTATGCATCTTATCTAGCTTAGAATGGCAATAGCATTATAAGATGATACCTCACTAAATTTCAAGGTACAAGTGTTCTCCCTAAGTATGCACCGTTGCTACAGTACGTCGTGCCGAGACACCACGTGATGATCGGGTGTGATAAGCTCTACGTTCACATACAATAGGTGCAAGTCAGTTTTGCACGTGCATAATACTCGGGTTAAACTTGACGAGCCTAGCATATGCAGATATGGCCTCGGAACACTGAGACCGAAAGGTCAAACGTGAATCATAAAGTAGATATGATCAACATAGAAATGTTCACCATTGAAAACTACTCCATCTCACGTGATGATCGACATGGTTTAGTTCATAAGGATCACGTGATCATTGAGATGACTAGAGGGATGTATATCTAAGTGGGAGTTCTCAAGTAATATGATTAATTGAACTTTAATTTATCTTGAACTTGGTACCTGATAGTTTTTACATATCTATCTTGTTGTAGATCAATGGCCCGTGCTACCGTTCCCTTGAATTTTAATGCGTTCCTAGAGAAAGCTAAGTTGAAAGATGATAGTAGCAACTACACGGACTGGGTCCGTAACTTGAGGATTATCCTCATTGCTGCATAGAAGAATTACGTCCTGGAAGCACCGCTAGGTGCAAGACCCACTACAAGAGCAACTCCGAACGTTATGAATGTCTGGCAGAGCAAAGCTGATGACTACTCCATAGTTCAGTGTGCCATGCTTTACGACTTAGAATCGGGACTTCAAAGACGTTTTGAACGTCATGGAGCATATGATATGTTCCAGGAGTTGAAGTTAATATTTCAAGCAAATGCCCGAGTTGAGAGATATGAAGTCTCCAACAAGTTCAACAACTGCAAAATGGAGGAGAATAGTTCTGTCAGAGAACAAATACTCAGAATGTCTGGGTACCATAAACACTTGACTCAGCTGGGAGTTAATCTTCGTGATGATAGTGTCATTGACAAAGTTCTTCAATCACTGCCACCAAGCTATAAAGGCTTCGTGATGAACTATAATATGCAAGAGATAGAAAAGACAATTCCCGAGCTCTTCGCGACGCTAAAGGCCGCGGAGGTAGAAATCAAGAAGGAGCATCAAGTGTTTATGGTTAACAAGACCACTAGTTTCATGAAAAAAAGCAAAGGGAAGAAGGGGAACTTCAATAAGAACATCAAGCAAGTTGCTGCTCAAGGGAAGAAGCCCAAGTCTGGACCTAAGCCTGAAAATGAGTGCTTCTACTACAAAGGGACTGGTCATTGGAAGTAGAACTGCCCCAAGTATTTGGCAGATAAGAAGGATGGCAAAGTGAAAGGTATATTTTATACACATGTTATTGATGTGTACCTTACTAATGCTCGTAGTAGCGCCTGGGTATTTGATACTGGTTCTGTTGCTCATATTTGCAACTCGAAATAGGGCTACGAATTAAACAAAGACTAGCTAAGGACGAGGTGATGATGCGCGTGGGAAATGGTTCCAAAGTCGATGTGATCACCGTCGGCACGCTACCTCTACATCTACCATCGGGATTAGTTTTAGACCTAAATAATTGTTATTTGCTGCCAGCGTTGAGCATGAACATTATATCTGGATCTTGTTTGATGCGAGACGGTTATTCATTTAAATCGGAGAATAATGGTTGTTCTATTTATATGAGTAATATCTTTTATGGTCATGCACCCTTGATGAGTGGTCTATTTGTGTTGAATCTTGATTGTAGTGATACACATATTCATAATATTGAAGCCAAAAGATGGAAAGTTAATAATGATAGTGCAACTTATTTGTGGCAGTGTCGTTTAGGTCATATCGGTGTAAAGCACATGAAGAAACTCCATGCTGATGGGCTTTTGGAATCACTTGATTATGAATCACTTGATGCTTGTGAAACATGCCTCATGGGCAAGATGACTAAGACTCCATTCTACGGAACAATGGAGCAAGCAACTAACTTGTTGCAGATAATACATACTGATGTATGCGGTTCGATGAGTGTTGAGGCTCGCGGTGGGTATCATTATTTTCTAACCTTCACAGACGATTTGAGCATCTATGGGTATATCTACTTAGTGAGTCTGAATCATTTGAAAAGTTCAAAGAATTTCAGAGTGATTTAGAAAATCATCATAACAAGAAAATAAAGTTTCTATGATCTGATCGTGGAGGTGAATATTTGAGTTACGAGTTTGGTCTTCATCTGAAATAATGTGGAATAGTTTCCCAACTCACGCCACCTGGAACACCACAGAGTAATGGTGTGTCCTAACATCGTAACCGTACTTTATTAGATATGGCGTGATCTATGATGTCTCTTACCGATTTACCGCTATCGTTTTGGGGTTATGCTTTAGAGATGGCAACATTCACGTTAAATAGGGCACCATGTAAATCCGTTAAGACGACACCATATGAACTGTGGTTTGGCAAGAAACCTAAGTTGTCATTTCTTAAAGTTTGGGGCTGCTATGCTTATGTGAAAAAGCTTCAACCTGATAAGATCGAACCCAAATCGGAGAAATGTGTCTTCACAGGTACTCAAAGGAGACTGTTGGGTACACCTTCTATCACAGATCCGAAGGCAAGATATTCGTTGCTAAGAATGGTTCCTTTCTGGAGAAGGAGTTTCTCTCAAAAGAAGTGAGTGGGAGGAAAATAGAACTTGATGAGGTAATTGTACCTTCTTCCGAATTGGAAAGTAGTTCATCACAGAAATCAGTTCCAGTGATTCCTACACCAATTAGTGAGGGAGCTAATGATGATGATCATGAAACTTCAGATCAAGTTACTACCGAACCTCGTAGGTCAATCAGAGTACAATACGCACCAGAGTGGTACAATAATCCTGTTCTGGAAGTCATGTTACTAGACCATGACGAACCTATGAACTATGAGGAAGCGATGATGAGCCCAGATTCCGCGAAATGGCTTGAGGCCATGAAATCTGAGATGGGATCCATGTATGAGAACAAAGTGTGGACTTTGTTTGACTTGCCCGATGCTCGGCAAGCCATAGATAATAAATGGATCTTCAAGAAGAAGACTGACGCTGACGGTAATGTTACTATCTATAAAGCTCGCCTTGTTGCGAAAGGTTTTCAACAAGTTCAAGGAGCTGACTACGATGAGACCTTCTCACCTGTAGCGATGCTTAAGTCTGTCCGAATCATGTTAGCAATTGCCGCATTTTATGATTATGAAATTTGGCAAATGGATGTCAAAACAACATTCCTTAATGGATATCTTAAAGAAGAGTTGTATATGATGCAACCAGAAGGTTTTCTCGATCCTAAAGGTGCTAACAAAGTGTGCAAGCACCAGTGATCCATTTATGACTGGTGCAAGCCTCTCGGAGTTGGAATATATGCTTTGATAGTGTGGTCAAAGCATATGGTTTTATATAGACTTTTGGAGAAGCCTCTATTTCGAAGAAAGTGAGTGGGAGCTCTGTAGCATTTCGAATATTATATGTGGATGACATATTGTTTATTGGAAATAATACAAAATTTCTGGATAGCATAAAAGGATACTTGAATAAGAATTTTTCCAATGAAAGACCTCAGTGAAGTCGCTTATATATTGGGCATCAAGATCTATAGAGATAGATCAAGACGCTTGATTGGACTTTCACAAAGCACATACCTTGATAAAGTTTTGAAGACGTTCAAAATGGATTAGTCAAAGGAAGGGTTCTTGCCTGTGTTACAAGGTGTGAAGTTGAGTCAGACTCAATGCCCGACCACTGCAGAAGGTAGAGAGAAAATGAAACCCATTCCCTGTGCCTCAGCCATAGGTTCTATCATGTATGCAATGCTGTGTATAGGACCTGATGTGTGCCTTGCTATAAGTTTAGCTGGAAGGTACCAAAGTAATCGAGGAGTGGATCACTTGACAGCGGTCAAGAACATCCTGAAATAGATGAAAAGGACTAAGGGTATGTTTCTCATTTATGGAGGTGACAAAGAGCTTGTCATAAATGGTTACGTCGATCCAAGCTTTGACATTGATCCGGATGAATCTAAGTCACAAACTGGATACGTATTTATTAAATGGTGGAGCTGTCAGTTGGTGTAGTTCCAAGCAGAGCATCGTGGCGGGACCTACGTGTGAAGTGGAGTATATAGCTGCTTCAAAAGCAGCAAATGAAGGAGTCTAGATGAAGGAGTTCATATCCGATATAGGTGTAATACCTAGTGCATCGGGTCCAATGAAAATCTTTTGTGACAATACTGGAGCAATTGCCTTGGCGAAGGATTCCAGATTTCACAAGAGAATCAAACACATCAAGACGCTTCAATTCCATCGGTGATCAAGTCAAGGAGGGAGACATAGAGATTTGCAAGATACATATGGATCTAAATGTTGTAGACCCATTGACTAAGCCTCCACGGGTGTTAAAATCATTACTATGTAATCTAGATTATTGACTCTAGTGCAAGTGGGACTGAAGGAAATATGCCCTAGAGGCAATAATAAAGTTGTTATTTATATTTACTTATATCATGATAAATGTTTATTATTCATGCAAGAATTGTATTAACCGGAAACTTAGTACATGTGTGAATACGTAGACAAACAGAGTATCCCTAGTATGCCTCTACTTGACTAGCTCGTTAAACAAGGATGGTTAAGTTTCCTGACCATAGACATGTGTTGTCATTTGATGAACGGGATCACATCATTAGAGAATGACGTGATGAACAAGACCCATCCGGTAGCTTAGCATAATGATCGTTTAGTTTTATTGCTATTGCTTTCTCCATGACTTATACATATTCCTCTTACTATACGATTATGCAACTCTCGAATACCAGAGGAACACCTTGTGTGCTATCAAACGTCACAACATAACTGGGTGATTATAAAGATGCTCTACAGGTGTCTCCAAAGGTGTTTGTTGAGTTGGCATAGATTAAGATTAGGATTTGTCACTCCGAGTATCGGAGAGGTATCTCTGGGCCCTCTCGGTAATGCACATCACTATAAGCCTTGGAAGCAATGTAAATAATGAGTTAGATGCGGGATGATGCATTACGCAACGAGTAAAGAGAATTGCCGGTAATGAGATTGAACCAGGAATGATGATACCAACGATCGAATCTTGGGCAAGTGACATACCGATGACAAAGGAAATAACGTATGTTGTTGTGCGGTTTGACCGATAAAGATCTTTGAAGAATATGTAGGAGCCAATATGAGCATCTAGGTTCCACTATTGGTTATTGACCGGAGATGTGTCTCGGTCATGTCTACATAGTTCTCGAACCTGTAGGGTCCCCACGCTTAACGTTCAATGACGATTTGTATTATGAGTTATGTGTTTTGGTGACCAAAGTTTGTTTGGAGTCCCGGATGAGATCACGGACATGACGAGGAGTCTCGAAATGGGTGAGAGGTAAAGATTGATATATTGGAAGGTTAAATACAGACACCGGAATGGTTGCGATAAGGTTCAGGGATTTTTCAGAGTATCGGGAGGCTACCCGAACCCCCCGGGAAAGTTATTGGGCCAAATGGTCCATAGTGGAGGAGAGGAGGCAGGCCACGGGAGGAGGTGCGGCCCCCCTGCTTGTCCAATCCGAATTGGACAAGGTAAGGGGGCGCGACCCCCCCTCTTTCCTTCTCCTTCTCCCTCCTTTCCCCTTTCCCCTCTCCGTTGGAAGGAAGGGGGCGAATCCTACTTGGACTGGGAATCCAAGTAGGACTCCCCCCTTGGCCCGCCCCCTTGGTCGGCAACCTCTTCCCCCCTTTATATAAGGGGGCAGGAGGCACCCCAAAGGCACACCAAGATTTCTCTTAGTCGTGTGCGGTGCACCCCTCCATAGTTTACTCCTCCGGTCATAGCGTCATAGTCCTTAGGTGAAGCTCTGCGCGGATCACATCACCATCACTGTCACAACACCATCGTGCTGTTGGAACTCGCCCTCGACCTTCTACTGGATCAAGAGCTCGTGGGACGTCATCGATCTCAACATGTGCTGAACACGGAAGTGCCGTACGTTCGGTACTTGGATCGGTTGGATCATGAAGACGTTCGACTACATCAACCGCATTAACCTAACGCTTCCGCTTTCAGTCTACGAGGGTATGTGGACACACTCTCCCAGTCTTTTTGCTATGCATCTCCTTGATAGATCTTGCGTGATCGTAGGAATTTTTTTGAAGTTGCATGCTACATTCCCCAACATTTTGATGGGTTCAATTTTGCGGTGTTCTTTCCCAGTGGCAGAAGGGGCAGCAAGACACGCTTGTATCATTGCTATTAAGGATAACAAGATGGGGGCTATTCCTACATGAATAGATCTCATCTACATCATGTCATCATTCTTATTGCATTACTCTGTTTCTCCATGAACTTAATACACTAGATGCATGCGGGATAGCGGTCGATGTGTGGAGTAATAGTAGTATATGCACGCATGAGTCAGTCTACTAATCTTGGACGTGATACCTATATATTGGTCATTGCCTTGGATGTCGTCATAATTATTCGATCTTCTATCAATTGCCCAACAGTAATTTGTTTAGCCACCGTGTGCTATTTCTTGAGAGAAGCCACTAGTGAAATCTACTGCCGCTTCATGAGTGATACGTCTCCAACATATCTATAATTTTTTATTGTTCCATGCTATTATATTATCATTCTTGGATGTTTTACCATCATTTTATAGAAACTTTATATCATTTTTTGGACTAACCAATTGACATAGTGCCCAGTGCCAGTTTTAGTTTTTTGCTTGTTTTTTACTTCGCAGAATTTCAGTACCAAATGGATTCCAAACCCAGCGAAACTTTTTGGAGATTTGTTTGGACCAGAAGACACCTCGGGGATCAAGAAAGCACCTCGGAGGAGGCCCATGGGGCCCATGATACACCAGGGCGTGCCAGAGGCCCCTAGCTCTAGTGTGCCCTGGTGTATCGTGGGGCCCATGAAGGACTCATGCACCACCTTTTCGTCCTATAAATTCCAAAATATTCCAGAAATCCTAGGGGAGTCAAGGAAAAACATTTCCAGCCGCTGCAAGTTCCACAACCACAAGATCCAATCTAGACCCCTATTTCGGCACCGTGCCGGAGGGGAACACGATCACAGAGAGGTTCATCATCCTCATTGGTGCCTCTCCGATGATGCGTGAGTAGTTCACCATAGACCTACGGGTCTGTAGGCTGTAGCTAGATGGATTTTGCTCTGTTTTTTATTCTCAATACAATGGTCTCTTAGAGACTATTTGATGTAGTGACTTTTTGTGGTGTGTTTGTTGGGATCCGATGAAGTTTGAGTTTATGATCAGATTTTTATCCATGAATATTATTTGAGTCTTGTTGATCTCTTATATGCATGATTATTTATAGCCTCATATTTCTTCTCTAGATCTTTAGTTTAGTTAGGCTAACTAGATTGATTTTTCTTGCAATGGGAAGAGGTGCTTTGTGATGGGTATGATCTTGCGGTGTCCTCTCCCAGTGACAGAAGGGGTAGCGAGGCATGCATGTGTCATTGCTATTAAGGATAACAAGATGAGGGCTATTCCTACATGAATAGATCTCATCTACATCATGTCATCATTCTTATTGCATTACTTCGTTTCTCTATGAACTTAATACACTAGATGCATGTTGGATAGAGGTCGACGTGTAGAGTAATAGTAGTAGATGCAGGTAGGAGTCTGTCCACTAATCTTGGACGTGATGCCTATATATTGATCATTGCCTTGGATATCGTCATAATTATTTGATCTTCTATCAATTGCCCAATAGTAATTTGTTTACCCACTATGTGCTATTTCTCGAGAGAAGCCACTAGTGAAATCTACGGCCCCCAGGTCTATTCTTTATCATATTTGCTTTCTGATCTATTATTTTCCAATTTTATTTGCAGATCTATGATTCCAAAATACCAAAAATACCTTGCTGCACTTTTCTATTATTTATTTCATTTCGCATTTTATCGAGATCAATTTCTGCAAACTACAACCAATTTATCTATCTTTTTACCGTGGAGGGATTGACAACCCCTCTTACGCATCGGGTTGCAAGTATTTGTCCTTTGTGTGCAGGTACCGTTTACATAGTGTTGCTTGGTTCTCCTACAAGATTGATACCTTGGTTTCGCAACTGAGGGAAATACCTACCGTTGCTGTGTTGCATCATTCCTTCCTCTTTGGGGAAATACCGACACCATTTCTAGCCGCATCAAGGAGTTTAACATGAGGTGTGCATTCATCGGGTCCATTCGAAAATAATCTATGGTTCATGTTCTGTTGGAGCATCATATCACCCAAGAGGTTGTATCACCAGATATCTTCCCTGTTATATGGACTAATAAAGTTTGCAAGTATATCTAAGGTATTAGGGTCATGCATGTTGGTAGTGCGATGATCGTCGACCCCCCTCCTAAAAAACTTAGGGATGAGGTCATGGATCCTTGTAGGCTTAGGGTAGCCCTAATGCCTTTATTGACATGGTTTGATAGGGATCCCGCACTATCAAGAGGGCCAAACCAAGGTGAAGAATCAAGCTCACAGCACACTTTGCATAACACACACATGATCACCAATAATGTAACCATGAAAACGCCATAGGCCATGCCTAATCATGTTTGTGAAGAAAATTGTACTACCAAACTATTCGGTAATTCATTTGGCCTTGGATGATATGAGGCTGGAAGCCTCTGGCGTGACCAAAAAGTATTGTCCAGAGGACCAAACTATCTGATGCTCAGCCCAGTCATCCAAATGCCTCTTGTTGTCACCAGATGGTTGTTCGGGACCAGACTGCATGGTCCCACTAGGTTGTGTAGTCTCCTAGACCAGACTACTGCCATGTCTGTATCTCGACTGGGTGAATACTCTCTTGGATAGAACAGACAGCTTGGCCCCTGGACCAGACTGTCTGTTAGTTACTTTTTGCATGCCCATGTTTCAGCCAAACTCTAATCCAAGTTTCACTGCTAGACTGTCTAGTCCATATGTGCCAGACTATCTGGTCCATATCTACTAGACTATCTAGAAGTGTAGATTTATGTTGTGACAGTTAGATTTTAGCTACCGCTATATATAAACCCACCTACTATGTTTTAGAGTTACCCTTTTGAGTATAATTCATCCATGGCCGCCAACTTCATCTCCTACTGTCCCAAACCCTATTCCTTTCATTCGTTGAGAGATTCAAAGGGAGGGCATTCATAAGAAAGATCCACTCATTCCCCACACTTTGACCAATCACTTTTGTGTTTGAGCTTTATTTGGAACCTTGGCACTTGTCTTGTTACTCTCGGAGGTTGGAGACTCCTAGGCGGTACAAGTTCTTCATTGAGGAATCAACTATTGTGATTTACCCTAGAAAGTTTGTAAAGATTTGGAAGCCGCCTCAAGGTCAGCCACTAGTGGTTGATAGTCACACTCATTGTGATATCTCAAGGAGAAGAGGGTAAGCATTCGTAATAGCTTCCTTCCAAGTAAGTGAACATTAGGATACATCCATGTCTTCAGAGTTTCGTTTATCCCTAACCCTAACTCTTTACTTGTGGTTTACTATGGCACCTGACCTTCCACTTGCTATGTCCTATTGTGTTTGTTAAACTCAGATACGTGTGAACACATTTTGTATACCTGTTATCTCATCGTAGTAATTGCTTAGGCCAACTTTATATTCCGCACTATCATACCTATTCTCATGGTAGTGGTAAAATGTTGTTTTATAATATGCTCCTTTTCCTCATGCTTGGTGATCCAACCTACACCATTATTCAATTTATAGATGAAAATATTCCATTGCCTCCCATTAATCTTCATATGGAAAAACTTTGTATTGGAATCTCCCTCCTTCAGATTCCTAACATGGGCACATTGCTTCTTCCTAGTCCTCTCAAACATCGCAAGGCTAAGGATCCGCCCTCTTTTGAAGGTACCCCTACAACATTGAATAAGTAACAACAGTCAATGCAAGTGATACATGGAAATTGGTACTTATGTTGTTATTCCGCCATCCTCAAGAACGTGTGATCATCATAAGTAACACAACTGGCTTGTCCTTGGCATTATCAAGGATTGGGTGACTTGCTGCACTCTTTTACCTTTTTCTCATGTTTCATTGCTTCATTGCGCCCATAAAACTCACAAGCATTACACCTTTTAGTACTTGCAATGAAACCTTGCTATTTTGCGCTTACAATTCCCTTCAGCTCCTCGTGGCATCATTGCTCTTACCTAGCATATATTTACAGTTCACCTCGTACACTTCTGGGACATCGCTTTCCTGCCATGATGTGCCACGTACGGCGTCCCCGAGGGATGCTTGTTGGCTTGGTCCGGGGACCTATGCTCAGGCAACTAGATCTGAGATGAGGCGAGACGGGGTCGTATCCCCGGGGTGCTAGTGATGGGAGGTGGTTGCACGGGTCATCTGCGCGGTGTTGGCGGTGATGGGGTGCAGGTGGTGATGGTGACTTACCATCTCTTAGGGAAATGTCGGCAACGGTGGCATGAACATCGGGCTAACGCTCAGGGTGGACTAGTTCTAGGCCCAAGGTGGTCATGGTGGTTTCTTCGGGTAGGTGAGGTCGGGCTCAGCCCAGGTGCCACTCGTGGGTTGTGAGACTCCTCTCATCGTAGGCACGCTCGGCAGTGCTGGTGGTCGTGACATTGTTTCATCAGTGGGCAGATTAGCACCGCAGGCCACGAACATGGAGTCGTGCTAGCTCACTTAGGCCATGGCACAGGGTTATGGTATGGGCTTTCTCGGTGCTGGTCGTTGCCAGTCATTGGGTCGTGTCCCCTTAGTCCATCGGGATTGGTTGAGGACGGAGGCGTGGGTGCTTCCTACCATGGGAGGTGTTGATCCAGCCTTGGTGGATGATGTCGGGTTAGGATTGGATGGTGTGCATCTTCTCTTCCTATCGTGGTTGGTGCGCTGTGAAGTGGGCGGTTGCCAGTGTCTTGGGCCTTGGATGTCAGGGCGGCGACCTCGGATGGCGGTCTGCATGGTTTGGCTCTCCAGCAAGCACCATGTTGGTGGTGGTGGCCATGCCTACTGGTCATGCTAGCTATGGTGGGTGTGGTAGAGGGTGGCACTAGAGACGCCCAGATCCAAATCTAAAGGCTTGGGCTCGTTGGGGATGTCCAGTATGCCTTGGTGGCACTAGTGAGCCGCCGATTACAAGCACTGCGCTTTGGTGCCGATGGTTGAGGGAGCTCTAGATTATGGGCTCCTCGGGCGTCCGGGCTATGTGACGTGGGCCGGACTGGTGGGTCGTGAAGATACAAGATAGAAGGCTTCCCCCGTGTCCGGTTGGGACTCTCCTTGGCGTGAAAGGCAAGCTTGGCGTTTGGATATGAAGATTCCTTTCTCTGTAAACCGACTCTGTACAACCCTAGCCCCCTCCATGTCTATATAAACCGGAGGGGTTAGTCCATAGAGGTGATAATAATCATACAGGCTAGACATCTAGGGTTTAGCCATTATGATCTCGAGGTAGATCAACTCTTGTAACCCCTATACTCATCAAAGTCAATCAAGCAGGAAGTAGGGTATTACCTCCATCAAGAGGGCCCGAACCTGGGTAAACATCGTGTCCCTTGCCTCCTGTTACCCTCAATCCCTAGACACACAGTTCGTAACCCCTACCCGAGATCTGTCGGTTTTAACACCGACATTGGTGCTTTCATTGAGAGTTACTTTGTGCTATCAACAAAGGATTTGATGGCTCATTCGATCACTCACAATGATGCTATTTCGGGGGAACCCCCCCCCCCCCCCGGGCCAAATTTTCATATTTGGCGGCTTCGCGCTGTGTGCCAACTCGATTGGCCACCTCAAGCATATCGATAGCTATGCCCTAGTCATCAGATCAGTTTCGGGAACCTAAACTATGTCGCTGATATCCGAGGAGACTTGATCTTCGAAGGGTTCGCGACCCCGATTGCCACTCTGGCCTTAGGTCCAGAGCAGGTCGTCAGGTCCAAAAACATCAGTTTAGAGACCGCCGGACTCTCTACAATTATGGAGCTTGCCACCGGAGATCCGGAGGAGTCGGCGTCATCGGCTAACCCAGAGACAAGCCGAGCCCTCCTTACCATAGAAGCACTGGACACTCCTCCGGACTCTGAGTCTGAATTCTCGAGGTCCGTGTCAAGCGGGCGCTACCAGGGGTCTCCAACTCCAGACAGCCCCACAGACTCATTTCTCTAGCCAACCTTCGCCTTTATGCAAAGCTCTGGACTTAATGCGATCACTCACCGTTACGGAAGGATCGCTTTCGAATTACGCCCAGCCCAGACTAGGGGCTGAGAGTAGGGAATTTTACGTCCCACCCACGACCAACTTCATAGCCACTATCGAAGATCTAACCGACATGTTGGACTATGCCTCTGAAGACATCGACGGCATGTATGAAGATGCCAGAGATGAACAAGGCCAAGACCCTCCGTTTACCAGATGTTGGACGGCCACCTCCACATACGACATATATATGGTGGATACACCTAAAGAGGATGACGACGATGGCAAGAAGTATTCGGTCGAGGATAAGCCTGGCGAAGCACCTCCAAAGCGTCAACGCCAGCGACGCTGTTCAAAATCGTGTCGCGAAAAAGACAGCAATACCGACACCGAAGACAATAACACTCCGGAGAACGCCGAAGACCCCGAAGCTCCTGTCGAGCCAACATCCGAACAGGATGATTGGGAGGATGGGCAAGTTAATCCCGATGATCCGGTCAAGAACGAGGACTCGAAGGACATCAATTACCTACCGATATCCGAAGAGGATGCGAGCCTCGGCGACAAAGACTTCATCATGCCACAGGAACCCCTCGAGTAAGAGCGCTCCAAGCGCTGCCTAATCGCCACTGCAAGAAGCCTGAAAAAGAAGCAGCAACTGTAAGTGCATCTAGTGCCCCTTAGTGATTTTGGTGTATTGAAGACTTATAGGTTAAGGTACTAATGCGTTTGTGAGTGTACATAGGTCTATAAGTCTATGAGGAGTTTGATATTTATAGAGAAAATTAACCCCTAAAAATGAATGTCTTCAACTGATGACTTTGGATTTATGAACACTTTGAAAGTGAAGAAATTGGTGTGACCGTGAAGACTTGATATTCATATGAGGACATGAAGTGTGAAAACTTTTGTTTTCGTAGTTTCATTTTCTCTTTCTTGAGTCATAGGAAACACCATACTGTTAATGGGGGTCGAGGTAAAACGAAGGAAAAGTTTCCAAGTGATGCTCATATCAAAATCCTAGACCTACCAATCCCTTCGAGTGAAGCCATTGGAAATCTCATACAGTTCAGTCAATTTCTTTAGTGATAGTGACGAAGTTCTTCTGGTCTATGAGGAATTTGTTCTGACTGAGGATTTAGGAATTCGCCAGTGCGGATTACCTGCAAGTGAGGAACATGATAGCCCTGAGGAATTTGATAGTCAAATTTCTGACCGTTGCTGTGCTACGCTCCAGCTGTCCCAAAATATCTACCGACCTAACGGTCATATCATTGAAGGGCATTTATGTCTTATCATGTCGGGCTGCTCCCTAGGCTATAAATAGCCGCCCCCTATAACCACTAGCAGGTTGGCTACTTCACGAGAAACTGACACTTGTCATTGAGAGCATCCCATCCTCCGAGGACTTTGAGCGAAAATCATCAAGTGAGGAAAAACCCAAAACCCCAAACCAAACACCTACAAACCAAAGTGATTGAGCATCACTTGAGAGATTGTTCCTGTGTGGAACCGATGCTTTGTTACCTTTGAGGACTGTGCATCCTCCAGACGGTTAGGCGTCATGGTCTAGAGCATCCAAGAGGAATTGTGGATCGCCGAGTGACTAAGTCTGTGAAGGTTTGGATGTCACCGGAAGACTTACCACGAGTGATTGGACGAGGTCTGTGTGACCTTAGTTCAAGGATAATACGGTGAGGACTGTGTGTCCTCAGGTTTAAATACCTAGCCGCTCTAACCAGACGTACAAGTGTCACAACAGTTGGAACTGGTCTACCAAATCATTGTCTTCACCAAGCTTACTAGTTCTATTTCCTCAACCCCTTCATTTCCTCATTACTGTGTTGTGTGCTTGTTCATATCTGTTTGAAGGCTTTGACTAAAGACTTTCTCAATTTCCTCAGTTCAATTTCTTCAGTCTATTTGTCTTCATCCTGTTTTATTCTATGCTTACGCTTTCTGTACTCTGTGTCTATTTTCATTTCAGCATGATATCCATGTTTATGTTATGTCATGTATACATCTGAGTACTTATTCCACTGCAAGTAGTTCTTCGCTCAGGAATTTCCTCACCCTGAAACTCCTCAGTGAAGAATTCATAAAAATCACCTATTCACCCCCACTCGAGTCGACTTAACACACTTTCAATTGGTATCAGAGCAAGGTACTCCCTTGTTTTGTGTGATTTTGGTCTAACCGCCTAGAGTTTTAGTTATGTCGACCATAGGAATGAAGACTGTGACATGTCCCATCTTTGACGATCATGATTATCCCAAGTGGAAGGTCGTGATGAAGAAGCGCCTCATGGGGATGAACAGCGAACTCTGGACCGCCACCGAAATTGGTCTTACTGACCTATGCAAGATGGTGGAGGCTGATGATATTCGCAAGTACACGCTACTCAACCTCACGACAAAGGACATCATCTGCTCCGGCCTGTCACAAAATCAGTTCAGGAACGTTATGCATCTCATCCATGCGAAGCTCATCTGGGACCAACTCTCTGAGGTCTACGAAGGCCATCGATGTCACCATGAACCCTAGTTTGAGGACTTCATGGAATCGCGCAAGGCTATAACTTTCTATCAAGAATCATCATCCTCTACACCATGCCTTATGGCAAAAGGTGCCAAGGTATCTGAATGCTACTTTTCTAAGTCCAGTGATGATGAATCTGGTGATGAATTTGGACCTAGTTATGTCAAACTTGCTTCCCTTGCCACTAAACAACAAAGAGTTTTGGAAAAAGTTCAAAACATGCTGGATGAGTGTGATGATATGTTGGGTGAAGAAATGAATCAGTTGAAAGCTTTGGCTGATAGTCTTCAGAGACTTCAAACTAAGTTTGATAACCTTCAGAGTCATCATAACACTCCCTTATCTGATCATGAGAAGCTTTCTTATGAATTTCTTCAAAGGAAGCATGATCTTGAGCAGTTAAGAGTGAGTTATGAAGATCTTCAGAAGGAGCGTGATTCATTACTTGCTCAAAAAATCAGCGCTACTCAGGAAGAATTTATTCCTCCATGTTTGAAATGCATTGAATGTGAATCTTCTAATTCTTCACCTAAATGTTCAAATGCTTCTATTGCTGCAAATTCATCAACTGTCTCTGCTATCACTAATTCCTCATCTGAGGATATTGCTAGTATCACTGACCATGCAGGGCTGAAGGAATTGTATGTGAGAGGCATGTACAAAAGCCTCAAAGGGCATCAAGCTCTTTGTGATTTGCTTAAGAAGAAGATCCTCAACAGGAACCCTAGGAAAGAGGGTATTGCCTTTGAGAGGAAACTCAATGCTGATGGGACCTACTGGAAACCGAAGCAGTATCACAAAACCTCATGGGTTGCTGCAAAGGAACCTTCAGTGGATCCAATGCTGATGGGATCTAGATTTACATGTTAATATTCATATTCTTCTGATGAATCATTTGATTCCAGTTAGAAACTGTTCAAAAATCAGAATGGTGAAGTATTTGCTAGATATGTTTGCACTAACTGCAGGAATGGCCCCCCTATGAAGAAAATCTGGGTTCCCAAAAGGTGCCTTAAAAGTCTTCAGGTGAATGTCATCATGACACACCTGTGAAGAATAGGAACCCTAGATCAAACTCTTCATATGGACCAAATTCTTCATATGGATCCAAGTCCTCATACGGACCAAATTCCTCACGTGGATCAAATTCCTCAAAAGGATCAAAGTCCTCATATGAACATCATCGTACTAACCCTTTTGTTTCACAGGGAAGATCTAAGGATTATGGATATGTGCATTATTCTTCAAATCATTATGTTCATAAATCCTCGAAGAATTTCTCTGCTTACTCTTATGCTTACCCTAACCCCTCTTATGTGAAACGAAGTGGATTGGCATCTATGCCACCTTTCTCTTATGGAGCTCGCAGAATGATGAACCCTTTGCCACCCCTTTAGATGTGGGTGGTGAAGAAAAAGAACTAATCTATTATGCAGGGCCAGGTCTTCAGACGAACTTAAATGTCTGAAGAATTTACTGGAGACCTGAATATGCTTGAAAGGACGCAAACAAATCATGAAGAAATGAATTTTCATCTCTCACGTCCTCACATTGCTATATCTGTACTATTGCTTGATGAAATTTGTAGCGACCCGACCCGAATGGATCAAGTCTCTGTGCTTAAGTGTCATCCCTGGATAGGTATGCTGACACACACAGTACTCGAGGATTTATAACAGAGGTAAATCACATGTAAAAGTAACGTAAATACTATTACCTCAATCCAAAATAGCGGAAGTAACAAGGTTGTGGATTCCCATCACCAACGGCAAAGTTGAGTGTAGAAATCGTAACCCTAACGTATCACCTACTCGTTGTAAGAAACCTGCAACATGAGACGTTGCAGCCCAAAACGGGCCAGTACATTGATTGTACTGGCAAATTCACACCATAGAGAAAATGATGAACAATGGCTACACTATATGCATGTATGGCTGGTGGAAAAAGCTCTATGGTTATAATGTTTTTGCGAAAAGCCAATTTTTCCCTACTGCAAAGGAATAAATTTATTTAACTATCATGGTGGTTGTTAAACATTGAGAATGGTTGACAGCATTCTCAATCCCAATTAAGTAACATCATTAAACCCAACAATATTCATTTAAAGTAACATGATGAGATTCACATGATAAGCCAAGTACTAGATACTCAAGATGTCCATAACCGGGGACACGGCTAATCATGATTAGTTTGTACACTCTGCAGAGGTTTGCGCACTTTTCCCCACAAGACTCGATTGCCTCCATTTGGTTTCTCGCACTACATGGTGTTTGAGAAGACGGATGACCGAGACATAGTCTTTCAGAAGCGCTAGCACCTTACGATCAGGTAGACCATACCACCTACACCCCCTACATCTGCTAGTCTACCACTGTAAGAGTTCGCACGACTTAGTCAACTATGCTAGAGCCCATAATAGCTTGTGGCTGCACACGGAAGTTTCTAGTATGAATAGTCTCATGATCCCTTTGAGCCTGGGTGGCAGTCCAAAAGAAAACAGGCAAGTCCTGGATTACCCAGGTGCCTAGACAGAAAATCCTAGAATAACCAGGTGCCTCAATCCACCCAGATGTGTGTTCAAGTTGCCACCTTAAGTAAACCATTAATTAACAATCTCACATCTGTCATGGATACTCTCAAAACCCAATCCACGCTTACGAGCATAGCATGGCAATGTAAGCATAACGTAAAAGTAACTCCCAAGGTTTGAATGCAGGGCAATAGGTTCCTACCTCATCAACTACTTCCCATCCCACAATTTAATTAGATCCTAATCATGCAATGTTGGAGGTTTGATCTAATGCAATAAAAACTGGGTATGAAAGGGGATATGATCAAAGTGTGAACTTGCCTGCAATGTTTATGAAGATGATTCGCACTCAAAACTCTTGATAGTTCTACTCGTCACACTTTGGTCAATCTATCGTAAGCAAGCAATAGTAACCACACATAAGCAATCACTATCAGAAAGAACGAAGAAGACGATTCCGAAAACATCAAAAATCAAGAAAATAACTCTTGCAACATAAAACAATTTCTAACAGTACCAAAATTATGTGAATTTGGCCTTATCAGAAAGTTTAGGTCAAGAGCTTCGATTTGCAAAAAGAATCAACTCAAACGGAGCTACGAAACTCAAGTTATGATCAAACGAAGTTTGAGTTCAAATCTGGTCTAATTCAAATTGTAAACTTTTCAAAAACATGTTTGAGTTGGATTACTGGATAGAGGAGATCATAACGAAGACGTGGGCATTGGTTTCGTTGGATTTGGACAAACGAGCGAAAAGTTATAGTCATTTGAAGTTCAGGGACTAAACTGTAAATAAAGTATTCACATCTAGGTCCCTGGCTAAAATTACAGAAAAAGAAAAAGGCTAAAAGGCGAACGTTCGCTTATAAGGTCTAAACAGTGGACGTTCGCTGTTTAATAAAACCAAAAAAACAGATCTAGTCTAGGGTTTTTAAAAAAAACGAACTAAAAATAAAACCGGATCGGACCGGGCGGTTTTTTTACCGGTCCACGGCGGCGAGTGGGCAAGGCGAGCGGCGCGAGCAGCAGCAGCGGCAGAGGCGGCGGATGCGGTGAGAGGAGAGAGAGGGAGGGGCGTCGGGGGCCCGCCTTTTAAAGGCACGAGGCTGAGGCCTTCCTTGGGCGAGGGGGCGTCTGGCGGCGTGGGGAAGCCGGACTCCGACGAGTCCTGCTGAGGCACGCGAGGAGGAAGGCGGCGGCATGCTGGCTGAGCTGGCTGGGCCGCGGCCTGGCTGGGTGCTGGGCCGGCCCAGTCGGCAAAGATTTTCTTTTTTTGAAGAAAACATTTTCCTGACAAATAAAATAATAAAAATGAAATAACTAAAATATTATATAGGCATATAATATATCAAAATTTTCAGAAAAATATTTTCTACGACATGAACATTTTTATAACTTCAAATAAAATCCACACAAATTCAGATAAATCAAAGAGTGCTACTTGTCTATTAAAATCCAACAAAAATCATTTTTAAAATACCAAAATGATTTCAAATTTATTTCTCTCCAATTTTCTATTGTAGGGAATCATGTTACCCTAATTTCCATATATTTTATTTTTGGAGAAAAATAATTTGAATAAAACTCAAATAACTCCAAATTGAAAATAAATTCAAAAGAACTTTGAATTTAATTCTTTGAAACTCCCAACTCATATTTCATAATTTGAAGAAGTCATTTTATCTTCTCTCGTGAAAATCATTGGGTTGAATTGAAATATTTCCAAATGAAATTCAATTATTTTCAAATACCCTTTCATTTAATTTAAAGGGAAGAAGTCATATCATCTTCGCTCAAGGGTTTTGTATTTGAAAAGAATTTGAATTCATCGAGATCAGAAAGCAAATATGAAAGTTTGGGAAAGTCCTTTTATTCCCTCTCATTTAACTTTCAAATAGTTTCGAATTCACTCACTTTCAGACAATCAATCAAACAATCAATCAAATCTATCTATTTATTATAACATTCCAAAATTTAGAATTTTGGGATGTTACAAACCTACCACCCTTAAACTGAATCTCGTCCTCGAGATTCGGAGAGGCTAGAAAGGAATAGGTTAGGTTCGGAGTCTCTTCAAAATTTCATCAATCGTCTCCGGGGTCTGGGGTGCTACCACCCTATGGTTACGGTTCCCTCAAAACTCATATACTTCATCCATATTGTTCACAGTGTCGGTCTTCTTAGATCTTCAGGATAATTCCTTATCCGGGCTCTTCCGGTAGTGGCATAACCTTTAGCACAATTCTTCTATCCTTTCATCTTGGTAAGGTTCTTCTGTGACTGGGTCTTCTTAGCTGACGGGTCTGGCGCCAAAACTAAACAACTATTGATATCTCATGGTGGTCAACAATTTATGGTTTCTCCTGCAGGAAATGGGTCTGGGTTGAACCTCACCGTATAACCTACAGTTGGCAAAAGCTGTCGTGTACAAGGGAAAATTCTTATACCATTCTAAGTTTTAAACAGGGTTTTGATCATCGTCTCTCTACTATAGGTAAGTCACTCAGATTTACCATCCCACATAGCAAGGCGAATAATAAGAGTAAGTCGGTATGGTGATCAATCCATCCCGCACCCAAATCATTACCTTGTATACGGTTTAGCGAATCTCGCATTCTAACACTCGGTCATCCTCACAAGTATTGCAGAATTTCTCTTGTCGACGAACCAAGGTTCGGATAAATCCATTGATTCTGCAAACCAAACAAACATCTATCGTTCCTTCACAACTCTCGGGTTTTGCGTTACTCCTTTAAAATCATCTGCCGATAAACATCGTATCTTCCTCTAGGATTTTTCCTTCAGCAAGAATGTGCTTGCTTCTAGGCAGGTCCTGGGCCTGTGGGTTATGGCCCATCTCATCACTTGTAGTCCTTGGACTTATCATCGGGCAACTGATCATTATTTCAACTTCCAACTGCATAGTATTCTTAAATCCATCCAATTGTACTGTCTTCCTTCCTTCTATTAGCACCAAACTAAGACGTGATTACTCAGACTCATCATGGAGTTTCCATTGATCCATATTTCCAACATCATACCTCCTTTATATCCAATAGTAATTTATCTCTTCATCCTCATGGGATATCTCTCATACCGAGATAAAAACTTATACTTATGAAGTCCATATTCCACTTCGTGGAACTTCATTATCCTTTCCAGGGTCAAGCGTCCTTGCAGGGGAATATTGGTCATCTCTGCATGGCACTTCTTCAACTGGGAAACGCGAAACACATCATGAACTCCTGACAGTCCTTCGGGTGACTCCAACTTGTTGGCCACTTCTCCCATACGCTCCAAAACTCGGTATGGTCCTACAAATCTTGGGGCTAACTGTCCCTTAACTCCAAATCGTTTAACTTCTCGCAAAGGGGACACACGAAGACATGCTCTTTCTCCAATTTCATAGACTACCTCCTTGAGTTTTTGAGTCTGCATGTCTCCTCTGCCTGGACTGAGCTACCTTTAGTCTATCTCGAATAAACTTACATTCTCTTCTGACTCCTTGATCACAGTTGGTCCAAACAACTGACGGTCTCCAACTTCATCCCACACACTCTTGGGGTATCACACATATCTAGACAAAAACTCGTATTCATTTTGTCTGAAATCCACTCAGTGGAGTATCCTTATCTTTTCCAGGGGTCAACGGTTCTTACAGGGTACTACCACCCTTAAAATGCACAAATCTTCCATAGACCATATTTCTCTTATCCTCAAAAATGGTCAAAATCCTTCTTCATAGAGTAACAACTCATAAAATCCATATCCGTACCAACAATGCTAACTTTATTCATTCTCAAGTGATTACAATCTCTCGCTTTTCCATTACATGTCTCAACTCAACACCTCAATATAAAAGAAAATGTTCTCACTTCTACTACTCCATTTCTTTTGTTGCAAACTCAACTATCTAGCACAAGTTTCCTTCTCCTTAGGGCATTCTCTGGCAAAGTGCCCTGCTCCATTTCAACTAAAACATATTACTTCTGACATGTATTGAGGTTTCCTTTTTGGGCAATTGTTGAGGTGGTGCCCTGACTCCTTGCACCTGTAACAGGTGATATGACTCAGGTCCTTCCTGGAATCCAATCTGCTTCTCTTCCTGGACCTTTCCATGCCAATCATGGCTTCTATTTCCTGTGGGTCATATTCTACTACCTCTGTCGGGAATTCTACTAGATCCCCATTCATACAATTCTGGGAGATGTGTCCTTCTTCTCCACATGAATAGCAAGACTTAGTGCAGGGTTTACTCGGGTCTTCTTTAGGTGTGTCCTCCATCTCTTCCTTCATCACAACTTCTTCTATAATTTCCGAGGGCTCCTTTCATTACTTCTTTCTTCTGCTGGATGGTTTGTTGTACCATGGGGTAAATGTGACACTGAGCAGGGTAGTGGGTAGTCCCTTCACACAAGAAACAAGTAATCTGCCTAGTTGGGCATTCTTCAACTGGGTGACTTCCTTCACAATTAGTGCATTCATCCTTGTGTTCTTTATGGGTGTGTCCTATTTCTCCACAAATCTTGCATGCACAAGGTTTCTTAATATCCTTTCCATAAGGCTTCAACTTATGGGACACAAACCGAGACTTTGGCAAAGTCAACCTAAATTCTCTCCAAGTGGTTACTCCTTGCCATCCATTGATGGTTTGGTACATTCTCCACCAAGTAGCAGCACCTCTTTCAAAGCACTGAAGAGCATGCTGGGTCATATCCTTTCCAACTATAGGGTTATTCTCCATGTGATCCTCCATGTTCTGAATCCATCCGTCTGTCTCCAACTGACTCATCGGTAAAGAAAATACAAGCTCATCTCCATTCATCCTCTATTGGGTCCAAGGGTTTGGGGTGAGATAAGAGAGACAAAGGGGATACACACAATGAAAACAACCATTTTCAAAAAGACAGATTTTAATTGTGGCTATCGGGAAAACATCAAACAAACGACAGCTCACAAACATCGCATCTAACGTAGGTATATAACAGGGGTTTGGTCTTCTAAAGGTCAATAAATCTTCAACGTCTCCAAACTCTTCAAGCCTTGTTCATGCCTCCAATGGCTTCTTCCGATCATGCTTTTCTTTCTCCAGTTCTTTTGCCAGATCATCTCTATTGACGCGAAGTCTCTCATGACATCCTTTAATATTCCGGAGTTGTATTTCAAACTTCTAGGTTTCAACATCCTTGGCATGAACCATGGTCTAGTTCCTGACGAATCTCCGGTTTCTCGAGGTTTTGCTCCTCCAGCTTGGCTACTTCAGCTTCTTGGACCTAAATTCTTCACGAAATGCTCCTTGTCAAAATACGGCTTCTTGTAGCTCCATCTTAACTTCTTGATGTAACACTCCAGATCCTGGTGATACTCCGGCTAAGGTTAGAACTTCATCTTACTAATAGGTGCTCCATCAGCCTTCTTCCATGAAATCCATTCTGAAGAAATGCATCCTTAACTCAGCACGGTGACAATAGCATCAGCGGGCGATAATACCATCGATAGTCATATTTCTGCTCTTGTCATTCCCATGAGCTATCATTCCATAGTTGATATCTCCTGCCTTAGGGTTTTCTTTGACAAAACATTGAGTTCTAATGCTCCACGTTCCAGTCTTTCTCCGATACTCCTTGATCTCGAGTATTGACAACTTCCATAGTCTGCCAAGTTCCATAAGGGTAGCCTTCCTAGGTCATACAAATCTAGGAATTTTTCAGAGCCTCCAATTCTCCTAGTCTTTAGAGTCTTCAACAGCTGTAGTTTCCATTATCATAATGTATGGTAAAATCCTCTTCATTCCGAATGGTCTTACTTGTTCGATATCCTGTACGTCTTCGAGTGGTCTCATCCATCGAATCTTCGAGTGGTCAAAAGGGAAAAGGGGTATGGTCTCACTAAAAGGGGATATTTGAATAAGCTCAAAAGAGAAGAGAGGTAAAAGATCTTTTTTGAAAGGGAAAGTTGTAGAGAAAAACCTTTGCTATGGGCTTGCCAGTTTCTAGGGTCACGTCCTACAGTCAACATGTGCTCTGATACCATCTTGTAGCGACCTAACCCGAATGGATCAAGTCTCTGTGCTTAAGTGTCATCCCTGGATCGGTATGCTGACACACACAATACTCGAGGATTTATAACAGAGGTAAATCACATGTAAAAGTAACGTAAATACTATTACCTCAATCCAAAATAGCGGAAGTAACAAGGTTGTGGATTCCCATCACCAACGGCAAAGTTGAGTGTAGAAATCGTAACCCTAACGTGTCACTTACTCGTCGTAAGAAACCTGCAACATGAGACGTTGCAGCCCGAAACGGGTCAGTACATTGAATGTACTGGCAAATTCACACCATAGAGAAAATGATGAACAATGGCTATCACTATATGCATGTATGGCTGGTGGGAAAAGCTCTATGGTTATAATGTTTTTGCGAAAAGCCAATTTTTCCTTACTGCAAAGGAATAAATTTATTTAACCATCATGGTGGTTGTTAAACATTGAGAAAGGTTGACAGCATTCTCAATCCCAATTAAGTAACATCATTAAACCCAACAATATTCATTTAAAGTAACATGATGAGATTCACATGATAATCCAAGTACTAGATACTCAAGATGTCCATAACCGGGGACACGACTAATCATGATTAGTTTGTACACTCTACAGAGGTTTGCGCACTTTTCCCCACAAGACTCGATCGCCTCCGTTTGGTTTCTCGCACTACATTGTGTTTGAGAAGATGGATGACCGAGACATAGCCTTTTAGAAGCGCTAGCACCTTACGATCGGGTAGACCGTACCACCTACACCCCCTACATCTGCTAGTCTACCACTTGAAGAGTTCGCACGACTTAGTCAACTATGCTAGAGCCCATAATAGCTTGTGGCTGCACACGGAAGTTTCTAGTATGAATAGTCTCATGATCCCTTTGAGCCTGGGTGGCGGTCCAAAAGAAAACAGGCAAGTCCTGGATTACCCAGGTGCCTAGACAGGCAATCCTAGAATAACCAGGTGCCTCAATTCACCCAGATGTGTGTTTAAGTTACCACCTTAAGTAAACCATTAATTAACAATCTCACATCTGTCATGGATACTCTCAAAACCCAATCCACGTCTACGAGCATAGCATGGCAATGTAAGCATAACGTAAAAGTAACTCCCAAGGTTTGAATGCAGGGCAATAGGTTCCTACCTCATCAACTACTTCCCATCCCACAATTTAATTAGATCCTAATCATGCAATGTTGGAGGTTTGATCTAATGCAATAAAAATTGGGTATGAAAGGGGATATGATCAAAGTGTGAACTTGCTTGCAATGTTGATGAAGATGATTCGCACTCAAAACTCTTGATAGTTCTACTCGTCACACTCCGGTCAATCTATCGTAAGCAAGCAATAGTAACCACACATAAGCAATCACTCAAAAGATTAGAAAGAATGAAGAAGACGATTCGGAAAACATCAAAAATCAAGAAAATAACTCTTGCGACATAAAACAATTTCTAACAGTACCAAAATTATGTGAATTTGGCCTTATCACAAAGTTTAGGTCAAGAGCTTCGATTTGCAAAAAGAATCAACTCAAACGGAGCTACGAAACTCAAGTTATGATCAAACAAAGTTTGAGTTCAAATCTGGTCTAATTCAAATTTTAAAATTTTCAAAAACATGTTTGAGTTGGATTACTGGATAGAGGAGATCATAACGAAGACGTGGGCGTTGGTTTCGTTGGATTTGGACAAACGAGCGAAAAGTTATAGTCGTTTGAAGTTTAGGGACTAAACTATAAATAAAGTATTCACATCTAGGTCCCTGGCCAAAATTACAGAAAAAGAAAAAGGCTAAAAGGCGAGCGTTCGGTTAAAAGGTCTAAACAGTGGGCATTCGTTGTTTAATAAAACCAAAAAAACAGATCTAGTCTAGGGTTTTTTTTAAAACGAACTTAAAATAAAACCGGATATTTACCGGTCCACGGCGGGTCAACGACAACGGCGACGGCGGCGGTTTCCGGCGAGGCGAGGTGAGGCGACGGCGAGCGGCCACGGCGACGCGCGGGCAAGGGGAGCGGCGCAAGCAGCAGCAGCGGTGGATGCGGGGAGAGGAGAGAGAGGGAGGGGCGTTGGGGGCCCGCCTTTTAAAGGCACGAGGCCGAGGCCTTCCTTGGGCGAGGGGGCGTCTGGCGGCGTGGGGAAGCCGGACTCCGACGAGTCCTGCTGAGGCACGCGAGGAGGAAGGCGGCGGCGCGCTGGCTGGGCCGCGGCCTGGCTGGGGTGATAATACATCAAAAATTTCAGAAAAAGATTTTCTACGACATGAACATTTTTATAACTTCAAATAAAATCCACACAAATTCACATAAATCAAAGAGTGCTACTGGTCTATTAAAATCCAACAAAAATCATTTTTAAAATACCAAAATGATTTCAAATTTATTTCTCTCCAATTTTCTATTGTAGGGAATCATGTTACCATAATTTCCATATATTTTATTTTTGGAGAAAAATAATTTGAATAAAACTCAAATAACTCCAAATTGAAAATAAATTCAAAAGAACTTTGAATTTAATTCTTTGAAACTCCCAACTCATATTTCATAATTTGAAGAAGTCATTTTATCTTCTCTCGTGAAAATCATTGAGTTGCATAAAGTTTCTGAATTGAAATATTTCCAAATGAAATTCAATTATTTTCAAATACCCTTTCATTTAATTTAATTGGAAGAAGTCATATCATCTTCGCTCAAGGGTTTTGTATTTGAAAAGAATTTGAATTCATGGAGATCAGAAAGCAAATATGAAAGTTTGGGAAAGTCCTTTTATTCCCTCTCATTTAACTTTCAAAAAGTTTCGAATTCACTCACTTTCAGACAATCAATCAAATCTATCTATTTATTATAACATTCCAAAATTTAGAATTTTGGGATATTACAAAATTGATCTGATGAGTTGATGTCATATTCTTCACTAATGAAGTATATGAGTTCGTAAGTTGCACTAATCCATCTACAGGATTATCAACCCAAAGCCACTGAGTGGATCCTCGATAGTGGATGCACAAATCACATGACTCGTGACAAGAATCTATTGACGGATGATCCCTTATCCCCATCGGATCTGAAGCATATCACCTACGGTGACAAAGGCAAAAGCAAGGTATTGGGTCTAGGTAAGGTTGCCATCTCAAAGGATCGACACAAGGACAAAGTCATGCTTGTCGAGTCCTTAGGGTTCAACCTCATGTCTGTCTCAATGCTTTGTGATCTTGATATGGTTGTCGTCTTTGGCAAGTACCGTTGTGTTGTGATCATGGAAGCTGACAATTCCAAAGTCTTCGAAGGCTTTAGGAGAGGAGATTTGTATATTGTTGATTTCTCTACAGGACCACAACCTGATGAAGCTATGTACCTAGGGTAGGGTCATGGATCTGTCCAACATACCCTCCCCAAGGACATCTCTACAAAGAATCAGAATCAGTCGAAGAGAAACCATCATCCACTCGACCATGAAGATGTGTTCACTCGACCACCTTGAAGACACTCGACCACCAGAAGATGAGAAGCCCTTCACTCCGCAACGGTCGGGGTCTAAACCATAGCTTTATGGACATTTATAGCACTTTACTTCGGACGTTACCAGTAACGCTCCCCCTTTATGAACATTGAACACTGTGTAATGGAGGAGAGCTGGAGTCCTGGCGCACTCTATATAAGCCACCCCCCTCCTCTGGGACAAGGGTTCGCATCTTTTGTAAACACACACACACACATATAATCCAGTCGACCGCCTCAGGGTACTGAGACGTAGGGCTGTTACTTCCTCCGAGAAGGGCCTGAACTCATAAAACTCGTGTGTACAACTACTCCATAGCTAGGATCTTGCCTCCTCATACCTACCCCCATTCTACTGTCAGTCTTAGATCCACGACAGTTGGCGCCCATCGTGCGGCAGGTGTCTTAGCGACTTGTTGGAGAAGTTGCAATTTTTCCGATCCCCTTCATCATGGTTTCAGGCGGAGGTTTGGCTGAGGGCCGTGAGATCCGTCTCGGCGCGCTCGTGTTTGTCGCCGACGACTCCGCTTGGCTTCAGGAGGCTCCCCTCGACGTCGACGCGCTCCTCGTCCGCGGGGCGACGCACTTTCAAACGTGCGTCCGCGGCGTCCTCCAGCGGCAGCCGTCGACCCAGTATCATTCGACTCGAGCAGCTTTCCCCCTCCCCGGTCGGTCGAGGCTTCAGCGGTGGGTGAGGCATGCAGTGGCCCGCCAGTCGGCCACCCCTCATGTCGCGGCGATCGAGCCCGACAAAACTCTCTACGGCCTGTTCGATCTGTCGACTGGCTCCGTAGAGACCGCATCCGAGTGCGACAGCAGCGACCCAGCGGCTGAAGTTCTGATGGCCAATGGACCATGCAGCCCTCTTGGCTTCACCCGTGAAGACGGAGGCGACGGGAACGGCGGTCCGTCACGCGTTCATGAAGAGTATCGCCCTGAACCTCTCTCTTCGCAACAGAGGGAGGAACTTCGCCGCCTGAACATGGATGCACTGCATACTCCTGTAGTTGGAGAAACCCCTATGGCCCAGGCCTTGGAGCAGGCGCGCTTGGCCAACTTGGCTGAACGCACTCGACTGGAGAACCTCCAGCGCACACTCGACGATCGCGCTCGGCAGTGCGCCCCCGAATCCAGTCGACGCCAACTTCCTCCGACTCAGGTATACCGAACCCCGATCCAGAATCTAGCAGCTGCTGCCTGGATAGCGGAGTCGATCCAACCCTCCCAGTCAGAAGCTGGCCAAGGTCTGGTGCAGATCCGAGCCTTGCTTCGGGCGGCGGGAGAACAGAATACGGTTGTATCTCAGTCGCGGAATAAGATCCATAGCAGATTCATGGCTGCAGACACAGTTCAGTCGGCCCATAGCCCAAGATCGCCCCCTAGGCGTGAGGGACGTGGAGCTCGACGAGATCAGTACAGAAACCGAGAGCAGTATGATCACCGAGTCAATCGCGATGATCGTCGTCGAGTGCCCACGCCTCCCCCAAGGAGTGGGTCATACGTGCCTCGGCAACATGAAGACAGATGCCCTCACAGTGTTGGGCGAGGTATTCCAGTCGACCCCAGGGAGCCAGGATTTGATGCGAGATCTATTCTCGTTCAGGGCTTGGTCGACAGAAACAAATCTCACCGAGAGGGCCATGACAGAGATCCGCAAACTAGCAACAGAGCGCATGTCTCAGGACCAGAGTGCTTCAGCAGAGCTATCAGTGCTGCAGTGATTCCCCCAACTTCAGGTTGGCGACTGGAGTCAGTAAGTTCACTGGTGCGTCCAAACCGGACACTTGGCTTGAAGACTACTGAGTGGCTGTCTAGTTGGTGGAGGCAATGATGAAGTGGCCATGAAACACCTTCCTCTGATGTTGGAGGGTTCGGCTAGAGCATGGCTGAATCAGTTGACGCCTAGCAGTATTTATACTTGGGAAGATCTCGCCCGAGTGTTTGTCAGAACATTCGAGGGCACTTGCAAATGACCGGCAGGTTTGACAGAATTACAATGTTGTGTTCGGAAACCAAATGAAACTTTGAGGGATTATATCCATAGATGGATCACCCTACACCACATGGTAGAGGATGTGTCAGATCATCAGGCAATTTGTGCCTTTAAGGAAGGTGTCAGGTATCGGGAATTGAATATGAAATTTGGCCGGACAGGAAATATGACTCTGGCTTGGATGATGGAGATTGCCACCAAGTATGCCAATGGTGAAGAAGAAGAATGACTCCAGAGTGGCAAGCACAAAGCAGCCGCGCACGAAGCCGGAGGAGGAAACTCCGGTCGGAAACAGAAGCGCAAGGCCGAGCCAGCTGCTCCTGGTGAAGCCTTGGTTGTGGTTCAAGGAAAGTTCAAGGGGAAGCCCAAAGGGCTGTGGAACCCCAAGAAGGTAAAAGATCAAGATGGAAATGACGTGTTGGATCTGTCGTGCCACATCCACACCAAAAAAGATGAAGAGGGTAATTTCATTTACCCGAAGCACACCACTCGGCAGTGTCGGCTCCTAATCCAGCAATTCCGAGAGAAACAACCCAAGGAAAAGGAGAAGGAAGCAGACAAGGTTGAAGATGAGAAAGAGGATGATGATGGTTATCCACGCGTGAATTCCACTCTGATGATTTTTGCTGATGTTGAGAGAAAAAGTCGATTGAAAGTCATCAATAGAGAAGTGAACATGGTCGCTCCGGTGATGCCCAGCTATTTGAAGTGGTCGCAGACTACCATTACATTCGACCAGTCTGGTCACCCAGCGCACATAGCCACCCCTGGGAGGCAAGCACTGGTGGTCGACCCGGTGGTCGAAGGCACTCGACTGAGAAAAGTCCCGATGGACGGTGGTAGTGGCCTGAACATACTGTATGCAGAGATGTTGAAGGGAATGGGCATTCCGATGTCCAGACTCGGCGAGAGCAATATGAGTTTCCATGGAGTCATTCCAGGCAAGAAGGCTGCATCACTCGGCCAGATTGCTCTCGACGTGGTTTTCGATGATTCCAAGAATTACCGCAAAGAAAAGTTGACATTTGAAGTTGTAGATTTCCAGAGTGCTTATCATGCCATTCTGGGCAGGCCAGCTTATGCACGATTTATGGCTCGACCATGTTACGTGTATCTCAAATTGAAGATGCCTGGTCCCAAAGGGGTGATCACTATCTCTGGTAATCGGAAGAAGGCAGAAGAGTGCTTCCAGAAGGGCTCAAAGATCGCCGATGCTCAGATGGCCGTGGTAGAATTGCAAGAATACCAGAAAAATGCAGATCCAAGTGATTTGTTGCGAGCCAAGAAGCCAGCCACAGATTCACCATTCCAGTCGTCCGATGAAACGAAGTCGATTCACATTCACCCGACAGATCCCAATGCTGCTCCGACTCACATTTCAACCACACTCGACTCCAAATAGGAAGAAGTGCTCATCCAGTTCCTCCGTGAGAACTGGGACATCTTTGCATGGAAGCCTTCTGACATGCCGGGTGTTCCCAGGGGACTGGCTGAGCATCGTTTGCGAGTCGACCCAAAAGTGAAACCAGTCAAAGAACATCTTCGACGGTCCGCCGTACAGAAGAGAAAGGCAATCGGTGAAGAGGTGGCTCGGCTTTTGGCAGCTGAGTTTATCCGAGAGATTTACCACTCCGAGTGGTTAGCCAATGTTGTCATGGTCCCAAAGAAGGACGACTCACTTCGCATGTGCATTGATTTCAAGCATATCAATCGGGCCTGCCCGAAAGATCACTTTCCTCTCCCTCGCATCGACCAGATAGTCGACTCGACTGCAGGGTGCGAGTGTTTGTCCTTTTTGGACGCCTACTCCGGGTACCACCAGATCCGTCTGTACGGACCCGACGAGATAAAGACAGCTTTTATCACCCTGTTTGGGTGCTTCTGTTATGTCACAATGCCATTCGGTTTGAAGAACGCTGGAGCCACATTCATGCGGATGATTCAGAAGTGCCTGCTCACTCAGATCAGTCGGAATGTGGAAGCATACATGGATGACATTGTGGTCAAGTCACGTAAAGGTTCCGACCTACTGACTGACCTTGCTGAAACCTTTGCCAACCTCAGAAGGTATGATATCAAGCTCAATCCATCAAAGTGCACGTTTGGAGTTCCGGGCGGAAAATTACTCGGTTTCCTCATTTCTGAACGAGGGATCGATGCTAACCCAGGGAAAGTGGGTGCAATACTCCGAATGAAACGCCATGTGCCGGTGCATGATGTCCAGAAGCTTACTGGTTGCTTGGCCGCCCTAAGTCGATTCATTTCTCGCCTCGGTGAAAAGGCGCTGCCTCTTTACCGACTGATGAAGAAATCAGATAAGTTCGAGTGGACCCCAGAAGCTGATGCAGCAATTGCAGAGCTAAAAGCCCTGCTTTCCACCCAGCCGGTGCTTGCTGCTCCAATCAGCAAAGAGCCTTTACTGCTTTATATAGCAGCCACTGGACAAGTCGTCAGTACAGTACTTACGGTCGAGCAGGAAGAAGAAGGAAAAGCTTATAAAGTTCAGCGCCCTGATTATTATATTTCTGAAGTCCTGACTCCGTCAAAGCAGAGATATCCGCACTATCAGAAGCTTGTCTATGGGATTTACATGACCACGAAGAAGGTTGCACACTATTTCTCTGATCACTCTGTTACAGTCGTCAGCGACGCTCCATTGTCAGAGATTCTGCACAACAGAGATGCAACTGGTCGAGTGGCAAAATGGGCAATTGAACTCCTTCCCTTGGATATCAAGCTTGAGGCAAAGAAAGCTATCAAGTCCCAAGCAATAGCAGATTTCCTCGCCGAGTGGATCGAACAACAACTGCCGACTCAAGTTCACTCGGAGCACTGGACCATGTTCTTTGACGGATCCAAAATGCTGAATGGTTCTGGTGCTGGGGTAGTACTGGTATCCCCCCGAGGAGACAGGCTCAGATACGTCCTCTAGATTCACTTTGATTCCTCCAACAACGAAGCAGAATATGAAGCACTCCTGTATGGGTTGCGCAAGGCCATTTAACTCGATGTCCGTCGCCTCATGGTCTATGGCGACTTAGATTTTGTAGTCAATCAAGTGATGAAGGAGTGGGACGTCAGAAGCCCAGCCATGACTGGTTACTGCAACGCGGTGAGGGAGCTGGAAAAGAAGTTTGAGGGGTTAGAGCTCCATCACATACCCCGACTGAAAAATCAAGCAACCGATGACTTGGCAAAGATAGGTTCCAAGAGAGAAGCCATTCCCAGCAATGTGTTTTTGGAGCATATTCACAAGCCGACAGTTCAGGAAGATGCTTTTACTAAAGAGCCTCCATAGCCTAAGAGCGCCACAGACCCGACTGAAGTCGAGGTCCCAGTCGTGGTCGACCTGATCATGGAGGTTCTGGCCATTACTCCCGACTGGACAGTGCCCTACATTGTGTACATACTCAGGAAAGAACTCCCAGAGGATGAGGAAGAGGCTCAACAGATCGTCCGTCGATCCAAGGCCTTTACTGTGATAAGAGGACAACTGTTCAGGGAAAGCGTGACTGGAGTCGGTCAGAAATGCATAACACCAGAAGAAGGTCGAATGATCGTCAATGACATCCACTCGGGGACCTATGGTCACCATGCGTCCTCTCGGACCATCGTGGCTAAAGCATACCGAGCTGGATTTTATTGGCCACGAGAAAACGAAATGGCGAAAGATATAGTCGACAGATGTGAAGGCTGCCAGTTTTACTCCGACTTGTCTCACAAGCCAGCGTTAGCCCTGAAGACCATCCCCCTCATCTGGCCCTTTGCTGTTTGGGGACTGGATATGGTTGGACCACTGAGAACTGGTAGGAGCGGCTTCACTCATGTGCTCGTTGCAGTTGACAAGTTTACCAAATGGATCGAAGCTAAACCTATCAAGAACCTTGAGGGCAACACTGCTGTCAGTTTTATCAAAGAATTAACATTTAGATATGGAGTTCCACACAGCATCATCACGGACAACGGGTCGAACTTCGATTCTGATGAGTTTAGAGCTTTCTGCGCTTCTCAAGGCACACGAGTCGACTATGCTTCAGTCGCTCACCCGCAGTCGAACGGACAAGCAGAAAGAGCTAATGGCCTAATTCTCAAATGGCTGAAACCCCGACTAATGCTGATCTCAAACACGCAGCAAGCGCTTGGGTTGATGAACTTCCGTCAGTTCTGTGGGGTTTAAGGACAACTCCTAATCGGTCGACCAGACGAACTACGTTCTTTTTAGTCTATGGAGCCGAAGCTGTTCTGCCAAGTGACCTACTCCACAACGCACCCCGAGTCGAGCTCTTCTCCGAAGAGGAAGCAGAACAGGCCCGGCAAGATTCAGTTGATCTCTTAGAGGAGGAAAGAGAGATGGCCTTGATCCGGTCGACCATTTATCAGCAAGACTTGCGTCGATTCCATGCCAGAAATGTGAGGGGTCGAGCCTTTCAAGAAGGAGACCTGGTTCTTTGAGTGGATAAACAGAAACCACACAAGATTGCCCCGACTTGGGAAGGCACCTTCATCATCATCAAAGTTCTCCACAATGTAGCATACCATCTTTATAGTGTTGAGCATCAGAAAGACGAGCCACGGGCTTGGAACGCGGAGCTGCTCCGCCCCTTTTATACTTAAGCACTCGTTCGAATAAAACGTAATAAGAAACACCTTTGTAATTTGTTTATCAAAGACAAGAGCTTACAGTCCTCTCATACTATTGCTATTGTTCTTATTTACTTCTGAAATCCCCCAGTGGGTGGGCTTAGTCGCGAATCCGTTTCGCCTAAGTTCGAAAGAAAATCCTACCGAGTGGAGAGCAATCCTCCCACTCGAGGGCTTAGCTGCAGTCCAGCACTCGCCTAAGTTCTCTCACTCGGAGGCTTAGCTGCAGTCCAGTACTCGCATAGGTTTGTAAAATCCTACCGAGTGGAGAGCAATCCTCCCACTCGGGGGCTTAGCTGCAGTCCAGCACTCGCCTAAGTTTTCTCACTCAGAGGCTTAACTGCAGTCCAATACTCGCCTAAGTTTGAAAAAATCCTACCGAGTGGAGAGCAATCCTCCCACTCGGGAGCTTAGCTGTAGTCCAGTACTCGCCTAAGTTCTCTCACTCAGAGGCTTAGCTGTAGTCCAATACTCGCCTAAGTTTGAAAAAATCCTACCGAGTGGAGAGCAATCCTCCCACTCGGGGGCTTAGCTGCAGTCCAGTACTCGCCTAAGTTCTCTCACTCAGAGGCTTAGCTGCAGTCCAATACTCGCCTAAGTTCTCTCACTCAAAGACTTAGCTGCAGTCCAATACTCGCCTATGTTCAAAAAAATCATACCGAGTGGAGAGCAATCATCCCACTCGGGGGCTTGGCTGCAGTCCAGTACTCGCCCAAGTTCAAAAAAATCCTACTGCGTGGAGAGCAATCCTCCCACTCGGAGGCTTAGCTGCAGTCCAGTAGTCGCCTAAGTTTGAAACATATCCCTATCCGCAAGGACGGCGAGGTGCAGGTCGACTGCAACCTTCTCCTTCGGAACTACGGCACAAGTACAACGTACGCTCCATCCCCATCCGCAAGGATGACGAGGTGCAGGTCGACTGCAACCTTCTCCTTCGGAGCTACGGCACAAGTACAATGTACGCTCCATCCCCATCAGCAAGGACGACAAGGTGTAGGTCGACTGGAACCTTCTCCTTCGGAGCTACGGCACAAGTACAACGTGCGCTCCATCCATATCCGCAAGGACGACGAGGTGCAGGTCGACTGCAACCTTCTCCCTTGGAGCTACGACACAAGTACAACATGCGCCCCATCCCTATCCACAAGGATGATGAAGCGCAGGACGACTGGAGCCACAATTTCAGAGCTGCATCTCCAGCGCAAAGACTATTCCGAGCAGTGAACAAAGTCCATTCGAAGGCAAAACGCAAGCACATTCGGAGATAAACCAAATTCGGATAAATCCTAGAGTTCCAAGCAGCAAATCAAAAGTATTCGGGCATCAAGCCCGAAGGAGTTTAACGGTTACATCAATCACTCGGCATTCCGAGGCAAATTTAAAGCAGATTCAAGTCTCATAAGTTGTTCACTCAGAAGGAGGAGGGCTGGCAGGCTCCACGAATGAGTCCAGGTCGATCCCATCAGCAATCCGAGTAGCGGCAGCAATGAAAGTCTCCATGAAGGACTGGAAGTCATGCTTTTTGGTGTTAGCGACTTTGATCGCAGCCAGCTTGTCTTCACGGGCCTCCTTGCAATGGACTCGCACCAAGGACAGTGCCACGTCAGCACCACACCGGGCGGAGGACTTCTTCCATTCTTGCACTCGGTCAGGGATCTAGTTCAGTCGAGCCATCAGGGATTCCATGTCATTTTGAAGCGTCGCCCTCGGCCAAAATGATGAGTCGATTCGGGAGACTACCTCCTTCAGACGCACGAGGTAGCTTGTGGCGCTGGCGATATGGGACTCCAGGCGGAGCACGTTCATTGTGGTTTCGTCGCAAACTGGAGAAGCGATAGGGTCCAGACCCGTCTCGACCTTTCCCGTTTCCTCGTCGAAGTCTTGGCAGAATTCTGCAGCCAAAAATTAGTGAATCGACCGAGCAGGATCCGATCGCAAGCATCAACGCAGTCGGTTTAAAACAAATACCTTCCAGCATGAGATAGAGCTTCTTGGCAAGAGTCCTCAGATAAGCTTCCGTGTTGTTCCTATTGCGGATCGCAGACTCCAGCTTTTCATTCAGGGCAACCTTGTCCTTCTTCAGACTAGTCACTTCATGGTTAGCTTCATTGAGGCAAGATTTCAGTTTGTTCACCTCCCCTTCCAGCGTTCTGACTGAAGCAAGCTTCTGGTCTGCAAGGGCAGTTTTATCTTCGGCTACTTTTTGCGCGGCGGCGAGGTCCGAGTCCTTCTCTAGAGCCAACTTCATTTTCTCTGCAAAAGAAGCAATTGAATCAAACAAGAGATCAAGGAAATATATTGAAAGTCAGTTGACAACCAGTTACCTTCCATACCAGCAGCTTCATCTTGAGCTTTCTTCAGATTCTGCTGGGCCAATTCCAAGTCGAGGTTGAGTTGCCTCTGCTTCTCCTCAAGTTCAGCAAACTTGGAAATAAGAGTACAAGACTTATGCAGAAGGCAAAAGACGGGTCAGTTGATAAGATCAAAGGTTGTTTACTTCCGAGTGAATAAAACCTAAAGAAGTTCTCTTAGACCCCAGCCCACTGCACGCAGTCGACTGCGGTCTCGGGGGCTACACCCAGCGGGTGCACTTAGCGTGCCCCCGCTGATTAAGACCCAACTCGACCGATCCACCCGGACCAAGTAAAAAAAGTTGTTCAGACCACAGTCGACTGCCAGCAGTCGACTGCGGTCTCGGGGACTACACCCAGTGGGTGCACTTGGTGTGCCCCCACCGGTTCAGATCCTACTCGACTGGTCCGCCTGAGTCGAGTGGAAGAAGAAGGAAAAGAAAGGAAGGTAGAACTCAGACCCCAGTCGAATGCCAACAGTCGACCGCGGTCTCGAGGACTACACCCAGTGGGTGCACTTAGCATGCCCCCACCGGTTCAGATCCCACTCGCCCAGACCGAGTGGAAGAGTGCAACTACCAAAGACAACAAAACACCCAGTGGGTGAAAGGAAGGAGATTGTGTAGAAGAAAAAATTTCGGGTAGCATATCCTCATAGAACAAGAGCAGTTGGAAAGTCTACTTACCTGGACGTTGGCCCGAAGAGCAGCACTGGCGTCGTAGGCAGCCTGGCTATTCTCATGCACCGTCTTCACCCGCTCCATCATCACGTCAGCCTGTCGAATGGCTTCCGCAGCCGCTTCCGACTGGTTGTCCGGGATGGGGTAGCTGGTGAAAAAGAGAGCAGACGAACCAGGTGTGGCAGTTTGGAGCTCTGTGGCGTGGAATTGGATGACTAAAGGAATCACCGGTGCAGTCGACGGTGCGGGATGCTCACTTGACAAGGGTGCAGCGAAGGCTACAGAGGCCCTGGCCGTGTCTTCAGGTTGACGGACGGGCGGTGTTGTTGTTGGCCCTTGCCGAGACATCTTACCAGCTGCTACCTTCTTGCTCTTCCTGGGCTTAAGAGCCACATCTTCATCGTCATCTGGAAGATCGATGACATTGGGTGGAGCTGCAAGACATATCATTCGACCCCAAGTGAACCACTAGAATGCAATCGAATAAGGAATCAAGAACAAGATCATAAGAGTTTCTACCTGGGTTAGAGGTAACCGCGTCTTCCATCTCCTCGTCTCGGTACTGGAGAGAAGAGGTTCCTGACGTAGTAGCACTGCAAAGACCCACATCCAGTCGGTTACGTTCTGTTATTCGAGTCGATGAAAATAACAAGTCAGATGATTACCCGGAGATAGTAGGGACAGTCACTTTGATCCTGGAAAAAGCCTTTGGCAGCTTGGAGGAGGTGGCTTTCGGTGCTTTCGGCGCTGGAGGCGGCACAACTTTGGGCTGCTTCGGAGCCTTCTCAGTCGGTGTTGGGGAAGACGTCCTGGGACGCTTCGAAGACTGCCCAATCGGCGCGGCCACCAGGCCAGGAGCGCTCGCCGGGTCGTGAGCGTGTTTGGATCTCCTCTCCCTGCGAGGAGGCGAGTCAACCTCTTCGTCATCAGTCGATTCATCGCGCTCCTCGTCCTCCTCGGCATCCGAGTACCCTTCGCCGCTCTCGCCCCCGCTCGCTCCTTCCTCGACGTCTTGTTCCTGCACTCCATTTGGCATTGAGTACATGTTGATGAGGGCCTGAAAAGACAACGATCAAAAGAAATTCAGTCGACCATCAACAAGGTGTCACACAGTGAAGCGGAAAGATATTTGATAAAACAGAACCATACCTGCTCCGGCTGATGCGAGTGGTCGAATGGAATCACCCTTCTAGACCCCCGAGGGTTGTCTTTGTTGCTGGTGATCCCCATCAGTAACTTCTCCAAGGTGTCCTCGCTGACGTCCTCCGGGTGGATCCGAGTGGAATCCTCGAGCCCAGAGTACATCCACATCGGATGATCACGTGCCTGAAGCGGTTGGATGCGTCGACCGAGAAAGACCTCCAGTAGGTCCATCCCGGTCACCCCATCACGGATGAGTTGGACGACCTGCTCGACCAGCACCTTGACATGCGCCTTCTCTTCTGGAACCACCTTCAGGGGGCGGGCTTCTCCACTCGAGCCAAAGAAAAGGGAGGAAGTCAAGTCGACTAACCCGGGGTCGGCTGGTCCTTGCAATAAAACCAAGTCGACTGCCAGCCCCGGACCGAGTCGGGAAGGATCATTGCTGGGAAGGTACTCTTGCTCCTAATATGGATCCCCAGGCCCCCGCACATCTGGATCAGTTGCGTCCTCTCATCACTCGGATTGGCCTTTTTGACCGACTGGGAGCGGCAGGTGAAGATGTGTTTGAAAAGACCCCAGTGCGGTCGACAGGCCAAGAAATTTTCACACATTGAAACGGAAGCGGCCAGATAAACTATGGTGTTTGGAGTGAAATGGTAGAGCTGAGCCCCAAAGAAGTTGAAAAAGCCCCGGAAGAAAGGATGGGGAGGCAATGAGAATCCGCGATCTACGTGGGTGGCGAGGAGAATGCACTCACCCTCCCTTGGCTGTGGCTCGGTCTCGTTCCTCAGGAGCCCTGCCGACTTGTGGGGGATCAGTCCCCCCTCCACCAGGTCGTCGAGGTCGTCCTGGGTGATCGTCGAGCGGATCTAGTCGCCCTGGATCTAGCCCGGCGACAGGCCAGATCTCGACGAGGATGCGCCCCGGCTGGTCCGCTTGCCCTTCGCCTTCGCGGTCGCCTTCTTCGCACGCTCCAGCGCCATCGTCTTCTCTTTTCCCACGGCGGCGGATCGAGTTTGAGCGAGGGTCCGGCGACGAGAGCAGATGCGAGCGTGGCGGAGAGGTCGGAGGAAGAAGAGAAGAGAATGGGAGCGCACGGAGCAGAGGCATGTTCCGGCGCCTTTTATAAGGTCATTCTCCGAGTGACTGACTGGTCGACCCAGACGATCTAAAGAAATCCCGCAATAGTCTCGTGCGCAGTACGTGGCGAAAAAGGTGGCGCGGAGATCGAGGAGTCTTGCCTAATCCGTCCCGATTACCACGGTTTCGACCGTTCAGCGCGCTTCCCCAAAATTCGAATCCCGTGAAATCCGCGGAGAGCAGAGCAACTTGCCAGACTGAAAACGTCCTCTACATTATCATTCGGAGTTTTACCGTGAAACTTCACTCAACAAAAACCAAGAATGGAGCAAGGTGACTGAAAAAGGAGTCGACGTCGTCTCCTCAGTTCATTGTTACAGAACAAGATATGCTCATAGCACAAAGAATGAGTCGGAAGTGTTCCCCAACTCCTTCCTCACTCAAACCCTGATCCATTCGGGGGCTAATGATGAAGCTATGCTCCCAGGGTAGGGTCATGGATCTGTCCAACATACCCTCCCCAAGGACATCTGTACAAAGAATTAGAAGCAGTCGAAGAGAAACCATCATCCACTCGACCATGAAGATGTGTTCACTCGACCACCTTGAAGACACTCGACCCCCAGAAGATGAGAAGCCCTTCACTCCGCAACAGTCGGGGTTTAAACCATAGCTTTATGGACATTTATAGCACTTTACTTCGGACGTTACCAGTAACGCTCCTCCTTTATGAACATTGAACCCTGTGTAATGGAGGAGAGCTGGGGTCCTGGCGCACTCTGTATAAGCCACCCCCTCCTCTAGGACAAGGGTTCGCATCTTTTGTAAACACACACACACACACACACACACACACATATAATTCAGTCGACCGCCTCAGGGCATCGAGACGTAGGGCTGTTACTTCCTCCGAGAAGGGCCTGAACTCGTAAAACTCGTGTGTACAACTACTCCATAGCTAGGATCTTGCCTCCTCATACCTACCCCCCATTCTACTGTCAGTCTTAGATCCACGACACAACCTACTACATGTCTACTTGCAAAAGCTTCAGAAGGCTGGCTAGGGCATCGACGACTTGGTCATGCTGGGATGAGGAACTTGCACACGCTCGCAAAGAAAAAGCATGTCATTGGCATCGAGGGTGTCAAAATTCTCAAGGACCATTTGTGTGGAGCTTGTGAAGCTGGAAAGATGACCAAGGCCAAGCATCCCTCAAAGACCATCATGACTACCACTCGTCCATTTGAATTGCTTCACATGGATCTTTTTGGCCCTACTCACTATTGAAAGTGCGTTAAGTCGACTAGAGGGGGTGAATAGGCGATTTTTATGAATTCTTCATTGAGGAATTTCAGGGTGAGGAAATTCCTAAAAGAAAAACTACTTGCAGCAGAATAAGTACTTAGATGCAAACATAACAGTACATAAGCATGGTCATCATGATGAAATGAAAACAAGCACAGAGTACAGAAAGCGTAAACACGGGATAAACAGGACAAAGACAAATAGACTAAAGAAATTGAACTGAGGAAATTGAGAAAATCTTCAGTCAAAGTCTTCGAACAGATATGAAAAAGCACACAACACAGAAATGAGGAAATGGAAGGGTTGAGGAAATAAAACAAGTTAGCTCGGTGAAGATAATGATTTGGTAGACCAGTTCCAACAATTGTGACAGTTGTACGTCTAGTTAGGGCGGCTAGATATTCAAACCTGAGGACACACAATCCCGGACACCCGGTCCTGAAGACGCAGTTCAGGACACTTAGTCCTCACCGTATTCCCCTTGAGCTAAGGTCACACAGACCTCGCCCAATCACTCATGGTAAGTCTTCAGGTGACTTCCAAACCTTCACAAAGTCAGTCACTTGGCGATCCACAATTTCCTCTTGGATGCTCTAGACCATGACGCCTAACCATCTAGAAGATGCACAGTCTTCAAAGGTAACAAGCGTCGGATCCACGCAGGATCAATCTCTTCAGTGATGCTCAATCACTTTGGGTTTGTAGGTGTTTGGGTTTGGGTTTTCCTCACTTGATGATTTTTGCTCAAAGTCCTCGGAGGATGGGATGCTCTCAAATGACAAGTGTATGTTTATCTCGGAGCAGCCAACCAGCTAATGGTTGTAGGGGGCTATTTATAGCCTAGGGAGCAGCCTGACATGATAAGACATAAATGCCCTCCAATGATATAACCGTTAGGTGGGAAGATATTTTGGGACAGCTAACGCGTCGCACAGCAACGGTCGGAAATTTGACTATCAAATTCCTGAGGGCTATCATGTTCCTCACTTGTAGGCAATCCGCACTGGCGAATTCCTAACTCCTCATTCAGAACAAATTCCTCAGAGACCAGAACAACTCCGTCTCTGTCACTAAAGAAATTGACTGAACTGCATGAGATTTCCAATGGCTTCACTCGAAAGGATTGGTAGGTGTGGGATTTTGAGTTGATCATCGCTTGGAAAGTTTTCCTTAGCATTTCCTTGACCCCCTTTAATAGTACAATGTTTCCTATGACTCAATAAGGAGAAAAAGAAACTACGAATATAAAAGTCTTCACACTTCATGTTCCTCGAATGAATACCAAGTCTTCACGGTCACACCAATTTCTTCACTTTCAAACTCTTCAGAAAGTCTTCAGAAATCCAAAGTCTTCAGTCGAATTACTTCATTTTTAGGGGTCGACTTTCTCTCTAAGTATCAAACTCCTCATAGACTTATAGACGCGTGTACACTCACAGACGCATCAGTCCCTTAACCTATAAGTCTTCAATACACCAAAATCACTAAGGGGCACTAGATGCACTTACAATCTCCCCCTTTTTTGTGATTGATGACAATATAGGTTAAGTTTTCAACGGGGATAAACATATGAAGTGTCAATACTGATATTCAGGAATTTGATCGCAAGATATAGAAGAACTCCCCCTGAAGATGTGCATAGTGAGGATTTTACTTTTGAAGCGATGCACACTTGAAGACTAGAATCATGGAGATCTCCCCCTATATATTGTAATTCATACACGCATTTAACATATAATATGAAGAATTTGAAATGCATGATGAAATATGGTGACTGATGTAATTCAGCATGCGTGCATTAACATATATGAGGAATAAGCATGCAGAAGAACACAGCAAAAGTATCAGACCACCATCAGGTTTTAAGTTTACAACTCGATCCAGCAAAGTCTTCAAAAGAACGAGAGATGTATCTTAGCAAGAAAACACCCATATAAGTAGACACGCTTCAAGACTAACTCAAATTTCTGCCCCTTTGTCATCAATGACCAAAAGGGTCGAAAAATGAGGACTAACGCCCCTGAAGAATATCATCACTGAGTCGATGAAGGAACGCCAGCTTTGTTGGGTTCGGTTGTTAAGGTAAGGCCTGCCGCAGTGTCGTCCAAATCTTCATGCTCATCAGTTGCGCATGATGAAGAATATGAGCTGGAAACCAAGGAAGGAACTTTGGTTTTCTTGAATTTCTTCGCTGGTGGCTGAGACCAGTCAAAGTCCTGCTTGAGACCCATTTGCTTTAGATCTTCACCATACAGATGTGAAAGCACATCCCAGGTGCGACCGAAGACTTCATGGAGGTAGTAATGGTTTTTCTTCACTGCACTGGGTGTAGCAGTCATGTTGTGAAGAATAGAACCAAACTGACGCTTAACCCATTTGTGGTTGCGATCGACCTTCTGGTGAAGACCGAGGAGAAGCTCATGATCAGTCATCACCCGTGGAGCTGTGCTTTGAGGATTTTGCTTTGAAGCCTTTGTGACAGAGTCATGAGTGGCAGAGTCATCACTGGTGGAGTAGGATGCAGCTTTGCAGAACAGACCATCCAATAGAGGAATGCATTCATCAATAATAGCAGTAGCCTTGCCCTTTTCACCAGATGAGGAAAATGTCCATTTGAGGACTTCTATTGGGGGCAGCTAACTGACCCGATTCTAATAATCAGCCTTGTACTTGAGTGAAGAGCTTGTTCTGAGAAATCTCATAATCCAGGGAGCATAAGGCTTCAACTCAAACGGAGAGAGTGCAACATTTGCTAGAGTCCTCATGAAGAAATCATGGTAGTTGATTGGAATGCCATGTATGATATTGAACAGCAGATTCTTCATGGTGCCAACAACTTCTTGATCATTCGAGCCGTGGCCTTTTATTGGACTCAATGTCTTTGACAGAATGCGATAGACAGTTCTAGGCGCAAACAGCAATTCCTTCACGAGGAATTTGGTCCTTGGGGCTTGACCAAGCTTCAGCAGCTTCATCAACACTTGCATGTAGTGAGCACTAAGTTCAGGTTCATGGTAGATACAACGTGCACCTTAAAGGGGAGGATTGACAAGCAGGGCATGAAGCAATTCAGAGGCCGGTGCTTTGAAGTGAGTATTCTCTGTCATCCAGTCCAATACCCGAGAGTTCACATCAGAAGCATCTCCTGTGATGTGCAGCGTTGCATAGAACTGAGGAATTAGCTCTTCATTCCAATCAACAATATTCGTGCAAAAGTTGAGCAGTCCAGCATCATGAAGAACACTGAGACTGGTGTGAAGCAAGGCAGTGATTCCATGTCCACGTGAGGAATATTCTCATGGTCGAAGACTTTGTCTTTGTTGAAAAGTAGTGAAGAATAGAAGTTGGCTTGGCTGGCAGTCCAGAAACGCTTCCTTCTAAGACGAGCAGAGTCATAGGGGTTGTAGTCCATGAAGAATACGTGCTCGTGGAACAAGTCATCAGCCTTGAATTTTTGCTTCTTTGAGAAAGGATCCTTTGGCTTGGGCTGAGGAGTGTCAGTCAATTGCATCACAACCTCAGGAATCGCAATCTCACGATCCATAGGCTGAGGAATTCCAGTTTCTTCTTCAGTGGCAGCCTGGGTTTTCAATTCTTCAGCAGAAATTTCATCAGCACTAGTGGCTGGAATCTCTTCATGAATAGATGGAGTGGGGTGTGGTTCTTCAGATCCCATTTGAACTTCAGTAGTCACTGGGGACTGACGAATTTGTTGTAGAGTGAACAAAGGAGAATTAGGGTGCTAACTTTCCCAAAAGTCATCATTCATCACTGGTGTTGTGCTCCCAATGTCCACATCCTCATCTTCATCACTCATTTCCTCAACGTCGGCCTCTTCAGCAGTGAACTGAGGCGTGGGACATGAGACAACTGGGGTTGAAGGGATTGCATCCACTTCAATTTCTTCATCCAACTGCTCTGAAGAAGCAGCAGAAGGAATATCTTCATCGGATCCGCTTGGGATCACGTATTCTTCATAAAAAGGAATGAGTTCCTTTGATGGCATGCTTGAGACTGGAATAGCATCAATCGGATTCTCAAAAGATATGGTCAATTTCTTCATCTTCTTCGGAGCTGAAGATTCTGATGAAGTTGATGCTTCCCTTTTCTTCACAGCTGCACGCTCCACAGCCTTGGTCTTCTTCGCTTTTGATGCAGAAGGAAGAATTGGACTTGGTGTAGGTGCAGGAGGAGCAGAGAAAATTGGTTCAGTTTCTTCAGGCACAACTGATGCAGTTGCCCTGGCATGATCAGTTTCTTCAGGCACAGTGGTTGCAGCATCAGCTGTCTTGACAATTTCTTCGGGCGCAACACTAGTGGTTGCCCTGGCAGTTTCATCAGCGGCTGAATGCAGTCATGAGCCCTGGTACTAGCATTTTCTTCAGCAACCTGATTGTCATCAGCGATGCTGGCATTTTCTTCAGTAGGCTGAGCAGATGCTTCAGCCTGAGGAATTTCAATGTGCGTTTGAGTAGCAACATTGGAGGTGAATGTCTTTGCCAATTTCACAAATCTGACTTTGGCTCCCTTCCAGTCAGCATGGTAGGCATCAAATTCATCACTGAGGTTTTTGATTTCAGCTTGAACAGTCACAAGTTCATCAGTTGTCACGTTGACAACGTTCTTCTTCAGATAGTGCTCTTTCTTGTACTGCACTTTCTTCAGCTGCCTGGCCTTTTCAAACTTCCATTTTTCTTCGTCAATGAAGGCAGTCAACACATGACTTTGACCAGGAGTGAGGTTCATCTCAGGCAGAGGTGTGTTCGGGTCCTTGTGCCACAAGTTGATGATGTCGAGGATTAGCTTTGGATCCAGCATCAATGGCACATCACTGCCTTTGGCTCTAGCGGCCTTGTGTTGCCTGTCTCTGATGATTTCAGTGAGTTCTTCATCATCAGCTTCGTTGTTATCGGACGGTACTTGGAAGGCGACCTACTTCTTGTGAGGACTTGGTCATGAACCTCATCCAGCAATGGCCTTTGTCTTCAGCAAGGTGGGGCCAGTTGAAGAATGCGGAGGAGCAGAAAAACTTGTAGAGACTCCTGAGGCAATAGAGATGCATGTTGTCCTTTGGCACGAGGCGAGATGCATGCCCATGTGTTGAGGATTTGGAAGGAGCTGGTGCAGCATGAGGAATTGGCTGTGAGGGCTTTGCAGAACTTGGCCGTGAGGGCATTGAAGTTGAAGCATTGGGCTTGTGAGCAGGCTTCTTGGGCATAGCCTTTTTAGGCTTGCTAGCAGAGGCCTCAGCAGTGGCAGTAGCAGAATCTTCATTAAATTTCTTCACTGCTTCTTTTGCCATTTTGGCTAGCTTCACTTGCTGTTTTGCCCATTCATCAGGATAGTCCTCACCGCGCTTGAGGCTAGTGGGATCAGCATCTTGGCCAGGTGCCAATGTAGGTCTTGGGCAAGGAGGGTGAAGAGCGAAATTCTTCATGTACTTTGGAGAGACATACCTGTACTCCCTCCATTCCCATGCCCATCTCCTCTCAATTTTCTGGATGTGTACTTTGTGCTCATTCTTGGTTTCCTCGAGGGGTGTGCAATATCCAACATAGATATCTTCAGGGATTTCAAATGCAGTGTTGACATCCAGTCACTTACCTCCTTTTGAGGTTTCTTGCCATTTGCCATTTTCTTCAACTAAGGGTTTTGAACTATTGAGTTCTCTGAAGAGGTATGCAACTTTTCTTCGAGGAACGCTGCCAATGAGTTAAGTTGATGAGAACCTAGAGATTCAGCAGCGGACATGTGTACCTATGAATAGAGTATAGGTGCGAAGAATTTGGAGAGGTCATATGCATTCTCAGAAGTTGTTGCAAAAATAACAAGTTCGAGGAATTTGACCGGATGAGTCATGAGGAATTTCACAAAGCGTTCTTTGACTTAGGTTCCAGAGTTGTGCAGATTTGAAATCCACACAATTGAGGAATCCTAAAGAAAATGTTGCTTAGGGAAACAGACCAAGAACAGATGATGCGAGAGGTGTTTAGTGTGTGAAGATTTGAAGAATAAACACCTTTTAAAGATTTTGTAGAAAACATGAGAATCAACAAGAGTAGATTTAGAAGCTCGTCAGTTCGGATCTTCCATGCCCTAACTTGGAGAGGAAGACAGCTACGGCGGCAGCGGAGTGAAGAAATCCGCAGTCGGCGCGAGTACGATGGTGACGAGGTTGAGGCAGTGAAGCTCTTCCTCACCGGCGATGATGGAAGTAGCAGCGGCGCTAGGGTTTGAGAGCTCGAGCGAGGGAGTGAGGTCGAGCGGAGTAAAACTGAAGTGAGGAAGGGAGGGGGTATTTATAGTCGATGTGAAAAACTTCTCGCCCGTGGAAATTGGACGAACGTGCCCCTGACCCTTCTCATTCGCGTGACATGTGTCAGCCATGTACTAAGAGGTGACGATCGTGGGTAAATAGGATAATATATCACGAAAAGTGGAACGGTTTGAGCGACAAAAGCCGAAAATTCAGATAAGATAAATTTAAAGTTTCGTTCGCAAATGCTTCGGCTGACAAGGACACAGTGAAGATTTTGAACGATTTTCAAATAGAATGCACATGAAGAATTTGTGAATAGACTGGGTTGAGTTTAGCATAGAGGGCGAAGGGTCCGATCACATTCACTTAGCAAAAAAAGGAACTTGAAGAAATAGCAATAAGTGAATGTTGTAGAGGACATAAACTCATATATATTGCCAATGAAGAACAACAACGGAAAGAGTGAAGACATTGCAAAGTTGAAGGAAAAAGAACAACTGAGGAATTTCAACAATGAAGAAAGACTCAATTGAAGATTTTCAACTTTTGTTGGTGGCGTGACCCACCGTATAAGAATGATGATTTCAGACACTGCGTACAATTATCGTAGGGCTCTGAGAATCAAATTCTTTGTTAATTTCATTACACTTAGAGGGTTAGTCTTCATTGATTGAAGAAAAACCTTACTTCGTGTGTTGCACATCTAAGTCATCAATTTTGCATAAGTGTTAGGATGTGTGTCCTTTTCAAAGGACATTCGAAGATTCTAGGATATTTAGCTCACACCTCAACATGCTAAATCTCTTCTCATCCAATGGCTTTGTGAAGATATCGGCTAGCTGTTCTTCAGTCTTCACATGCTCAATTGAGATGTCGCCCTTCAACACATGATCACGAAGAAAATGATGACGAATATGAATGTGCTTTGTCTTTGACTGCTGGACATGGTTATGAGCAATCTTGATGGCACTCTCATTGTCACAGTAGAGAGGCACATTCTTCATGTTGACGTTGTAGTACTTGAGGGGTTGCATCATCCATAGCAATTGAGCACAGCAAGAACCAGCAGCAATGTACTCAGCTTCAGCAGTGGACAGTGATACGCAGTTCTGTTTCTTCGAGGACCAATAGACCAAGGATCATCCGAGGAAATGGCATGTGCCTGATGTTGACTTGCAGTCCACACACCAGCATAGTCAGAGTCTGAATATCCGATGAGATCAAAAGCCGAGCCCTTGGGATACCATAATCCAAGTGTTGGTGTTTGAGCTAGATATCGACGAATATGCTTCACAGCCTTATGGTGTGATTCCTTCGGTGTAGCTTGAAATCGGGCACACATGCAAACACTAAGCATAATATTTGTCCTAGATGCACATAAATACAATAAAGAACCAATCATGGAGCGGGATACCTTTTGATTGAAGTTAATACCATTTTCATCAGTGCATAGATGGCCATTTGTGGGCATAGGGATTTTGACTCCTTTGCAATCTTGCATGCCGAATTTCCTCAGTACATCCTTGAGGTATTTCTCCTGAGATATGAATATGCCATTCTGTCGTTGAAGAATTTGAAGACCTAAGAAGAATTTCAATTCTCCCTCATAGACATTTGATATTCTTAACTCATCATCTAGGCAAATTCATCACTGTAACGTTGGTCAGTATAGCTGAAAATGATATCATCAACATATATTTGGCACACAAACAATTCACCATCATAAGATTTAGTGAAAAGAGTTGGGTCAAGTGAACCGGGTTTGAAGCCTTTCTTCATGAGGAATTCCTTCAAAGTCTCATACCACGCCCGAGGAGCCTGCTTGAGGCCATAGAGGGCCTTATTGAGTCTGAAGACTTTGTCAGGATGCTTTGGATCTTCAAAACCTGGGGGTTGAGCGACATATACTTCTTCCTCAAGCTTACCATTGAGGAATGCACTTTTCACATACATTTGATATAAGATGATATCATGATGGTTAGCATAAGCAATTAATATGTGAATAGCCTCAAGTCTAGCAATAGGTGCAAAAGTTTCATCGAAATCAATTCCTTTAACCTTTGTGTAGCCTTGAGCTACAAGTCGTGCTTAATTCCTCACCACAAGGCCATTTTCATCTTGCTTGTTGTGGTAGATCCAGTTTGTGCCAATGATATTGTGCTTGTGAGGATCTGGACGTTTGACCAGTTCCCAGACGTTGGTGAGCTCGAATTGATGTAATTCCTCTTGCATAGCTTGAATCTACTCAGGCTCCACAAATGCTTCATATACCTTAGTGGGCTCTGTGAGAGAGACGAAAGCAAAGTGCCCACAAAAGTTAGATAAATGTGAAGCTCTTGAGCGTGTGAGAAGACCTGGAATGTTTATCTTGCTGATGATTCTCTCAATCTGCACTTCATTTGCAACACGAGGATGAGCTGGTTGTCATTGAGGAAGTTGATCAACATTTTCTTCAGCGCCATTTTTATCAAGTGCATCAGCATGACGTTCTTCATGTTCTGGAATGACTTCTTCAGTAGATTCTTCGGTAGGAATGACATCCTCAGTAGCCTTGAACTTGATGGATTCCTCAGGTGATTTTTCATCTAGCACAGGAGGTAGGTGCTCTCTTTGCGAGCCATTAGTTTCATCGAACTGCACATCTACAGTTTCAACAACGTTGTGGTGATAGGTGTTGAAGACTCTGTAGGCGTGCGAGTCCTTACCATAACCAAGCATAAAACCTTCATGTGCTTTTGGTGCAAATTTAGAACTGTGACGAGGATCTCTAATCCAGCATTTAGCACCGAAGACTTTGAAATAACTCACATTGGGTTTCTTGTGAGTGAGGAGTTCATATGCAGTCTTCTTGAAGAATTTGTGAAGATATGCCCTGTTGATGATGTGGCATGCAATATCAATTGCCTCAGGCCAGAAGCGAGAAGGCGTCTTGTACTCATCAAGCATAGTGTGGGCCATCTCAACAAGAGTCATGTTCTTGCGCTCCACAACACCATTCTATTGAGGAGTATAAGGAGCAGATAACTCATGAGTAATACCAAGTTCATCAAGATAGTCATCAAGACCAGTGTTCTTGAACTCAGTTCCATTGTCAGTACTGATGTGCTTGATCTTCACACCAAAGTTGGTTGAAGCCCTCGAGGAAAATCGTTTGAAGACTTCCTGCACTTTAGTTTTGTAAGTGATGATATGCACCCATGTATATCGAGAATAATCATCAACAATGACAAAGTCATATAAAGATGCATCATTAGTAAATGTGGCATAGTGAGTAGGGCCAAAGAGATCCATGTGAAGAAACTCAAATGGATGAGTGGTAGTCATGATGGTGTTTGAGGGATGCTTGACCTTGGTCATCTTTCCGGCTTCACAAGCTCCACACAAATGTTCCTTGAGGAATTTGAGACGCTCGATGCCAATGACATGCTTATTCTTCGCGAGCGTGTGCAAGTTCCTCATCCCAGCATGACCAAGTCATCGATGCCATAGCTAGCCTTCTGAAGCTTTTGCAAGTAAACATGTATCAGGTTGTGGTCCTATAGAGAAATCAACAATATACAAATCTCCTCTCCTAAAGCCTTCGAAGACTTTGGAATTGTCAGCTTCCATGATCACAACAAAATGATACTTGCCAAAGACAACAACCATATCAAGATCACAAAGCATTGAGACACACATGAGGTTGAACCCTAAGGACACGATAAGCATGACTTTGTCCATGTGTTGATCCTTTGGGATTGCAACCTTCCCTAGACCCAATACCTTGCTTTTGCCTTTGTCAGCGTAGGTGATATGCTTCAGATGTGATGGAGATAAAGCAGAGTCCATCAATAAGCTCCTGTCACCAGTCATGTGATTTGTACATACACTATCGAGGACCCACTCAGTGGCTTTGGGTTGATCATCCTGCAGATGAATTAGTGCAGCTTACAAACTCATATACTTCATCAGTGAAGAATATGACATCAAATTCTTCAGATCAATTCCGTCAAGCAAGAGAACAGATAGAGTAGTATGAGGACGAGAGAAATGAAAATTCATTTCTTCATGACTAGCTTGCGTCCTTTGAAGCATATTCAGGTCTCTAGCAAATTCTTCAGACATTTATGTTCGTCTGGAGACCTAACCCTGCATAAGAGATTAGTTCTTTTTCTTCACCACCACATCTGAAGGGGTGGCAAAGAGTTCATCATTCTGCGAGCTCCATAAGAGAAAGGTGGCATAGATGCCAATCCACTTCGTTTCACATAAGAGGGGTTAGGGTAAGCATAAGAGTAAGCAGAGAAATTCTTCGAGGATTTATGAACATAATAATTTGAAGAATAATGCACGTATCCATAATCCTTAGATCTTCCCTACGAAATAGAAGGGTTAGTATGATGATGTTCATATGAGGACTTTGATCCTTTTGAGGAATTTGATCCACATGAGGAATTTGGTCCGTATGAGGACTTGGATCCATATGAAGAATTTGGTCCATATGAAGAGTTCGATATGGGGTTCCTATTCTTCACAGGTGGTGTAATGATGACATTCAACTGAAGATTTTCAAGGCACCTTTTGGGAACCCAGATATTCTTCATAGGGGAACCGTTCCTGCAGTTAGTGCAAACATATCTAGCAAATACTTCACCATTCTGATTTTTGAACAGTTTATAGTTGAAGTCAAATGACTCATTAGAAGAATATGAAGATTCACATGTGAAGCCAGATAAACGAGATGGATCCACTGAAGGTCCCTTTCCAGCAACCCATGAGGTTTTGGGATACTGCCCAGGTTTCTAGTAGGTCCCATCAGCATTGAGTTTCCTCTCAAAGGCAATACCCTCTTTCCTAGGGTTCCTGTTTGACAGTGCGTTATATCGACTAGAGGGGGTGAATATGCGATTTTTATGAAATTCTTCAATGAGGAATTTGCCGGTGAGGAAATTCCTTAGCGAAGAACTACTAGCAGTGGAATAAGTACTCAAAAGTGCACATAACAGAACACAAGCATAGTCATCATGATGAAATGAAGACAGGCACAGAGTACAGGAAGCGTAAGCACAGGATAACACAGGATGAAGACAAACAGACTGAAGAAATTGAACTGGGGAAATTGAGAAGGTCTTCAGTCAAAGTCTTCAAACACAGATATGAACAAACACACAACACAGTTATGAGGAAATGAAAAAGTTGAGGAAATAGAACCAGTAAGATTAGTGAAGATAATGATTTGGTAGACCAGTTCCAACTGCTGTCTCAGTTGTACGTCTGGTTGGAGCGGCTGAGTATTTAAACTCGAGGACACACAGTCCCGGAGACCCAGTCCTGAACACGCAGCTTAGGACACCAAGTCCTCACCGTATTCTCCTTGAGATATGGTCACACAGACCTCGCCCAATCACTCGTGGTAAGTCTTCAGGTGACTTCCGAACCTTCACAAACTTGGTCACTCGGCGATCCACAATTCCTCTTGGATGCTCTAGACCATGACGCCTTACCGTCTGGAAGAAGCACAGTCTTCAAAGGTAATAAGCGTCGGATCCATGCAGGATCAATCTCTTCAGTGATGCTCAATCACTTGGGGTTTGTAGGTGTTTGGGTTTGGGTTTTTCCTCACTTGATGATTTTCGCTCAAAGCCCTCGGAGGATGGGTTGCTCTGAAATGACAAGTGTCATTTTCTCTCGGAGCAGCCAACCAGCTAGTGGTTGTAGGGGGCGGCTATTTATAGCCTAGGGAGCAGCCCGACATGATAAGACATAAATGCCCTTCAATGATATGACCGTTAGGTGGATAGATATTTTGGGACAGCTGGCGCATAGCACATCAACGGTCGGAATTTTGAGTAGCAAAATCCTCTGGGCTATCATGTTCCTCACTGTGTAGGAAATCCGCACTGGCGAATTCCTAACTCCTCAGTCAGAACAAATTCCTCAGAGACCAGAAGAACTTCGTCTCTGTCACTGAAGAATATGTCTGGACTGTATGAGATTTCCAACGGCTTCACTCGAAGGGATTGGTAAGTGTAGGATTTTGAGTTGAGCATCACATGGATATTTTTCCTTAGTATTTCCTCGACCTCCTTTAACAGTATGGTGTTTCCTATGACTCAAGAAAGAGAAAATGAAACTACGAAAACAAAAGTCTTCACACTTCATATTCCTCGAGTGAATACCAAGTCTTCATGGTCACACCAATTTCTTCACTTTCAAAGTCTTCAGAAAGCTTCAGAAATCAAAAGTATTCAGTCGAAGAATTTCATTTTTAGGGGTCGACTTTCTCTTTAAGTATCAAACTCCTCATAGACTTATAGACCTGTGTGCACTCACAGACACTTCAGTCCCTTAACCTATAAGTCTTCAATACACCAAAATCACTAAGGGGCACTAGATGCACTTACAATCTCCCCCTTTTTGGTGATTGATGACAATATAGGTTAAGTTTTCAACGGGGATAAACATATGAAGTGTAAATACTGATATTGAGGAATTTGATTGCAAGATATAGAAGAAATCCCCTAAAGATGTGCATAGTGAGGAATTTGCTTTTGAAGCAATGCACACTTGAAGAGTTGAATCATGGAGATCTCCCCCTATATCTTGTAATTCATACACGCATTCGACATATAACAGTGAAGAATTTGAAATGCGTGATGAAATATGGTGACTGATCTAATTCAGCATGCGTGCATTAGCATTTATGAGGAATAAGCATGTAGAAAAACATATCAAAAGTATTAGAGCACCATCGGGTTTAAGTTTACAACTCGATCCAATAAAGTCTCAGAAGAATGACAGTTGTAACTTAAAACAACGCCCATATAGAAAGACCCGCTTGAAGACTAACTCAAAATCCCCCCCCCCTTGTCATCAAATGACCAAAAGGATCGAATATGAGGACTAATGCCCCTGAAGAATATCAAGTTGATGAAGGAGCGCCAGCATTGTTGGGGTCGTTTGTCGTAGTAGGGCCTGCCGCAGTGTCGTCCAAGTCTTCATTCTCGTCAGTGTCGCGCGATGAAGAATATGAACTGGCCACCAACGAGGGAACCTTGACCTTCTTGAATTTCTTCGGTGGAGGCGCAGACCAGTCAAAATCTTCGTTGAGACCCATTTTCTTCAGATCTTCTTCACCATACAGATATGACAGTATTGCCCAGGTGCGACCGAGGACTTCATGGAGGTAGTAATGGTTTTTCTTCACTTGATTGCGTGTAGCAGTCATGTTGTGAAGAAATGAACCAAACTAACGCTTAACCCATTTATGATTTCGATCCACCTTCTGGTGAAGACTAAGCAAAAGCTCACGATCTGTCATCACATGAGGAGCAGTGGCTTGAGGAGTAGACTTGGGTGCATTGGTAGAGTCATGTGTGGCAGAGTCATCATTGGTGGAATAAGAGGCAGCTTTGCAAAACTGTTCATCCAATGGACGAATGCCTTCATCTATAACAGCCGGTGCCTTGCCCTTTTCATCAACTGAGGAATAGGTCTGCTTGAGGACTTCAATTGGGGGCAAGTAGCTGAGGTGATTCTGAAAATCAGCTTTGTAGTTGAGTGAAGACCTTGTCCTGAGGAATCTCATAATCCAAGGTGCATAAGGCTTCAGCTCAAACGGAGACAGTGCAACATTTGCCAGAGTCTTCATGAAGAAATCATGATGATTGATAGGAATGCCATGAACGATATTGAATACCGGATTCTTCATGATGCCAACAATTTCCTCATCAGATGAGTCATGCCCTTTGATAGGACTCATTGTCCTCGTAAGAATACGATAGAAAGTTCTGGGCACATAAAGTAATTCCTTCACGAGGAATTTGGTTCGTGGGGCCTGACATGGCTTCAAAGGTTTCATCAGAACCTGCATGTAGTGATTTGTAAGCTCAGGTTCACTATAGATGCAACGAGCTTCTTCAAGGGGATGACTGAGTGGTAAGGCACGAAGCAATTCAGTAGCTGGTGTTGTGTAGTGAGTGTTCTCAGACATCCAGTCCAGCACCCATGAATTCACATCTTCAGAATCTCCTGTGATGTGCAGCGTCGCATAAAATTGAAGAATCAGTTCTTCATTCCAATCACAGATGTCAGAGCAAAAGTTTAACAGTCCAGCGTCGTGAAGAACACTAAGGACTGGCACGAAGCACGGCAGAGATTCCATATCCACGTGAGGAATGTGCTCATGGTAGAAGATTTTCTCTTTGTTGAACAGCACTAAGGAATATAAATTTGCTTGACTAGCAATCCAGAAACGCCTCTTCCTTATACGAGCAGAATCATATGGGTTGTAGTCTTCGAAGAATACGTGCTCGCCGAAGAAATCATCAGCCTTGAACTTTTGCTTGCGTGAGAATGGATCCTTTGGCTTGGGCAGAGGAGTGTTAGTGAGTTGCATCACGACCTCAGGAATCACAATCTCAGGTTCTTCAGGCTGAGGAATTTCTGGTTCCTCTTCAGTGGCAGTCTGTGTCTTCAGATGTTCAGCAGTAGCAGTTTCTTTAGCACTAGAGGCTGGAATTTTCTCATGTACAGATGAAGTGGGGTGAGTTTCTTCAGAGCCCATTTGAACAGTTTGTGCAGGGGACTGAGGTATTTGCTGCAACGGTGTGAACATTGGAGAGTTTGGATGCTGACTTCCCAGAATTCATCACTCATCACTGGTGTGGAGCAGCCAACGTCCACATCTTCATCTTCCATTTCTTCAACGCCAGCCTCTTCAGCTGTGAACTGAGGCATAGGCGAGGAGATAACAGGTGTTGAAGGGATCGTATCCACTTCAATTTCTTTATCAATCTGCTCTGTCGAAGCAGCAGAATGATTTTCTTCATCAGATCCGCTTGGGATCTCATATTCTTCATCGAAAGGAACAAGGTCCTTTGATGGCATGGTAGAGAGAGGAATAGCATCAATGGGATTTTCAAACGAGCTGGTCAAAGGCTTCATCTTCTTCGGAGCTGAAGAATCTGAAGTAGCTGATGCTTTCCTTTTCTTCACTGCTGCACGCTCTGCAGCCTTGGTCTTCTTCACATCTGATGCACATGGAAGGATCGAAGTTGGTGTTGGCGCAGGAGGAGCAAAGGAATTTGTTTGATTTTCTTCAGGCACAACTGATGCAGTTCCCTGATTTCTTCCGTTTCTTCAGGCGAACCACTAGTGGATGCCCTGGCAATTTCTTTAGCGGCTGGAATGCAGTCATCAGCCCTAGAACTCACATTTTCTTTAGCAGCCTGATTTTCATCAGCGGTGCTCGCATGTTCTTTAGTCGGCTAAGCAGATGCTTCAGCCTGAGAAATTTCCTGTTGCGTTGGGGCAGCAACATTGGAAGTGAAGTTATCAGCAAGTCTTACAAAATGAACCTTGGCTCCAAGCAAATGAGCGCGGTATGCGTCAAATTCATCACTGAGCTTCTTGATCTCAGTTTGAACAGCGACAAGTTCTTCAGTTGTCATAGAGACAACGTTTTTCTTCAGATAGCGCTCCTTCTTGTACTGCGCTTTCTTGATCTTCCTGGCCTTCTCAAATTTCCATTTTTCTGCTTGAATGAAGTGGGTCAGCATGTGACTTTGGCTAGGAGTCATCTTGAAATTAGGCATGGGAGTGTTAGGGTCCTTGTGCCAAACATCAATGTATTCGAGGATCAACTTGGGGTCCAAAAGCAGTGGCACATATGTTCCCTTGGCTCTAGCGGCCCTGACTTGCCTATCTCTGATGATTTCAGCAAGTTCATCATCATCAGCTTCGTCTTCTTCAGACGGCACTTGGAAGGCGACCTGCTTCTTCTGAGGACTAGGGCGAGGACCTCGTCCAGCAGTGGCCTTTGTCTTCAGTAGAGAGCGTCCCGTTGAGGAATTTGGTGCAGCTGAGGAACTAGTTGAAGCTCCTGAGGCAATTGAGAAGCATGTGGTCCTTTGACACGTGGCGAGATGCACAGGTGCAGAGGACTTTGTCGGAGCGGACGAAGACTTTGGCGGAGGAGCTGAGGACTTCGGAGGAGCAGGAGCAGCATGAGGAATTGGCAGTGAGGGCTTTGAGGATTCTGGCCGTGAGGGCATTGCTGAGGAACTTGGCCTTGAGGGTACTGTTGGTGAAGCACTTGGCTTGCGCGCAGGCTTCTCAGCAGAGGCAGCAGCAGCAGTAGAGTCTTCATTGAATTTCCTCACTGCTTCTCTGGCTTGCTTAGCCAACTTGGCTTGGCGCTTGGCCCATTCATCAGGATAGTCCTCACCGCGCTTGAGGCTGGTGGGATCTGCTATTTGGCCAGGTGCCAATGGAGGTCTTGTGCATGGAGGATTGAGTGCGAATTTCTTCATGTACTTGGGAGTAACATACTTGTACTCCCTCCACTCTCTTTCCCATCTCCTTTCTATCCTCTGTATGCGCACCTTGCGCTGATTTTTATCCTCTTTTCCAAACTTGGCCTCATCAGGAGTGCAGTAATCCTTGTATATGTCATCAGGGATTTCAAACGTTGTGTTGACCTCAGCCCTCTTTCCTCCTTTCTGTGGCTTCTTACCGTCAGCCATTTTCTTCAATTAAGGAATTTGAACAATTGAATTCTCTGAAGAAGTATGCAACTTTTCTTCGAGGAACGCTGCAAATGAGTTAAGTTGATGAGAACCTAGTGATTCAGCAGCTGACATGAGTACCTGTGAACAGAGTATAGTTGCGATGAATTTGGAGAGGTCATATGCGTTCTCAGAAGGTTTTATAAAGAACAAGTTTGAGGAATTTGACCAGATGAGTCTTGAAGAATTTCACAGCATTCTTTGTCTTAGGTTCCAGAGATGAGATGTGTAGATCAAAAATCCACACATTTGAGGAATCTTGAAGAAAAACATAGCTTAGAGAAACGAATCAAGAACAGATGATATGAGAGGTGTTTTAGTGTGTGAAGATATGAAGAAAGACACCTTTGAAGATTTTGTAGATAATCATTCGAATCAACGAGGACAGTAAAAGTAACTTTTAATTACCCTAGATGAAGAACACGACGAACAGTGAGGTGGAGAGGTGAAGTTCATCTGTGTAGATCTTCCACGCCCTAACTCGGCGGAGGAAGACGGCTACGGCGGCGGCGGAGTGAAGATTTCCGCGGCCGGCGCGAGTACGGCGGTGATGAGGTCGAGGCAGTGAAGCTCTTCCTCACCGGCGACGATGAAGTAGCGGTAGCGCTAGGGTTTGAGAAGCTCGAGCTGCAGAGAGGTCGAGCGGAGTAAAAGAAGTGAGGAAGGGGAAGAGGGGTATTTATAGCCACGGTGAAAAACTGTTTGCCCGAATAAATTGGACGAACGTGCCCCTGACCCTTCTCATTCGCTTGACATGTGTCACCCACGTACTGAGAGGTGGAGATCGTGTGTGATTGTGGGTGAAAGGATAAGTGTATCGATGGATGCGGAACGGTTTGAGCGGCAAAGCCGAAAATTTAGATAAGATAGGTTTTAAAGTTCCGTTCACAATTTCTTCAGCTGACAAGGACACAGTGAAGATTTTGAACGAGTTTCAAATAGAACGCATATGAAGAATTTGTGAACAGATTGGGTTGAGTATAGCATAGAGGGGGAAAGGGTCCGATCACATTCACTTAGCAGAAAAAACCAACTTGAAGAATTAGCAATAAGTGAATGTTGTAGAGGACATAAACTCATATATATATATATAGCTAATGAAGAAAAACGACGAAAACAGTGAAGACAATGCAAAGTTGAAGAATATGAACAACTGAGGAAATTCAACTTTTGGTGGTGGCGTGACCCACCGTATAAAAATGATGATTTCAGACACCGCATACAATTATCTCAGGGTTATGAGAATCAATTCTTTGTTAATCTCTTCACACTTAGAGTGTTATTCTTCATTGATTGAAGAAAAACGTTTCTTCATGTGTTGCACATCTAAGTCATCAATTTCGCATAAGTGTTAGGAAGAGTGTCCTTTTCAAAGAAAATTCGAAGATTCTAGGATATTTAGCTCACACCGCAACTTGCTAAATCTCTTCTCATCCAAGGGCTTTGTGAAGATATCGGCTAGCTGTTCTTCAGTCTTCACATGCTCAATAGAAATGTCGCCCTTTAACACATGATCACGAAGAAAATGATGACGAATCTGAATGTGCTTAGTCTTCGAGTGCTCAACTGGGTTGTGAGCAATCTTGATGGCACTATCATTGTCACAGAAGGGAGGCACATTCTTCATGTTGACGCCTGGTCCTTGAGAGTTTGCTTCATCCATAGCAATTGAGCACAGAAAGAACCAGCAGCAATGTACTCAGCTTCAGCAGTAGATAGTGATATGCAATTATGTTTCTTCGAGGACCAACAGACTAAAGATCATCCGAGGAAATGACATGTACCAGATGTTGACTTGCGGTCCACAGAATCACCAGCATAGTCAGAGTCAGAATATCCAATCAGATCAAAAGCCGAGCCTTTGGGGTACCATAATCCAATTGTTGGTGTGTGAGCTAGATATCGAAGAATATGCTTCACAGCCTTATGGTGTGATTCCTTTGGTGTAGCTTGAAATCGGGCACACATGCAAACACTAAGCATTATGTCTGGCCTAGACGCACATAAGTACAATAAAGAGCCAATCATGGAGCGGTATACCTTATGATCGAAGTTGATACCATTTTCATCAGTGCACAAATGGCCATTTGTGGGCATAGGAATTTTGACGCCTTTGCAATCTTGCATGCCGAATTTCCTCAGTACATCCTTGAGGTATTTCTCCTGAGATATGAATATGCCATTTAGTTGTTGACGAATTTGAAGACCTAAGAAGAATTTCAACTCTTCCATCTTAGACATTTGATATTCTTCACTCATCATATAGGAAAATTCATCACTATAATGATGGTCAGTACAGCCAAAGATAATATCATCAACATATATTTGGCACACAAACAACTCACCATCATAAGATTTAGTGAAAAGAGTAGGGTCGAGTGAACCGGGTTTGAAGCCTTTTTCATGAAGAATTCCTTCAAGGTGTCATACCACGCCCGTGGGGCCTGCTTGAGGCCATAGAGGGCCTTGTTGAGTCTGAAGACTTTGTCAGGATTCTTTGGATCTTCAAAACCTGGGGGTTGAGCAACATATACTTCTTCCTCAAGCTTACCATTGAGGAATGCACTTTTCACATCCATTTGATATAAAGTGATATCATGATGGTTAGCATAAGCAAGTAATATGCGAATAGCCTCAAGTCTAGCAACAGGTGCAAAAGTTTCATCGAAATCAATTCCTTCAACCTATGTGTAGCCTTGAGCTACGAGTCGTTCCTTATTCCTCACCACAAGGCCATTTTCATCTTGCTTGTTGCGGTAGATCCACTTTGTGCCAATTATATTGCGCTTGCGAGGATCTGGACGTTTGACCAGTTTCGAGACATTGTTGAGCTCAAACTGATGTAACTCTTCTTGCATGGCCTGAATCCACTCAGGCTCCAGAAATGCTTCATCTACCTTAGTGGGCTCTGTGATAGAGACAAAAGCATAGTGCCCACAAAAGTTAGATAAATGCCAAGCTTTTGAGCGTGTGAGAGGACCTGGCGCTTTGATGTCATTGATGATCTTTTCAACTTGCACTTCTTTTGCAATGCGAGGATGAGCTGGTTGTCGTTGAGGAATTTGATCAGCATTCTCCTCAGCACCATTTTCTTCAATATTTTCATCAGGTGCATTAGCTCGACGTTCTTCGTGTTCTGGAATGAATTCTTCAGCTGATTCTTCAGTAGGAATGACATCCTCAGTAGCCTTGGACTTGATAGTTTCCTCAGGTGCTGGTTCATCTATCACAGTAGGTAGGTGCTCTCTTTGCGAGTCATTAGTTTCATCGAACCGCACATCTACAGTTTCAACAACCTTGTGAAGAACGTTGTTGAAGACTCTGTAGGTGTATGAGTCCTTTCCGTAACCAAGCATAAAACCTTCATGTGCTTTCGGTGCAAATTTTGAGTTGTGATGAGGATCTCTAATCCAACATTTAGCACCGAAGACTTTGAAATAACTTACATTGGGTTTCTTATCATTGAGGAGTTCATAGGCAGTCTTCTTGAAGAATTTGTGAAGATATACTCTGTTGATGATGTGGCATGCAGTACCAATTGCCTCAATCCAGAACCGACGAGGCGTTTTGTATTCATCAAGCATAGTGCGAGCCATCTCAGCAAGAGTCCTGTTCTTGTGCTGCACGACGCCGTTCTGCTGAGGAGTGTAAGGAGCACATAACTCATGAGTAATACCAAGTTCATCAAGATAGTCATCTAGACCAGAATTCTTGAACTCGGTTCCATTGTCACTTCTGATGTGCTTGATCTTCACACCAAAGTTGGTTGAAGCCCTCAAGGAAAATCGTTTGAAGATTTCCTGCACTTCATGTTTGTAAGTAACAATGTGTACCCATGTGTATCGAGAGTAATCATCAACAATAACAAAGCCATATTGAGATGCATCATTTGAAACAGCAGAATAATGATTAGGACCGAAGAGATCCATGTGAAGCAATTCAAATGGACGAGTGGTGGTCATGATAGTCTTTGCTGGATGCTTAGCCTTTGTCATCTTCCCAGCTTCATAGGCTCCGCATAGGTGATCCTTGAGGAATTTGACATTCTCAATGCCGTTGACATGCTTATTCTTCACAAGCATGTGCAAATTGCTCATGCCTACATGACCAAGTCGTCGATGCCAGAGCCAGCCTTCTGAAGCTTTTGCAAGTAGGCACACGGCTGGTTGTGGTCCTATAGAGAAATCAACAATATACAGGTCTCCTCTCCTAAAGCCTTCGAAGACTTTGGAATTGTCAGCTTCCAAAACCACAACACAACGGTACTTGCCAAAGACAACAACCATATCAAGATCACAAAGCATTGAGACAGACATAAGGTTGTATCCTAAGGACTCAACAAGCATGACTTTGTCCATGTGTCGATCCTTTGTGATCGCAACCTTACCTAGACCCAATTCCTGACTTTTGCCTTTGTCGGCAAAGATGACATGCTTCAGATGCGACGGAGATAATGGAGCATCCATCAATAGATTCTTGTCACCAGTCATGTGATTTGTACATCCACTATCGAGGACCCACTCAGTAGCTTTGGGTTGATCATCCTGCAGATGAATTAGTGCAGCTTACAAACTCATATACTTCATCAGTGAAGAATATGACATCAATCCATCAGATAAATTTCATCAAGGAAAAGAACAGATAAAGCAGTATGAGGACGTGAGAAATGAAAGTTCATTTCTTCATGATTAGCTTGCGTCCTTTCAGGCATGCTCAGGTCTCCAGCAAATTCTTCAGACGATTACGTACGTCTGGAGACCTGACCCTGCAGAAGAGATTAGTTATTTTTCTTCACCACCCACATCTGAAGGGGTGGCAAAGAGTTCATCATTCTGTGAGCTCCATACAAGAAGGATGGCATAGAAGCCAGTCCATTTCGTTTCACATAAGAGGGGTTAGAGTAAGCATAAGAGTAAGCAGAGAAATTCTTCGAGGACTTATGGACATAATGATTTGAAGAATAATGCACATATCCATAGTCCTTAGATCTTCCCTGCGAAACAGACGGGTTAGCACGATGATGTTCATATGAGGACTTTGATCCTTTTGAGGAATATGATCCCTGTGAAGAATTTGGTCCATATGAAGAATTTGATCTGGGGTTCCTATTCTTCACAGGTGGCGTCATGATGACATTCACCTGAAGATTTTCAAGGCATCTTTTGGGAACCCAGATTTTCTTCATAGGGGGACCGTTCCTGCAGTTAGTGCCAACATATCTAGCAAATACTTCACCATTCTGATTTTTGAACAGTTTATAGTTGGAGTCAAATGACTCATCATCAGAACAAGGAGATTCACATGCAAATCCAGATAAATTAGATGGATCAACTAGAGGTCTCTTTGCATCAACCCATGTAGTTTTGGGGTACTGCTCAGGCTTCCAATATGTCCCATCGGCATTAAGTTTCCTCTCAAAGGAAATACCCTCTTTCCTAGGGTTCCTGTCGAGGATCTGCTTTTTGAGCACATCACAAAGAGTCTAATGCCCTTTGAGGCTTTTGTACATGCCTGTCATGTACAATTGCTTCAGCCCTGCATCATCAGGGATACTAGCAGTGTCCTCAGATGAGGAATTAGTGATAGCAGAGGCATGTGAAGAATTTGAAACATTAGCAGCATTTGAACATTCAGGTGAAGAATTAGCAGATTCACGTTCAATGCATTTCAAACATGGAGGGACAAATTCTTCCTGAGAAGCGCTGATTTGTTGAGCAAGTAATGAATTGCGCTCCTTCTGAAGATCTTCATAACTGACTCTTAGCTTCTAAATGTCTTGCTTTCTTTTAAGAAATTCATAAGAAAGCTTCTCATGATCAGATAAGAGAGTGTTATGATGACCTTGAAGATTGTCAATCCTAGTCTGAAGTCTCTGAAGATTTTCAGTCAAGGCTTTAGTGCGATCCATTTCTTCACCCAACATATCATCGCTCTTATTTAGCATGTAATGAACTTTTTCCAAAGCTCTTTGTTGTTTAGTGGAAAGGGAAGCAAGTTTGACATAGCTGGGTCCAAATTCATCACCACATTCATCATCACTAGACTCGGATAGGTAGCATTCAGTTACCTTAGCATCCTTTGCCATAAGGCATGATGCAGAAGATGATGATTCTGGTTTGAATGTCATCGCTTTGAGAGATTCCTTGAAGTCCTCAAACCAAGGATCATGACAGGTTCGATGACCTTCATAGACCTCAGAGAGACGGTCCCAGATAAGCTTCGCCTGATCGAGATGCATGATATTCCTGAACTGATTTTGAGACAGATAGGAGCAGATGACGTCCTTCGCCGTGAGGTTGATAAGAGTGTACTTGTGAATGTCATCTGCTTCTGCCCTCTTGCACAGATCGATCAGACCAATCTTAGTGACGGTCCACAGCTCGATGTTCATCGCCATGAGGCGCTTCTTCATCATGGCCTTCCACTTGGGATACTCGTGACCGTCAAAGATGGGACACGTCACTTTCTTCATACCTACAGTCGACATAACTAAACTCCAGGCGGTTAAACCAAAATCACACAGAACAAGGGAGTACCTTGCTCTGATACCAATTGAAAGTGCGTTATATCGACTAGAGGGGGGTGAATAGGCGATTTTTATGAAATTCTTCACTGAGAATTTTCCGGTGAGGAAATTCCTTAGCGAAGAACTACTAGCAGCGGAATAAGTACTCAAAAGTAAACATAATAGAACACAAGCATAGTCATCATGATGAAATGAAGACAGGCACAGAGTACAGGAAGCGTAAGCACATGATAACACAGGATGAAGATAAACAGACTGAAGAAATTAAACAGAGGAAATTGAGAAAGTCTTCAGTCAAAGTCTTCAAACACAGATATGAACAAACACACAACACAGTTATGAGAAATGAAAGAGTTGAGGAAATAGAACCAGTAAGCTTGGTGAAGACAATGATTTGGTAGACCAGTTCCAACTGCTGTCTCAGTTGTACGTCTGGTTGGAGCGGCTGAGTCTTTAAACTCGAGGACACACAATCCCGGACACCCAGTCCTGAACACACAGCTCAGGACACCAAGTCCTCACCGTATTCTCCTTGAGCTAAGGTCACACAGACCTCGCCCAATCACTCGTGGTAAGTCTTCAGGCGACTTCCGAACCTTCACAAACTTGGTCACTCGGCGCTCCACAATTCCTTTTGGATGCTCTAGACCATGATGCCTAACCGTATGGAAGAAGCACAGTCTCCAAAGGTACCAAGTGTCGGATCCACGCAGGATCAATCTCTTCAGTGATGCTCAATCACTTGGGGTTTGTAGGTGTTTGGGTTTGGGTTTTTCCTCACTTGATGATTTTCGCTCAAAGTCCTCGGAGGATGGGTTGCTCTCAAATGACAAGTATCAGTTTCTCTCGGAGTAGCCAACCAGCTAGTGGTTGTAGGGGGCGGCTATTTATAGCCTAGGGAGCATCCCGACATGATAAGACATAAATGCCCTTCAATGATATGACCGTTAGGTGGATAGATATTTTGGGACAGTTGGCGCATAGCACAGCAACGGTCGGAATTTTGAGTAGCAAAATCCTCAGGGCTATCATGTTCCTCACTGTGTAGGCAATCCGCACTGGAGAATTCCTAACTCCTCAGTCAGAACAAATTCCTTAGAGACCAGAAGAACTTCGTCTCTGTCACTGAAGAATATGACTGGACTATATGAGATTTCCAATGGCTTCACTCGAAGGGATTGGTAGGTGTAGGATTTTGAGTTGAGCATCACATGGAAATTTTTCCTTAGTATTTCCTCGACCCCCTTTAACAGTACGGTGTTTCCTATGACTCAAGAAAGAGAAAATGAAACTACGAAAACAAAAGTCTTCACACTTCATGTTCCTCGAATGAATACCAAGTCTTCAAGGTCACACCAATTTCTTCACATTCAAAGTCTTCAGAAAGTCTTCAGAAATCCAAAGTCTTCAGTCAAAGAACTTCATTTTTAGGGGTCAACTTTCTCTGTAAATATCAAACTCCTCATAGACTTATAGACCTGTGTACACTCACAAACGCATTAGTACCTTAACCTATAAGTCTTCAATAGACCAAAATCACTAAGGGGCACTAGATGCACTTACACTGTTGAGGATCTGCTTCTTAAGCACATCACAAAGAGCCTGATGCCCTTTGAGGATTTTGTACATGCCTATCACATACAATTCCTTCAGTCCTGCATGGTCAGTGATACTAGCAGCATCCTCAGATGAGGAATTAGTGATAGCAGAGACAGTTGAAGAATTTGTAACATTAGAAGCATTTGACCATTCAGGTGAAGAATTAGCAGATTCGCGTTCAATGCACTTCAATCATTGAGGAATAAATTCTTCCTGAGCAGCACTAATTTGTTGAGCAAGTAATGAATCGGGCTCCTTCTGAAGATCTTCATAACTCACTCTTAACTGCTCAAGATCTTGCTTTCTTTGAAGAAAGTCATAAGAAAGCTTCTCATGATCAGATAAGAGAGTGTTATGATGACTCTGAAGATTGTCAAACTTGGACTGAAGTCTCTAAAGATTTTCAGTCAAAATTTTCGTGCGATCCATTTCTTCACCCAACATATCATCAATTTTGTATAGCATATTTTGAACCTTTTGAAGAGCCTTTTGTCGTTTCACAGCAGTCTTAGCAAGTTTAGAATAACTAGGCTTGAGATTTTCATCAGATTCATCCTCACTTGATTGAGAGGAGGGATATTTGAGTACCTTTGCACCTTTTGCCATGAAGCAATAGGTGGGAGCGTAGTCATCATCGCTGTCATCAGTGGTGTTGGGGAGGCCCTTTTCCTCAGAGTTGAAGATGGACTTGCTGACGAACGTGGTAACGAGGGCTAGGCTCGCCACACCAGAGTCTGACTCCTCAGATTCCTCCTCTTCCTCATTTTCCTTAGATTCAGCCTTAGAGTCCATTTCCTTGCCAATAAATGCCCGAGCCTTCTTGGAACTGCCCTTCTTGTGAGATGAAGACCTTGAAGGTTTTGATGAAGAGGACTTTGAAGATTTCTTCTTCTTCTTTGAATCATCAGAACTGTAGTCCTTGTACTTCTTCTTCTTTGATTCCTTTTCCCACTGAGGACAATCTTGAATGTAGTGACCGAGTTTCTTGCATTTGTGATAGAGTCTCTTCTTGTAATCACGGGATGAGGAATCTGATCTTAAGTCATCACTTCTCGAGGATTTTCGAAAACGAACACGTCTTAAGAACTTCTGGAATTTCCTTATGAGTATTGCTAGCTCCTGGCTCAGTTCTTCAAGATCACCAAGGCTGCTATCAGAATCTTCACCTTCATATTCAGACACTGCCTTGGCCTTCAGAGCTCCTGATCTGCCATAGCTTGGTCCATAGAGGTCTCTCTTCTCAGCAAGCTGGAACTCATGAGTGTTTAGCCTCTCGAAGATATCAGCGGGATCAAGTGACTTATAGTCTCCCCGTTCTTGTATCATCAATGCCAGAGTATCAAATGAGGAATCAAGCGATCTCAGCAATTTCTTCACCACCTCATGGTCGGTGATGTCAGTGGCACCAAGTGCTTGAAGCTCATTTGAGATGTCAGTGAGGCGATCGAAGGTTTGCTGCACATTTTCATTGTCGAGTCTTTTGAAGCGGCTGAAGAGATTGCGAAGAACGTCAACTCGAGAGTCACACAGTGTTGAGACTCCTTCATTGACCTTGGACAGTCTGTCCTAGATAAGCTTTGCTATCTCCAAAGCACTCGCTATGTCATACTGCCCTTTGCTCAGATGGCCACATATGATATTCTTCGCTTGAGAGTCGAGTTGCTAGAATCTCTTCACATCAGCAGCGTTGATGGTACGAGTGACATAGGGAACACCATTTTCCACAACGTACCAGAGATCGTTGTCAATTGCCTCAAGATGCATGCACATCTTATTCTTCCAGTAGGGGTAGTCCATCCCATCGAAGGTAGGACACCCAGCATAAACCTTGATCATACATGTGGTCGACATAACTAAAACTCCACGCGGTTAAACCAAAATCACACAGAACAAGGGAGTACCTTGCTCTGATACCAATTGAAAGTGCGTTAAGTCGACTAGAGGGGGTGAATAAGCGATTTTTATGAATTCTTCACCGAGGAATTTCAGGGTGAGGAAATTCCTAAGAGAAGAACTACTTGCGGCGGAATAAGTACTCAGATGCAAACATAACAGAACATAAGCATGGTCATCATGATGAAATGAAAACAAGCATAGAGTACAGAAAGCATAAACACGGGATAAACAGGATGAAGACAAACAGACTGAAGAAATTCAACTGAGGAAATTGAGAAAATCTTCAGTCAAAGTCTTTGAATAGATATGAACAAGCACACAACACAGAAATGAGGAAATGGAAGGGTTGAGGAAATAGAACCAGTTAGCTCGGTGAAGACAATGATTTGGTAGACCAGTTTTAACTGTTGTGACAGTTGTACGTCTGGTTAGGGCGGCTAGGTATTCAAACCTGAGGACACACAGTCCCGGACACCCAGTCCTGAACATGCAGTTCAGGACACTTAGTCCTCACCGTATTCCCCTTGAGCTAAGGTCACACAGACCTCGTCCAATCACTCGTGGTAAGTCTTCAGGTGACTTCCAAACCTTCACAGACTCGGTCACTCAGTGATCCACAATTCCTCTTGGATGCTCTAGACCATGACGCCTAACCGTCTGGAGGATGCACAGTCCTCAAAGGTAACAAGTGTCGGTTCCACACAGGAACAATCTCTCCGGTGATGCTCAATCACTTTGGGTTTGTAGGTGTTTGGGTTTGAGTTTTCCTCACTTGATGATTTTCGCTCAAAGTCCTCGGAGGATGGGATGCTCTCAAATGACAAGTGTCAGTTTCTCTCGGAGTAGCCAACCGGCTAGTGGTTGTAGGGGGTGGCTATTTATAGCCTAGGGAGTAGCCTGACATGATAAGACATAAATGCCCTTCAACGATATGACCATTAGGTGGGAAGATATTTTGGGACAGCTGACGCATAGCACAACAGCGGTCGGAAATTTGACTATCAAATTCCTCAGGGCTATCATGTTCTTCACTTGTAGGCAATCCGCACTGGCGAATACCTAACTCCTCAGTCGGAACAAATTCCTCAGAGACCAGAAGAACTTCGTCTCTGTCATTGAAGAAATTGACTGAACTGCATGAGATTTCCAATGGCTTCACTCGAAGGGATTGGTGGGTGTAGGATTTTGAGTTGAGCATCACTAGGAAACTTTTCCTTAGAATTTCCTCGACCCCCTTTAATAGTACGATGTTTCCTATGACTCAAGAAGGAGAAAAAGAAACTACCAAAACAAAATTCTTCACGCTTCATGTTCCTCGAATGAATACCAAGTCTTCACGGTCACACCAATTTCTTCACTTTCAAAGTCTTCAGAAAGTCTTCAGAAATCCAAAGTCATCAGTCGAAGAAGTTCATTTTTGGGGGTCGACTTTCTGTGTAAATATCAAACTCCTCATAGACTTATAGACCTGTGTACACTCACAGATGCATCAGTCCCTTAACATATAAGTCTTCAATACACCAAAATCACTAAGAGGCACTAGATGCACTTACAACTATGCCACATTTACTAATGCTGCATCTTTATATGGCTTTGTCATTCTTGATGATTATTCTCGATATACATGGGTGCATATCATCACTTACAAAACTGAAGTGCAGGAAGTCTTCAAACGATTTTCCTCGAGGGCTTCAACCAACTTCGGTGTGAAGATCAAGCACATCAGAAGTGACAATGGAACTGAGTTCAAGAACACCGGTCTCGATGACTATCATGATGAACTTGGTATTACTCATGAGTTATCTGCTCCCTATACTCCTCGGCAGAATGGCGTCGGGGAGCGCAAGAATAGGACTCTTGTTGAGATGGCCCGCACTATGCTTGATGAGTACAAGACGCCTCCTCGCTTCTGGCCTGAGGCAATTGATACTGCATGCCACATCATCAACAGGGTATATCTTCACAAATTCTTCAAGAAGACTGCATATGAACTCCTCACTTACAAGAAGCCCAATGTGAGTGATTTCAAAGTCTTCGGTGCTAAATGCTCGATTAGAGATCCTCATCACAGTTCTAAATTTGCATCGAAAGCACATGAAGGTTTTATGCTTGGTTATGGTAAGGACTCACACATCTACAGAGTCTTAAACACCTATCACCACAAGGTTGTTCAAACTGTAGATGTGCGGTTCGATGAGACTAATGGCTCGCAAAGAGAGCACCCTCTTCAGGGCTACTGAGGATGTCATTCCTACCGAAGAATCTGCCGAAGAAGTCATTCTAGAACATAAAGAACATCAGGTTGGTGCACCTGAAGAAAATGTTCTGAAGAAAATGTTGAGCAAATTCCTCATCATCAACCAGCTCATCCTACTGTCTCTAATGAAGTGCAGATTGGGAAAATCATCGACGACATCAATGCACCAGGTCCTCTCACACGCTCAAAAGCTTCACATTTATCTAACTTTTCTGGGCACTTTGCTTTCGTCTCTATCATAGAGCCAACTAAGGTAGATGAAGCATTTCCGGAGCCTGAGTGGATTCAAGCTATGCAAGAGGAATTACATCAGTTCAACCTCAACAACATCTGGGAACTTGTCAAGCAACCAGACCCTCGCAAGCACAATATCATCGGCACAAACTAGATCTACCGCAACAAGCAAGATGAAAATGTCCTTGTGGTGAGGAATAAGGCATGACTTGTAGCTCAAGGCTACACACAAGTTGAAGGAATTAATTTCGATGAAACTTTTGCACCTGTTGCTAGACTTGAAGCTATTCGCATATTACTTGCTTATGCTAACCATCATAATATCATCTTATATCAAATGGATGTGAAAAGTGCATTCCTCAATGGTAAGTTTGAGGAAGAAGTATATGTTGCTCAACCCCCAGGTTTTGAGGATCCAAAGCATCCCAACAAAGTCTTCAGACTCAATAAGGCCCTCTATGGCCTCAAGCAGGCCCCTCGGGCGTGGTATGATACTTTGAAGGAATTCCTCATGAAGAAAGGCTTCAAACCCGGTTCACTTGACCCAACTCTTTTCACCAAAGCTTATGATGATGAATTATTTGTGTGCAAAATATATGTTGATGATATCATCTTTGGTTGTACTGACCAACGTTACAGTGATGAATTTTCCTACATGATGAGTGAAGAATATCAAATGTCTATGATGGGAGAATTGAAATTCTTCTTAGGTCTTCAGATTCGTCAACAACGCAATGGCATATTCATATCTCAGGAAATATACCTAAAGGATGTATTGAGGAAATTCGGCATACAAGATTGCAAAGGCGTCAAAATCCCTATGCCCACAAATGGCCATCTATGCACTGATGAAAATGGTATTGACTTCAATCAAAAGGTATACCACTCCATGATCGGTTCTTTATTGTATTTATGTGCATCTAGGCCAGATATTATGCTTAGTGTTTGCATGTGTGCCCACTTTCAAGCTACACCGAAGGAATCACACCATAAGGTTGTGAAGCATATTCTTCAATATCTAGCTCACACTCCAACACTTGGATTATGGTATCCCAAGGGCTCGGCTTTTGATCTCATTGGATATTCAGACTCTGACTATGCTGGTGATCGTGTGGACCGCAGGTAAACATCAGGCACATGTCATTTCCTCGGACGATCCTTGGTCTGTTGGTCTTCAAAGAAACAGAACTTCATATCACTTTCTACTGCTGAAGTTGAGTACATTGTTGCTGGATCGTGTTGTGCTCAATTGCTATGGATGAAGCAAACTCTCAAGGACTATGGCATCAATGTGAAGAATGTGCCACTCTATTGTGACAATGAGAGTGCCATCAAGATTGCTCATAACCCAGTTCAACACTCGAAGACAAAGCACATTCAGCTCTGTCATCATTTTCTTCGTGATCATGTGTTGAAGGGCGACATCTCCATCGAGCACGTGAAGACTGAAGAACAACTAGCCGATATCTTCACAAAGCCCCTGGATGAGAAGATTTAGCAAGTTGCGGTGTGAGCTAAATATCTTAGAATCTTCGAATGTCCTTTGAAAAGGACACACATCCTAACACTTATGCAAAATTGATGACTTCGATGTGCAACACACGAAGTAACATTTTTCTTCAATCAATGAATACTAACCCTCTAAGTGTGCAGAAATTAATGAAGAATTTGATTCTCAGAGCCCTACGACAATTGTATGCGGCGTCTAAAATCATCATTCTTATACGGTGGGTCATGTCACCAACAAAAGTTGAAAATCTTCAATTTGAGTTTTTCTTCATTTTTGAAATTCCTCAGTTGTTCAAATTCTTCAACTTTGCAAGTCTTCACTGTTTCCATCGTTTTTCTTCATTGGCTATATACATATATAAGTTTATGTCCTCTATAGTATTCACTTATTGCTATTTCTTCAAGGTGCTTCTTCTGCTAAGTGAATGTGATCGGACCCTTCCCCCTCTATGCTAAACGCAACCTAGCATGTTCACAAATTCTTCATGTGTGTTCTATTTGAAACCCGTTCAAAATCTTCACTATGTCCATGTCAGCTGAAGAATTTGCGAACGAAACATTAAAAAAATTCATATCTGAATTTTCGGCTTTTACCGCTCAAACCATTCCACATTCCACGATAATACTTATCTATTCACCCATCTCACATGATATCCACCTCACAGTACGTGGGTGACACATGTCGCACAGATGAGAAAGGTCAGGGGCACGTTCGTCCATTTTCCTCGGACGAGCAGTTTTTCACCGTGGCTATAAATACCCCTTCCCTTCCTCAGTCTGTTTTTACTCCACTCGACCTCACTCCCTCGCTCGAGCTCTCAAAACCTAGCGCCGCCACTACTTCATCATCGCCGGTGAGGAAGAGCTTCGCTGCCTCGACCTCGTCGCCGTCGTACTCACGCCGGCCGCAGATTTCTTCACTCCGCCGTCGCTGTAGCTGTCTTCCTCTGCCGAGTTAGGGCGTGGAAGATCTGGGCTGACGAACTTCCAATCTACATTCCCAGTTTGTCGTGTTCTTCGTCAAGGGTAATTAAAAGTTACTTTTACTGCCCTTTATTGATTCCAGTGATTTCGTCAAAATCTTCAAAAGGTGTTTATTCTTTAATCTTCACACTCTAAACACCCACATAAGCATCTGTTCTTGATCTGTTTCCTAAGCCGTGTTTTTCTTCAATATTCCTCAATTGTGTGGATTTTCAATCTACACAACTCTAGAACCTAAGTCAAAGAACGCTTAGTGAAATTCCTCCAGACACATCTGGTCAAATTCCTCAAACTTGTTCTTTTTGCAAAAACTTCTGAGAACGCATATGACCTCTCCAAATTCTTCGCACCTATAGTCTGTTCACAGGTACACATGTCTGCTGCTGAATCAGTAGGTTCTCATCAACTTAACTCATTTGCAGTGTTCCTCGAAGAAAAATTGCATACCTCTTCAGGGAATTCAACTGTTCAAAATCCTCAGCTGAAGGAAATGGCTAATTGAAAGAAACCTCAGAAGGGAGGAAAGAAGCTGGAAGTCAACACAGCTTTTGAGATCCCTGATGACATTTACAAGGAATATTGCACTCCTGATGAGGCCACACATGGAAAGGAGGACAAAAATCAGCGCAAGGTTCGCATACAAAGGATAGAGAGGAGATGAGCACGGGAATGGAGGGAGTACAGGTATGTAACTCCAAAGTACATGAAGAAATTTTCTCTTCACCCTCCTTGCCCAAGACCTCCACTGGCACTTGGCCAAGAAGCTGATCCCACCAGCCTCAAGCGCGGTGAGGACTATCCTGATGAATGGGCCAAGCGCCTAGCAAAACTAGCCAAAATGGCTAAAGAAGCAGTGAGGAAACTCAATGAAGACTCTGGTGCTGCCACTGCTAAGGCCTTTGCTACCAAGCCTGAGAAGGCCATGCCTAAGAAGCCCGCACATAAGCCAGGCACTTCTTCTTCAATGCCCTCACAGCCAAGCTCTTCTGCTAAGCCCTCATGGCAAATTCCTCAAGCTGCCCTAGTTCCTCAAGTTCCAAAGCCCTCAGCTCCTCCGACAAAGTCCTCAGCACCTATGCATCTCGCCTCATGCCAAAGGACCACAGGAAAATCTATTGCCTCAGGAGCCTCTGCAAGTTCTTCAGCTCATCTGCATTCCTCAACTGGCCCCACATTGTTGAAGAGTAAGGCCATTGCTGGACAAGGCACTAGACTAAGTCCTCAAAAGAAGCAGGTCTCCTTTCAGGTACCATCTTCTGATGACGAAGCTGATGATGATGAACTCACAGAAATCATCAGAGACAGACAACAAAGGGCTGCTAGAACCAAAGGAAGTGAGGTTCCTCTCCAACTGGATCCAAAGTTGATACTTGAATACATTGATCTCTGGCACAAGGACCCCAATGCTCCTATGCCAGACTTCAAGATGACTTCTGGCCAAAGTCACATGTTGACCGCCTTCATAGGCGAAGAAAAATGGAAGTTTGAAAAGGCCAGGCAGCTGAAGAAAGTGCAGTACAAGAAAGAGAGCTATCTGAAGAAGAACGTTTTCATGATGACAATTGATGAACTTGTGGCTGTTCAAGCTGAGATCAAAAACCTCATTGATGAATTTGATGCCTACCATGCTGACTGGAAGGGAGCCAAAGTCAGATTTGTGAAATTGGCAAAGACATTCACCTCCAATGTTTCTACTCAAACGCACATTGAAATCCCTCGGGCTGAAGCATCTGCTCAGCCTACTGAAGAAAATGTCAGCACCGCTGATGACAATCAGGTTGCTGAAGAAAATGTGAGTATGAGGGCTGATGATTTCATTCCAGACGCTGATGACATTGCCAGGGTAACCACTAGTGTTGCGCCTGAAGAACAAGCCAGGCCAGCTGAGGCATCAACCGCTGAGTCTGAGGAATCTGAACAAACCAGGGCAACTGCATCAGTTGCGCCTAAAGAAATTGAACCTATTTCCTTTGTTCCTCCCGCACCAACAACAAGCTTAGTTCTACCTTCTGCATTAGAAGCGAAGAAAACTAAAGCTGCAGAGCGAGCGGCAGTGAAGAAAAGGAAATCATCTACTTCATCTCAGTCTTCAACTCCAAAGAAGATAAAGAAATTGACAAGCTCTTATGAGAATCCGATTGATGCTATTCCAGTTTCAAGCATGCCATCAAAAGAACTCATTCCTTTTGGTGAAGATTATGACATCCCAAGCAGATCGGATGAAGACGTTCCTTCTACTGCATCTACAGAGTAGATGGACGAAGAAATTGAAGCGGATGATATCCCTTCAACTCCAATCATCTCATCGCCTTTGCCTCAGTTCACAGCTGAATAGGCAGGCGTTGAAGAACTGAATGAGGAACATGAAGATGTGGATATTGGGTGCTCCACTCCAGTCCTAAATGATGACTATTGGGATAGTTAGCACCCCAACTCTCCGCTCTTCACCCCACTCCAACAAATCCCTCATTCCACTATGCACACTGAAATTATTATGGGCTCTGAAGAACCTCGTGTTCCTGAAGCACCTCCACCCACTAGCGCTGATGAAAAATATGCTGAAGAAAAGAAGAACTAGGCTGCAACTAAAACTAAAACTGAAATTCCTCATCATGTGGTTCCTCAGAACATGATTTCTGAGGCTATGATGACTTTGACTGACACTCCTCAGCTCAAGCCAAAGAATCCCTTCTCCAAGAAGCAAAAATTCAAGGCTACTGACTTCTTCCATGAGCAGGTATTCTTCACAGATTACAACCCATATGACTCTGCTCGTCTTAGAAGGAAGTGTTTCTGGACTGCCAGCCAAGCAAACTTCTATTCTTCACTACTTTTTGATAAGGACAAAGTCTTCGACCATGCGCATATTCCTCATGTGGACATGGAATCAATGTCTTGCTTCACGCCAGTCCTCAGTGTTCTTCACGATGCTGGGCTGCTCAACTTCTGCACTGATATATGTGATTGGAATGAAGAAGTAATTCTTCAGTTCTATGCAACGCTGCACATCACAGGAAATGTTGAAGATGTGAACTCTTGGGTATTGGACTGGATGACAGAGAATACTCACTACAAAGCACCGTCCTCTAAATTGCTTCATGCCCTGCATGTCAGTCCTCCCCTTGAAGGTGCACATTGTATATATCATCAACCTGAACTTACTAACCATTATATGCAAGTGTTGATGAAGCCGCTGAAGCCCGGTCAAGCCTGAAGGACCAAATTGCTCGTGAAGGAATTGTTGTATGTACCACGGACTGTATATCGCATCTTGTCCAAGACTCTGAGTCCTATCAAGGGCCACGACTCTAATGAAGAAGAGGTCGTTGGTATCATGAAGAATCTGCTATTCGACATCATTCATGGCATCCCTGTCAACTACCATGATTTCTTCATGAGGACTGCTACCTCTTGAGCACTGCGTTGGATTTCCTTGAAGAGGAAAGGATGATGCAGCAAAGTAGCGTAAGTATTTCCCTCAGTTTTTGAGAACCAAGGTATCAATCCAGTAGGAGGCTACGCGCGAGTCCCTCGTACCTGCACAAAACAAATAACTCCTCGCAACCAACGCGATAAGGGGTTGTCAATCCCTTCACAGTCACTTACGAGAGTGAGATCTGATAGATATGATAAGATAATATTTTTGGTATTTTTATGATAAAGATGCAAAGAAAATTAAATCAAAGGAAAAGTCAAAGGAAATAACTAAGTATTCAAAGATTAATATGATGAAGATAGACCCGGGGGCCATAGGTTTCACTAGTGGCTTCTCTCAAGAGCGTAAGTATTTTATGGTGGGTGAACGAATTACTGTTAAGCAATTGACAGAATTGAGCATAGTTATGAGAATATCTAGGTATGATCATGTGTATAGGCATCACGTCCGAGACATGTAAAACGACTCCTGCCTGCATCTACTATGATTACTCCACTCATCGACCGCTATCCAGCATGCATCTAGAGTATTAAGTTCATGAAAACAGAGTAATGCCTTAAGCAAGATGACATGATGTAGAGGGATAAATTCATGCAATATGATAAAACCCCATCTTGTTATCCTCGATGGCAACAATACAATACGTGCCTTGCTGCCCCTACTGTCACTGGGAAAGGACACCGCAAGATTGAACCCAAAGCTAAACACTTCTCCCGTTGCAAGAAAGATCAATCTAGTAGGCCAAACCAAACTGATAATTCAAAGAGACTTGCAAAGATAACCAATCATACATAAAAGAATTCAGAGAAGATTCAAATATTGTTCATAGATAATCTTGATCATAAACCCACAATTCATCGGTATCAACAAACACACCACAAAAGAAGATTACATCGAATAGATCTCCACAAGAGAGGGGGAGAACATGGTATTGAGATCTAAAAAGAGAGAAGAAAACATCTAGCTAACAACTATGGACCCGAAGGTCTGAGGTAAACTACTCACACTTCATCGGAGAGGCTATGGTGTTGATGTAGAAGCCCTCCGTGATGGATGCCCCCTCCGGCGGAGCTCCAGAACAGGCCCCAAGATGGGATCTTGTGGATACAGAAGGTTGCAGCGGTGGAATTAGGTTTTTGGCTCTGTATCTGATCGTTTGGGGGTATGTAGGTATATATAGGAGGTAGGAGTACGTCGGTGGAGCAACAGGGGGCCCATGAGGGTGGAGGACGCGCCTGGGGGGTAGGCGCGCCCCCTACCTCGTGGCTTCCCTGTTGGTTGCTTGACGTAGGGTCCAAGTCTCCTGGATCTTGTTTGTTCCAAAAATCATGTTCCCGAAGGTTTCATTCCGTTTGGACTCCGTTTGATATTCCTTTTCTTCAAAACCCTAAAATAGGCAAAAACAACAATTCTGGGTTGGGCCTCCGGTTAATAGGTTAGTCCCAAAAATAATATAAAAGTGGATAATAAAGCCCAATAATGTCCAAAACAGTAGATAATATAGCATGGAGCAATCAAAAATTATAGATACGTTGGAGACGTATCAAGGACTCTGGCCAACGTTGCATTGTCTCCTTTTGAATTGAAGCGTTACGCTCCCTGGATTATGAGATTCCTCATATCAAGGTCTTCAATCAACTACAAGGCTGATTTGCAGAATCACGTCAGTTACTTGCCCCCAATAGAAGTCCTCAAGCGGACATTTTCCTTAGCTGAAAGGGCAAGGCTACTGCTATAATTGATGAAGGCATTTGTCCATTGGATAGTCAGTTCCGCAAAGCTGCATATTATTCCACCAATGATGACTCTGCCACTCATGACTCTGCCGCCAATGCGTCAAAGCAAAATCCTCAAGGCACAGCTCCAAGGGTGATGACTGATCATGAGCTTCTCCTCAGTCTTCACCAGAAGGTCGATCGCAACCACAAATGGGTTAAGCGTCAGTTTGGCTCTATTCTTCACAACATGACTGCTACACACAATGAAGTGAAGAAAAACCACTTCTACCTCCATGAAGTATTCAATCGTACCTAGGCTGTTCTGTCTCATCTCTACGGTGAAGAAGATCTGAAGCAAATGGGTTTCAAGCAGGACTTTGAATGGTCTTAACCACTAGCAAAGAAATTCAAGAAGACAAAAGTTCCTTCCTTGGTAGCCAGCTCATATTCTTCATCGCGTGAGACTGATGAGCATGAAGATTTGGACGACACTGCGGCAGGCCCTAACTCAACAACCGACCCCAACAGTGTTGGCGCTCCTTCATTGACTCAGTGTTGATATTCTTCAAGGGCGTTAGTCCTCACTTTTCGTCCCTTTTGGTCATTCGATGACAAAGGGGAGAAATTTGAGTTAGTCTTCAAGCAGGTCTCTTTATATGGGCGTTTTTTTAAGTTACAACTCTCGTTCTTCTGAAGTTTTATTGGATCGATTTGTAAACTTAAACCCGATGGTGGTCTGATACTTTTGCTATGTTCTTCTGCATGCTATTTCCTCATATATGCTAATGCATGCATGTTGAATCATATCGGTCACCATGTTTCATCATGCATTTCGAATTCTTCATATCTTATGTTAAATGCTTGTATGAATTACAAGATATAGGGGGAGATCTCCATGATTCTACTCTTCAAATGTGCATTGCTTCAAAAGCAAATTCCTCACTATGCACATCTTCAGGGGGAGTTCTTCTATATCTTGCAATCAAATTCCTCAATATCAGTATTTACACTTCATATGTTTATCCCTGTTGAAAACTTAACATATATTGTCATCAATCACCAACAAGGGGGAGATTGTAAGTGCATCTAGTGCCCCTTAGTGATTTTGGTGTATTGAAGACTTATAGGATAAGGGACTAATGTGTTTGTGAGTGTACACAGGTCTATAAGTCTATGAGGAGTTTCATATTTACAGAGAAAGTCGACCCCTAAAAATGAATGTCTTCAACTGAAGACTTTGGATCTCTGAAGACTTCGAAAGTGAAGAAATTGGTGTGACCGTGAAGACTTGATATTCATACGAGAAACATGAAGCGTGAAAACTTATGTTTTTGTAGTTTCATTTTCTCTTTCTTGAGTCATAGGAAACACCGTACTGTTAAAGGGGGTCAAGGTAAAACTAAAGAAAAGTTTCCAAGTGATGCTCATCTCAAAATCCTACACCTACCAATCTCTTCGAGAGAAGCCATTGGAAATCTCATACAGTTCGGTCAATTTATTCAGTAACAGAGACGAAGTTCTTTTGGTCTCTGAGGAATTTGTTCTGACTGAGGAGTTAGGAGTTCGCCAGTGCGGATTACCTACAAGTGAGTAACATGATAGCCCTGAGGAATTTGATAGTCAAATTTCCGACTGTTGCTGTGCTACACACCAGCTGTCCCAAAATATCAACCCACCTAACGGTCATATCATTGAAGGGCATTTATGTCTTATCATGTTGGGCTGCTACCTAGGCTATAAATATTCCCCCCCTACAACCACTAGCTGGTTGGCTGCTCCGCGAGAAACTGACACTTGTCATTGAGAGCATCCCATCCTCCAAGGACTTTGAGCGAAAATCATCAAGTGAGGAAAAACACAAAACCCCAAACCAAACACCTACAAACCAAAGTGATTGAGCATCACTGGAGAGATTGTTCCTGTGTGGAACCGACGCTTGCTACCTTTGAGGACTGTGCATCCTCCAGACGGTTAGGCGTCATGGTCTAGAGCATCCAAGAGGAATTGTGGATCGCCGAGTGACCGAGTCTGTGATGGTTTGGAAGTCACCTGAAGACTTACCACGAGTGATTGGACGAGGTCTGTGTGACCTTAGTTCAAGGAGAATACAGTGAGGACTATGTTCCCGGGACTGTGTGTCCTCGGGTTTAAATACCTAGCCGCTCTAACCAGACGTACAACTGTCACAGCAGTTGGAACTGGTCTACCAAATCATTGTCTTCACCGAGCTTACTAGTTCTATATCCTCAACCCCTTCATTTCCTCATTACTGTGTTGTGTGCTTGTTCATATCTGTTTGAAGTCTTTGACTGAAGACTTTCTCAGTTTCCTCAGTTCAATTTTTTCAGTCTGTTTGTCTTCATCCTGTTTTATCATGTGCTTACACTTTCTGTACTATGTGTCTATTTTCATTTCATCATGATATCCATGTTTATGTTATGTCATGTATGCATCTGAGTACTTATTCTGCTGCAAGTAGTTCTTCGCTCAGGAATTTCCTCACCTGAAATTCCTAAGTGAAGAATTCCCAAAAATCGCCTATTCACCCCCCCCCCTCTAGTCGACTAAACGCACTTTCAGCAACAGCTTCAAGCTGATCAGGATTTGCTCAACGACAGATGGACTAACGTCTTAGAAGCCGAGGAATACGGCCTCGCGTGCCCAACAGAGAGTTACCCAAAGTGCAAGCTACTACCACAATTTAACGAAGAGGCCCTGGAGCCCATACCGCCAATGTGTGATGCTGCCGACAGGCCCGATCGACTACCACGTGGCCGGGACAGAGCGACAACTCAAGCCGTGCTCCTGCCGGCACCACCTCACCGTAAAGGCAGAGAAATAGCGGCCCTAGGTTACACATATGACCTACGACAAGACCTAGACAGTAGATCCGGTCAGACCAAATCAATCTATGGATCAAGGGGACGTGCTCCAACGCGCGAGGACGGCCATCAGACTTGGCGTGGCAGACACAACTTCACACGGGCCGAAAACCGCATACGGCCTCTGTCCGAACTACGCCGCAATGTCTCCCAGTACAGAGGCGCCGCACACCCCCTATGCTTCACCAACGAAGTAATGGAACATCAGTTCCTAGAAGGGTTTAAACCTGTCAACATTGAATCATACGACGGTAGGACAGATCTCGCAGTCTGGATAGAAGATTTTCTTCTCCATATTCACATGGCTCGCGGTGACGATCTACATGCCATCAGATATCTCCCCTTAAAGCTTAAGGGACCAGCACAACACTGGTTAAACAGCCTCCCAGCAAATTCTATTGGCACGTGGGAAGATTTGGAAGATGCCTTTAGAGGCAATTTTCAGGGTACCTATGTACGGCTCCCGGACGCCGATGACCTCAGTCACATAGTCCGACAACCCGGAGAGTCAGCCCGGAAACTCTGGATAAGGTTCTTAATAAGAAAGAAGCAAATCATCAAATTTCCGGACGCCGAAGCCCTAGCGGCCTTTGAACACAGCATCCATGATGAATGGCTCGCTCGACAACTCGGCCAAGAGAAGCCAAAGTCCATGGCAGCCCTTACAGCACTCATGACCCGCTTTTGCGTGGGAGAGGATAGTTGGTTAGCCCGTAGCAACAATGGCACAAACGACCCTAGTACTTATGAAACCAGAAATGGCAACGGCTGGCCCCGACGCAACAAACACAAGCGTCGAACTACCAATGATAATACCGAGGACATGGCGGTCGACGCCGGATTTAGCGGCTCTAAATCCGATCAATGAAAGAGGCCATTCAGAAAGAATAAGGACGGTTTATCTAGTATGGACCGAATACTCGATCGACCTTTCCAGATCCATGACACCCCCGACAAGCTTGCCAACCATACCAACATAAGTTTTTGGGTCTTCAAATAGACCGGTAAGCTGAGCGCCAAACATAAGGAGAAGGGGTCGCCCAGCGAGGACGACGACGAGGAGCCTCACCCACCGAATATAGGGGGCAGAAGAAATTTCCCCCCAAAGTCAAAACGGTGAGTATGATATACGCTACTCACATCCCCAAGAGGGAGCGCAAGCACGCTCTAAGGTACGTCTATGCGGTAGAGCCAGTCGCCCCAAAATTCAACCCATGGTTAGCCTGCCCGATCACTTTCGATCGCAGAGACCATCCGAGTAGCATCTGTCATGGAGGCTCAGCCGCATTGGTCCTCGACCCAATTATTGACGGATTCCACCTCACGCGAGTCCTCATGGACGGTGGCAGCAGCCTTAACCTACTCCATCAGGACACGGTGCGCAAAATGGGTATTGATTCGTCAAGAATCAAACCCACCAAAACTACCTTTAAAGGAGTAATACCTAGTGTAGAGGCCCTCCGCACGGGCTTAATCACATTGGAAGTCGTCTTCGGCTTGCCAGATAACTTCCAAAGCGAAGACTTGATCTTAGACATCGTCCCCTTTCGCAGTGGCTATCATGCACTACTCGGACGAACCGCATTCGCTCGCTTCAATGCGATCCCGCATTATGCATACCTCAAACTGAAGATGCCCGGACCACACGGTGTTATAATAGTCAACTGAAACACGGAGCGCTCCCTCTGAACTGAGGAGCACACCGCGGCACTTGCAGCGGAGGTCCATGGCGGCCTTATTACGCTAAATACTACATCGGCAGTTAAGCCCCCGGACACTGTTAAACGCGTCCGGACTACCCTGCAGAGCAATAGTACAGCTCGTCCGGAGCTCAATTAGTAGTTCGGCCTCCATCCTAGCCCCAACCGAATTGCGACATGTGTACCACGCGTACATAACTATGAGCTAAAGATACCATGGGAAAAGATGGAGGCATATTAAAGATAAAATCCACAATACAGCTCGACCCTATGTGGACCCTCATATTATTTTTTCCTTATTTTTATTTTTGCAGGTTTCCTACAACCCACGTCATCTATTGATGATACCAAGGGCACCTTTTCCAGTCCCTTTATGAAAACCCGATCGTTGATCCTCTTGAAGGATCACACATGTAACACCCCGGATGTAATTTACCATAATTGTATTCCAACTCTTGTCGTTTCCGGGACTAAGTTATTTTATTTCCTCGTTGTCGGGTTTTTGTCTCTGTGTGTTTTGTCTTTGTCATGCATCTCATATCATGTCATCATGTGCATTTCATTTGCATACGTGTTCATCTCATTCATCCGAGCATTTTCCTTGTTGTCCGTTTTGCATTCCGGCACTCCTATGTCCTCCGGTGTCCCTTTCTACCTCTTTCTGTGTGTGGGGGTTAAACGTTTTCTGATAGGACCGAGACTTGTTATGTGGCCTTGGTTTACTACCGGTAGACCGCCTGTCAAGTTTTGTACCATTTGGACTTCATTTGATACTCCAACGGTTAACCAAGGGACCGAAAAGGCCTCGTGTGTGTTGCAGCCCAACACCCTTCCAAACTGGCCCAAAACCCACCAAAAATCGATCCATCACCTAGAGCGTTCGATCACGATCGCGTGGCCGCAAACCGCACCTCATTTGGAGCTTCCTAGCTCCCTCTACCTCTATAAATAGGTCACCCTCTTGAAATCCCGAGTCTTCTCCCTACGAAACCCCAACACCCTTCCAAACTAGCCCAAAACCCACCAAAAACTGATCCATCACCTAGAGCATTCGATCACGATCGCGTGGCCGCAAACCGCACCTCATTTGGAGCTTCCTAGCTCCCTCTACCTCTATAAATAGGTCACCCTCTCGAAATCCCGGGTCTTCTCCCCCCGAAACCCTAAAATTCCGCTCCTCGCCGCGCCGAACGTGTCCGGGCGCGACGGACACACCACGCCGCCGCTCCGAGCCAGTGGCACACTGCCACGTGTCCACCGCCGGGTCTTCCCAGCCGAGCCCGCTCGGGGCCCCCGTGGCCAAGGGCGCCGCCGCCTCGCCCGAGTGGAGCTGCCGCCCCGCGCCGCCGCATTTCCTCCTCTGGCCGCCACCTGCTCCACCCTGCCGCCTCGACGCCGGCGCGCCGCCGCACTGCACCGGCGCCGCCCCACCTCGCCCGGCCTCCCCGACATCGCCGTCGCGCCTCCCGGTCCGGATCCGGGCGGATCCGGCCTTTTTCCGGCCTCCCCTCCGCCGCTTCTTCCTTGCCGGAGCAAAGTCAACCCTCTCTGGAGTTGCCTCGGTTCGCGTGCCGAGGAACCCTAGATCTGGAGACATTGTTTTTTTCCCAAGTCTTAGATATTTTTTGCAATCTTCATCATGCCATAACTCTACATCCGTAACTCCGATTCGTGTGTGTAGCATATGAAAATGTTCATCTCGACGAGTACATCATTTCATATCATTGCATCATTTTCATTTGAGCTCATCTTGATGCCTGCAATGCTGTTGGAAGAGGGCTGTGTGAGGAAAGTTTCATATCTGTTTTAGCAAATGGTCTTTTGTCATTTTTGCCATGATTAATGTGTGCATGCTATGATCCTGAGCTCTACATGTGTTTTGTTATATGTCATGCCATCTTTACAGGGGTGTATGCCATGTATTTTTGTGATATTTGTGGTGACTAGCACAAGCATGAAAAGTAGCCTACTCAATGATGTTGATTTCACGGACTTAGAATTTCACTAGGTCCTTGTCCTGTTATTGTTTTTATGCCATATGTTCATGTTGTTTCCTAGTGATCCATGCATCTTTTGGGCATGAGAAATAAGGATGTTTTGTAGATATTGTGGTGCTCTATCCATCCATGGCTTTGTTTGCATTTATGGAGCACCCTAGCTTGAGTCAATCGAGCTCTAATTTTGCTATAAAATGTTCCTGGCAGATTGCTAACATGTTTAGCAATTTTGCCGAGCTTGTTGTTGTTGATCCGTGCATGCTATGTTGTTGTTCTTGCCATGTCTAGCTTCCATGCCATGTCTTCTTGATGGGTGTATGCTTAGTTTGTCATGACATGCCTCGTAGTGAGTGCATCAAGCTCGTAAACATGCCTACCTGTTAACTGTTTTGACATGCTCCAGTTTTTCACTAAGTCTGAATCTGTTTATGTTTTTGCTATGTTCACATGCTTGCAATTGTATTTTCTGATCCCTTTTGGCTCATGGTCGCTAAGGGACTTTTGCTATATGCTTTGAGTAGTTTCATGCCATGCCTTGCTTTGCCATGATATGTTCCTGTAGCATGTAGTTATCATGCTCTAAACATTGCTTCCTGATGATAAATTCCTAACTTGTTAATTTTGCTTCCTGATGATAAATTCCTCACTTGTTAATTTCACCAAGTCTGAAACCTGTTATCATTTGCACTTTTGCCATGCTTGTTTGAACATGTTAATGAGTGAATTAGCCGTAGCCCAGTGTTCATCTTTTGTCAAGCATTATGAGTGGATCCCTTCTATGTATTTTGTTGTCATGTTGGAGTGTTGTAGCATGTTGTTCTTGATGCATTTAGGTGGTCTCGTGCTGATTATCGCAGACCGGTGCCATATTTGTTTTGCTTGCCATTTCCAAACTGTGCATCCGATTCCGGTGATCTTTATATCGATTTCAACTGAAATCAACTCCCTTTTCCAGTGGCACTCTTGGATTTCCAAGTTGAGGCCAGGTTAAATCAATCCTTTCCAAATCATGCATATGCATCACATACCGCATCCCGCATATCATACCATGTTTGCATCATATTGCTTGAGCATTGCACGTGGTTGATTGTGTTCCTTTTGCTTGTTGTTCTTGCTTGGGTAGAGCCAGGAGACGAGTACGTGAACGAGGAGCCCGTTGAGTACGCCTACGAGGATCAAGGCAACTCTGAGAACTTTGCAGGCAAGATGACCATACCCTCGAAATCACTTCTATCTTTGCTTCCTAGATGCTTGCTCTTTTGCTATGCCTATGCTACGATACCTACCACTTGCTTATCATGCCTCCCATATTGCCATGTCAAACCTCTAACCCACCATGTCCTAGCAAACCGTTGTTTGGCTATGTTACCGCTTGCTCAGCCCCTCTTATAGCATTGGTAGTTGCAGGTGAAGGTTGGAGATCGTTCCTTGTTGGAACATGTTTATTGTTGGGATATCACCATATTATCTTGTTTATCTTAATGCACCTATATACTTGGTAAAGGGTGGAAGGCTCGGCCTTATGCCTGGTGTTTTGTTCCACTCTTGCCACCCTAGTTTCCGTCATATCGGTGTTATGTTCCCGGATTTTGCGTTCCTTACACGGTTGGGTTATAATGGGAACCCCTCGACAGTTCGCCTTGAATAAAACTCCTCCAGCAATGCCCAACCTTGGTTTTACCATTTGCCACCTAGCCTCTTTTCCTTTGGGTTTCCGGAGCCCAAGGGTCATCTTTATTTAACCCCCCCCCCCGGGCCAGTGCTCCTATGAGTGTTGGTCCGAAATGGGCAGCCTGTGGGGCCACCTCGGGGCAACTCGAGGGTTGGTTTTACTCGTAGCTTGACCTATCTAAGTGTGCCCTGAGAACGAGATATGTGCAGCTCCTATCGGGATTTGTCGGCACATTCGGGCGGTGTTGCTGGACTTGTTTTACCATTGTCGAGGATGTCTTGTAACCGGGATGCCGAGTCTGATCGGATTGTCTTAGGAGAAGGGATATCCTTCGTTGACCGTGAGATCTTGTGATGGGCTAAGTTGGGACTCCCCTGCAGGGATTTGAACTTTCAAAAGCCGTGCTCGCGGTTATGGGCAGATGGGAATTTGTTAATGTCCGGTTGTAGATAACATGAAACTTAACTTAATTAAAATGCACCAACCGCGTGTGTAACTGTGATGGTCTCTTCTCGGCGGAGTCCGGGAAGTGAACACGGTTTTGGGGTAATGCTTGACGTAGGATGTTCTAGGATCACTTCTTGATCATAGTTGTTCGACAGTGCTTTTGCCTTCTCTTCTCGCTCTCTTTTGCGAGTATGTTAGCCACCATATACGCTAGTCGCTTGCTGCAGCTCCACATCATACCTTTACCTTACCTTTAAGCTTAAATAGTCTTTATTGCGAGGGTGCGAGATTGCTGAGTCCCCGTGACTCACAGATTACTTCCAAAAACAGATGCAGGGACCGATGATACCGTTCCAAATGATATGACCGACATCAAGTGGGTGTTCGATGAAGACTCTCGCCGTTACTACATGTCTTTCCCAGATGATCGATAGTGGTGCCCAGTTGGGGCGATCGGGGACTATGTTGCATTTGGGGTTTATCTTCATTTTGGTTCCGTAGTCAGACCTTGAGTGTACTTGGATGAATGTAATGTTATTTATGTATTTGTGTGACGTGGCGAGTGTAAGCCAACTATGTATCTTTCCCTTTATTTATTTACATGGGTTGTTGTGAAGATTACCTCACTTGCGACATTGCTTTCAATGCGGTTATGCCTCTAAGTCGTGCTTCGACACGTGGGAGATATAGCCGCATCGAGGGCGTTACAAGTTGGTAATCATAGCCTTCCCCGACCTTAGGAGCCCCCTTCTTGATCGAATCGTTGGTGTTGTTGAGTCTAGAAAAATGTTTTGAGTCGTTTAGGAATTATATATATCGGAGAGTAGGACTTCTTTTTACTCCTCAGTCCCTTCGTCGCTCTGGTGAGGCATCCTGTCGTAGAGTTTTGACTCTTCTCTTCTCAAATTTCACTAAAAAAATTAGGATCACGCGGGTATCTTGGAATCGTTCCGATGGTTTTGTGACGAGAACATTGTTCTTGGTGCCTCCTGACATTTAGGGGTTGTGGGAGTGTCCTGGGGAGTTGAGCTCCGAGGTGTTGTCGTCACAATTTTATCGTTGAGATTCTGGAATACCTGAGTTTCGCCGACATCGAAAATCTCTTTTATGCAGTTGTTGGTGAGATAACCTCGACGCCACCTAGTACTGGGGCGGGAGTTCAGGAGTATTGCCATAACTTGTATAACGGATGCTTTTCGAAGGTTGAGGTAAATGATTTCCAAAGGTTTCTTGGTTATGTGTTGAAGGATGGATACAGCTGGATGTAGGATTTGCTAGCTTTGGGTGATATATTATGCTTCCCCTGTATCCCCAACACCTGATTGCATAACCGGAAAGGTTCGGGAGTTTCATAGGTGGGAATTCTTGTAGCTCTAGTTCTTCTTCCGCGGATATTTGGTTTGGGATTGGGTAATCCTCACCAAGTATTTGTTCTTGTCCGTACCTTGTTGTTTTATTCTTCTACCTCTATCTAAGTGGCTTCTCAATTTATGGAAATGTGACCATTTCAATTGGAATGCATTCGTTCATTTTGTTCGGATGTGAAGACTTTATGTTGCAATTTTGATCCTTTTTGATTCAGCTTCAATACTTGTCTGTCAATATGCTAACGGATGTCACCCTCTTCAGGATGGCTCCTGCTAAGGGTCAGAATCAGAATCAGGATCCGCCACCACCACCTCCACCTCCGGAGGCATGGCAAGCTGTGATGGCCGCTACCAATGCAAACATGCAGCTGATCATGCAAATTCTGCAAGAGCGCAACCAAGGCCATGGCAACAATCAGAATCAGTTTGCTACACTCAACCAGTTCCTTGCTAACCAGCCAAAGACCTTCAGCAACTATGTCAAGGCCTCAGACGTTGATGATTGGCTCATGGTCATATGCAAGCATTTCGAGTGCAGTAACGTCAAGCCTGAGGACTTTGTCAAGTTTGCCTCCTTCCAACTCAAAGACCAAGTTGCAGAATGGTTTCAGCAATACAAAGATTCCAGAGGAGGCCGTGTGATTACCTGGGATGAATTCCGTCAAGACTTTAAAGCTCATCACATTCCTTAGAGTGTTGTTGAAGCAAGGCAGCTTGTTTGTTTACCAGTATAACATTATGTTCCAGAGGCTCGCTCGTTTCGCCAAGCAGGACGTCCCTGACGAGAAGAGCATGATATACCAGTTCAGAGGTGGCCTGAGAGAAGATCTCCAACTAGCTCTCGTCCTTTTTGAGCCGAAGAAGTACGATGACTTCTACAATATGGCAATGAAGCAAGAGGCTGCCCAACTGAAGTGTGATGCTTCCCATAAGAGAGTCAGAGATGTGACTCCTTCTTCCTCAACTCAAGTGGTTTCTAAGCAGCAAAAGTATTGGCTGCCTCCTCCTCCGTTCCGTCAGCCTTATCAGCAGAAGAGCAAAGGTGGCAATGGATCTTCCCACCCACCCAACCCTGGCTTTCAGAACAAGACTTCGTCTCAAGCTCCAAGATCAAGTGCTTCGTATCACCGTCCGCTTTCAGAGGTCACGTGCAACAAGTGCCAATAGAAGGGTCACTATGCCAACAAATGCTTCAATCAGAGGCGTCTTCCTCCTCCTGTGAGGTCTGCCAGCACCGCAGTGGTCAAGCATGACCCCAAGAACGCCAAGGTCAACTTGTTGAATGCATCTCAGGCAGAGGACTCGTCATATGTCATCATGGGTAACCTTCCCGTTAACGATGTTCCTGCAAAAGTACTTTTTGATACTGGTGCATCGCATTGTTTCATGTCAAAGCCATTTTTTTGCCAAGAATGAATTCGTTTCTTCTCATTTGGGCAAACAAATGGATATCGTTTCTCCGGGTAAATGTTTGAGTGCAAGTTTGGAGGTTCCAGATGTTACTATCACATTGGGCGACTATAAGTTTCTTTCTTCTCCAATGGTCCTTGGTAACTCGGATATTGATCTTATTCTTGGAATGGACCAGCTTTCTAAGCACAAGGCTCAGCTTGATTGTGCTGCCAGGCAGATTCAATTGACTCATTCGTCTGAGGATGTAATTGTCTTTGCTGCAAGGGATGATACCATTCAACTGTTTTCTCTCAATAAGAAGGGCGAGCTGGATGCCATCTCTCAAATTCCAGTCGTTTGCGAATATCAAGACGTCTTTCCAGAAGAGCTTCCAGGAATGCCTCTGAAGGAAATATGCCCTAGAGGCAATAATAAAGTTATTATTTATTTCCTTATATCATGATAAATGTTTATTATTCATGCTAGAATTGTATTAACCGGAAACATAATACATGTTTGAATACATAGACAAACAGAGTGACACTAGTATGCCTGTACTTGACTAGCTCGTTGATCAAAGATGGTTATGATTCCTAACCATAGACATGAGTTGTCATTTGATTAACGGGATCACATCATTAGGAGAATGATGTGATTGACTTGACCCATTCTGTTAGCATAGCACTTGATCGTTTACTTTGTTGCTATTGCTTTCTTCATGACTTATACATGTTCCTATGACTATGAGATTATGCAACTCTCGTTTACCGGAGGAACACTTTGTGTGCTACCAAATGTCACAACGTAACTGGATGATTATAAAGGTGCTCTACAGGTGTCTCCGAAGGTACTTGTTGGGTTGGCATATTTCGAGATTAGGATTTGTCACTCCGATTATCGGAGAGGTATCTCTAGGCCCTCTCGGTAATGCACATCACCTAAGCCTTGCAAGCATTGCAACTAATAAGTTAGTTGCGGTATGATGTATTACGGAACGAGTAAAGAGACTTTCCGGTAACGAGATTGAACTAGGTATTGAGATACCGATGATCGAATCTCGGGCAAGTAACATACCAATGACAAAGGGAACAACGTATGTTGTTATGCGGTCTGACCGATAAAGATCTTCGTAGAATATGTAGGAGCCAATATGGGCATCCAGGTCCCGCTATTGGTTATTGACCAGAGAGGTGTCTCGGTCATGTCTACATAGTTCTCGAACCCGTAGGGTCCGCACGCTTAACGTTCGTTGACGATATAGTACTATATGAGTTATGTATGTTGATGACCGAATGTTGTTCGGAGTCCGGGATGAGATCACAGACATGACGAGGAACTCCGGAATGGTTCGGAGATAAAGTTTGATATATGGGATAGTAGTGTTTGATCTCCGGAAGGGTTCCGGAATTCACAGGAAGGGGTTCCGAATGTTTCCCGAAATGTTTGGGCATGAGAACACTTTATCTGGGCCAAAGGGGAAAGCCCACGAGGCTTTTGGAAAGTGCAAAAGGAAGTTTTGCGGAGACCAGAGGCTAGACGCCAGGAACCCTGGCGTCTAGGGGGTAGACGCCCAGAACCCTGGCGTCTAGCCCTGGAGTCCGAGAAGGACTCTTGCCTTTCGGGTGAAACCGACTTTGAGGAGGCTTTTACTCCAAGTTTCGACCCCATGGCTCAACATATAAATAGAGGGGTAGGGCTAGCACCAAAGACACATCAAGAAATACCAAGCCGTGTGCCAGCAACCCCGTCCCCGCTAGTGTATCCTCCCTCATAGTTTTCGTAGTGCTTAGGCGAAGCCCTGCGGATTTTGTTCTTCACCAACACTGTCACCACGCCGTCGTGCTGCCGGAACTCATCTACTACTTCGCCCCTCTTGCTGGATCGAGAAGGCGAGGACGTCACCGAGCCGAACGTGTGCAGAACTCGGAGGTGTCGTGCTTTCGGTACTTGGATCGGTCGTACGTGAAGACGTACGACTACATCAACCGCGTTGATATAACGCTTCCATGAACGGTCTACGAGGGTATGTAGACAACACTCTCCCCTCTCATTGCTATGCATCACCATGATCTTGCGTGTGCGTAGGAAATTTTTTGAAATTACTACATTCCCCAACAGTGGCATCCGAGCCTAGGTTTTATGCGTTGATGTTATGCACGAGTAGAACACAAGTGAGTTGTGGGCGATATAAGTCATACTGCTTACCAGCATGTCATACTTTGGTTCGGCAGTATTGTTGGATGAAGCGGCCCGGACCGACATTACGCATACGCTTACGCGAGACTGGTTCTACCGACGTGCTTTGCTCACAAGTGGCTGGCGGGTGTCAGTTTCTCCAACTTTAGTTGAACCAAGTGTGGCTATGCCCGGTCCTTGCGAAGGTTAAAACAGCACCAACTTGACAAACTATCATTGTGGTTTTGATGCGTAGGTAAGAACGGTTCTTGCTAAGCCCGTAGCAGCCACGTAAAACTTGCAACAACAAAGTAGAGGACGTCTAACGTGTTTTTGCAGGGCATGTTGTGATGTGATATGGTCAAGACATGATGCTAAATTTTATTGTATGAGATGATCATGTTTTGTAACCGAGTTATCGGCAACTGGCAGGAGCCATATGGTTGTCGCTTTATTGTATGCAATGCAATCGCGCTATAATGCTTTACTTTATCACTAAGCGGTAGCGATAGTCGTGGAAGCATAAGATTGGTGAGACGGCAACGATGCTACGATGGAGATCAAGGTGTCGTGCCGGTGACGATGGTGATCATGACGGTACTTCGGAGATGGATATTACAAGTACAAGATGATGATGGCCATATCATATCACTTATATTGATTGCATGTGATGTTTATCTTTTATGCATCTTATCTTGCTTTGATTAACGGTAGCATTATAAGATGATCCCTCACTAAATTATCAAAGTATAAGTGTTCTCCCTGAGTATGCACTGTTGCGAAAGTTCTTCATGCTGAGACACCACGTGATGATCGGGTGTGATAGGCTCTACGTTCAAATACAACGGGTGCAAAACAGTTGCACACGCGGAATACTCAGGTTAAACTTGACGAGCCTAGCATATAACAGGTATGGCCTCGGAACACGGAGACTGAAAGGTCGAGCGTGAATCATATAGTAGATATGATCAACATAGTGATGTTCACCATTGAAACTACTCCATCTCACGTGATGATCGGACATGGTTTAGTTGATTTGGATCACATGATCACTTAGAGGATTAGAGGGATATCTATCTAAGTGGGAGTTCTTAAGTAATATGATTAATTGAACTTTAATTTATCATGAACTTAGTCCTGGTAGTATTAGCATATCTATGTTGTAGATCAATAGCTCGCGTTTAGCTCCCCTGTTTTATTTTTGATATGTTCCTAGAGAAAACTAAGTTGAAAGATGTTAGTAGCAATGATGCGGATTGGATCCGTGATCTGAGGTTTATCCTCATTGCTGCACAGAAGAATTATGTCTTTGATGCACCGCTAGGTGACAAACCTATTGCAGGAGCAGATGCAGATGTTATGAACATTTGGCTAGCTCAATATGATGACTACTTGATAGTTTAGTGCACCATGCTTAAACGGCTTAGAATCGGGACTTCAAAGACGTTTTGAACGTCATGGACCATATGAGATGTTCCAGGAGTTGAAGTTAATATTTCAAGCAAATACCTGAGTTGAGAGATATGAAGTCTCCAACAAGTTCTATAGCTAAAAGATGGAGGAGAATAGCTCAAGCAGTGAGCATGTGCTCAGATTGTCTGGGTACTACAATCACTTGAATCAAGTGGGAGTTAATCTTCCAGATAAAATAGTGATTGACAGAATTATCTAGTCACCATCACCAAGTTAGTAGAACTTTGTGATGAACTATGATATGCAAGGGATAACGGAAACGATTCCCAAGCTCTTCGTAATGCTGAAATCGACGAAGGTAGAAATCAAGAAAAATATCAAGTGTTGATGGTAGACAAGACCACAAGTTTCAAGAAAAGGGCAAAGGGAAGAAGGGGAACTTCAAGAAGAACGACAAGCGAGTTGCTGCTCAAGTGAAGAAGCCCAAGTCTGGTCCTAAGCCTGAGACTAAGTGCTTCTACTGCAAAGGGACTGGTCACTGGAAGCGGAACTGCCCCAAGTATTTGGCGGATAAGAAGGATGGCAAAGTGAACATAAGTATATTTGATATACATGGTATTGATGTGTACTTTACTAGTGTTTATAGCAACCCCTCGGCATTTGATACTGGTTCAGTTGCTAAGAGTAGTAACTCGAAACAGGAGTTGCAGAATAAACGTAAACTAGTAAAGGGCGAGGTGACGATGTGTGTTGGAAGTAGTTCCAAGATTGATATGATCATCATCGCACACTCCCTATACTTTCGGGATTAGTGTTGAAACTAAATAAGTGTTATTTGGTATTTGCGTTGAGCATGAATATGATTTGATCATGTTTGTTGCAATACGGTTATTCATTTAAATTAGAGAATAATTGTTGTTCTGTTCACATGAATAAAACCTTCTATGGTCATACACCCAATAAAATGGTTTGTTGGATCTCGATCGTAGTGATACACATATTCATAATATTGAAACCAAAAGATGCAAAGTTAATAATGATAGTGTAACTTATTTGTGGCACTGCCGTTTTAGGTCATATTGATGTAAAGCGCATGAAGAAATTCCATGCTGATGGGATTTTGGAATCACTTGATTATGAATCACTTGATGCTTGCGAACCATGCCATATGGGCAAGATGACTAAGACTCCGTTCTCCGGAACAATGGAGCGAGCAACTGACTTATTGGAAATAATACCTACTGATGTATGTGATCCGATGAGTGTTGAGGCTCGTGATAGGTATCGTTATTTTCTGACCTTCACGGATGATTTGAGCAGATATGGGCATATCTACTTGATGAAACACAAGTCTGAAACATTTGAAAAGTTCAAAGAATTTCAGAGTGAAGTGTAGAATTATCGTAACAAAAATAAAAGTTTCTACGATATGATCGCAGAAGTAAAATATTTGAGTTATGAGTTTGGCCTTCAGTTAAAACAATGTGAAATAGTTTCACTACTCACGCCACCTGGAACACCACAGTGTAATGGTGTAGGATCTAGAAGTAGATGTGTCTAGAGGGGGGTGATTAGACACTTAATGCTAAAGTTGCAATTTTTAAGCTTTTTCGGTTTGAGTGGAGTTTAGGCACAATTTCAACACACACAATACATATCAAGCAAGCATGCAAAGAGTATATGAGCAGCGGAATGTAAAGCATGCAACTTGCAAGAATGTAAAGGGAAGGGTTTGGAGAAATCAAACGCAATTGGAGACACGGATGTTTTTCCCGTGGTTCGGATAGGTGGTGCTATCCTACATCCACGTTGATGGAGACTTCAACCCACAAAGGGTAACGGTTGCGAGAGTCCACACAGGGCTCCACCCACAAAGGGTAACGGTTGCGTGAGTCCACACAGGGATCCACCCACGAAGGGTCCACGAAGAAGCAACCACCCACAAAGGGTAACGGTTGCGCGAGTCCACACAGGGCTCCACCCACGAAGGGTCCACGAAGAAGCAACCACCCACAAAGGGTCCACGAAGAAGCAACCTTGTCTATCCCACCATGGCCATCGCCCACACAGGACTTGCCTCACTAGCGGTAGATCTTCACGAAGTAGGCGATCTCCTTGCCCTTACAAACTCCTTGGTTCAACTCCACAATCTTGTCGGAGGCTCCCAAGTGACACCTAGCCAATCTAGGAGACACCACTCTCCAAGAAGTAACAAATGGTGTGTAGGTAATGAACTCCTTGATCTTGTGCTTCAAATGATAGTCTCCCCAACACTCAACTCTCTCTCATAGGATTTGGATTTTGTGGAAAGAAGATTTGAGTGGAAAGCAACTTGGAGAGGCTAGAGATCAAGATTCATATGGTAGGAATGGAATATCTTGGTCTCAACACATGAGTAGGTGGTTCTCTCTCAGAACATATGAGTTGGAATGGTGTATGCGTTCTGATGGCTCTCTCTTCGAATAAAGAGGAGGTGGAGGGGTATATATAGCCTCCACACAAAATCCAACCGTTACACACAGTTTTCCAATCTCGGTGGGACCGAATCAACAAACTCGGTCGGACCGAAAATGTAAACCTAGTGACTGTTAGAGATTTTCGGTGGGACTGACATGCAACTCGGTAGGACCGATATGGTTTGGGTTTGGGCATAACGTAATCTCGGTGAGACTGATTACACAAACTCGGTGAGACCGAATTTGGTAATTAGCTAACCAGAGAGTTGGTCAGGCAAACTCGGTGGGACCGATTTTCTCTTTCGGTGAGACCGAAAAGTTACAAAGGGGAAACACTGAATTTACATTGCAATCTCGGTGGGACCGATTCGCTCGTTCGGTGAGACCGAAAAGTTACGAAAGGGAAACAGAGAGTTTGCAATCCCATCTCGGTGAGACCGAGATCCCTATCGGTAGAACCGAATTGCTAGGGTTTGGCAGTGGCTTATGACAAGTGAAACTCGGTGGCGCCGGATAGGAAGAATTGGTAGGACCGAGTTTGGCTTAGGGTTTAGGTCATATGTGGAAGTGGGAAAGTAGCTGAGGGTTTTGGAGCATATCACTAAGCACATGAAGCAAGAGGCTCATTAAGCAACACCTCATCCCTCCTTGATAGTATTGGCTTTCCTAAAGACTCAATGTGATCTTGGATCACTAAAATGTAAAATGAGGAGTCTTGAGCTTGAAGCTTTAGCCAATCCTTTGTCCTTAGCACCTTGAAGGAGTTCCCACAACCTTTAGTCCATGCCACTCCATTATTGAACTTATCTGAAACATGCTAGATCGAAATGTTAGTCCAACAAGAGATATGTTGTCATCAATTATCAAAACCACCTAGGGAGCACTTGTGCTTTCAGTCTCCCCCTTTTTGGTAATTGATGGCAACATACATCAAAGCTTTAGATAAAGATATGAAGAGCAGCAAGTAAAGCTTTGGAAGGACATGTAACAAGCATAGGCTCCCCCTACATGTATGCACTCATGTAAATATGAAATATAGAGGCATGTGAGAGAATAACCATGATAGAGTAGGCAATGTGTTACATGCATCTTGGCCATATGCATCAGAGCAAAAGATTATCAAGGAAAATACCTTCATTCTCAAGAGTCCTTCTTGCAAACAGTATGTACATAAGCAAGAACTCCTCATACTCATGATTTTGATGCATATACTTACCTTGTGGTCTTGAGTTGGCTTAGGATGGAATGAACCTACACAAACAAGGTTAGATAACACAGGTACATCCACTAGCCAGAGCAAACAAAAGAAACCACAAGAATACCAAGACTGGGATGACATGTAGAGAGTGAGTACAATGTACCACATTGAATTCAACATGTCCCCAAAAATAAAGATATGCAATGAATTTGACTGATTTCTTTCCCTTAGGTGTCTTGCTCCCCTGAATCTTACATGGGATATTGGGAGAAGATAGGGAACAGAAAATCAGAGCTGAAAGATACAAATGGAACTTAATTCAAATGAGTACATATGAACATGTCTTTCCCCCAAAAGGATATGTGGTATCTCTCCTCTTGAACATCAAGCATCTGGGATCCTTGAGTATTCTCTCCCCCTGGAGATTTCTCTCTCTCTCTCTCTCTCTTAATAATATCTGGGATCCTTGAGACTTTCTCTCCCCCTTGAGCTTTGATGTGATCTCTTTCTCCCCCTTTGACATCAATTTCCAAGAAGGTTTTTCCTGGAATCCGTCGACTAGGTTTGGTCCTTGAGATTCAGCACAAAGCAGAGGATAAAATTGGGATGCTTGTAGAGGACAAGATTCATTGAGTGGAGCTGGATCAGAAGAAATGTAGAACAAGTGGCAATCTGTTTTTCTGATTGCAAAGTCAGTGGCACCGAGTGGCACATTTCGGTGGTACCGAAAAGATTCGGTTGGACCGAAAATTGCAAGTCGGTGAAACCGAGTTTACACAGAGAAAAACACTTGTCACCTCAGATCACTAGACATGTAGGATCTCACAAAGATTTGCAATGAATTTCCTGAAGGATTTGCAAGGAATTAAGTGCAGAAAATGCAGAACAAAAACAAAGAGAAAAGAGAAGAAACTGAAGGATCTAGATGAAGTTTTTTTTGAAAAAGGAGAGAGGATATAAACATGCATGAGAAAAATGCAATAACACAATGAAAGAACACAAGAGAGCTTCATCTAGAGTTGGGCGGTGACATAGTCACCTATGTTAGAGTATATTGACTTAGGAGTCAAGTGGGAACACTTGATCATAGGTCATACTCATCGTTTAAGCTCAAAATGGGGTTACCATCTTTCGTTTAAGCATCTTGATGTATTCACATCTTGTTGAGTTGCTTTGACTCATGTCTTGGAGTAAATCTTCTCTAAGATGGAATAACATACCTTGGGTGGTGGTGTGGTTCTTGCTCATGTAGTTGAACTTGTGTGGGTGCTCAAGGTTGATGTAGCTCATCAAGAGTTGGGAGCACCACTTGGAGTTTGAGTTCATCTACCTACATGGGTTAGTTCTTGCAAGGAAGAGCACTTGTGTATCCAAAAATGACAATCATGAAGCTTAACATAGAATTTGTCAAAGGATATGTTTGAATGGTTTTGTGCTTCCTTGTCTTCAACCACTATTGTGTAGAGTCTTGGTCTTGTAGAGATTGCTCAAGATGTGAGTGAGTCGCAATCTCATGGAATTAGATTCAACCAAGCACCTACATGGGTTAGACAACATGCAAGGTGTAAATATATCCAAGACATAAGATAGTTGTCATAAGAGATATATCATGGATTAGTCATAAGCCCATGTCTTGCATGTATCCAATGGAGTTTCTACTCCAAGTTTGAAGCATCAATTATGTTCAATTCTCCTCTCAACCTGCAAAACACTTTCTCATCAAGTGGTTTAGTGAATATATCTGCTAATTGCTTATCGGTGCGAACATGCTTTAGATTGATGTCACCCTTAGCAACATGATCTCGAATGAAATGATGACGAACTTCAATATGCTTAGTTCGAGAATGTTGTACAGGATTATGACCAATTTTGATAGCACTTTCATTGTCACAAAGCAGTGGAACATGTTTCACATAAATCCCATAATCTTTAAGAGTTTGGGTCATCCAAAGTAATTGAGCACAACATGAACCAGCGGCAATGTATTCCGCTTCGGCGGTGGATAAGGATACCGAGTTTTGTTTCTTGGAAGACCAAGACACAAGAGATCTACCAAGAAATTGACAAGTACCCGAAGTGGACTTTCTATCAACCTTGTCTCCGGCATAATCCGAGTCAGAATAGCCAACAAGATCAAAAGAAGACCTCTTAGGATACCAAATGCCAAAATTTGGTGTATGGATTAAATATCTCACTATCCTTTTCACAGCCTTAAGATGACAATCTTTAGGAGCAGCTTGATATCGTGCACACATGCACACACTTAGCATAATATCGGGACATGAAGCACATAGGTATAACAATGAACCAATCATAGAGCGATAAACCTTTTGATCAACCGGTTCACCATCTTTGGTTAAATTATTATGTCCACTAGTAGGCATGGGTGTAGACATACCTTTGCATTCTTGCATATTGAACTTCTTGAATAAGTCCTTGGTGTACTTTGTTTGAGAGACAAATGTACCTTCTTTAGTTTTCTTGATTTGCAACCCGAGAAAGAATTTGAGTTCACTCATCATAGACATCTCAAACTTCTCTGACATTAGCTTTCCAAACTTTTCACTGAAGAGAGGGTTAGTTGAACCAAATATGATGTCATCAACATAAATTTGGCATACAAATAGTTCTCCATTAACCTTTTTAGTAAAAAGAGTAGAATCAATTTTACCGATTTCAAGACCACTTGTAGTAAGGAACTTGGTCAAGCATTTATACCATGCTCTAGGAGCTTGTTTAAGACCATAAAGAGCTTTGTGAAGTTTGTAAACATGATTTGGTTTCTTAGGATTGATAAAGCCGGGAGGTTGTTTGACATAAACTTCCTCCTCTATTTCACCATTTAGAAAAGCACTTTTAATGTCCATTTGGTACAAGGTGATATTATGGTGATTAGCATAGGCAAGTAAGATGCGAATGGACTCAAGTCTAGCAACGGGAGCATACGTCTCACCATAGTCCATACCTTCGACTTGTGTGTACCCTTGGGCGACGAGACGTGCTTTGTTGCGAACCACTTGTCCATCTTCATCTTGCTTGTTGCGAAACACCCATTTGGTACCAATGATGTTGTGGTTGTTGTCGGGCTTCTCAACCAATGTCCAAACTTGGTTTCTCTCAAAATTATGTAGCTCTTCATGCATAGCGTTTATCCAATCCGGATCTTCCAATGCTTCTTCAACCTTCATGGGTTCAATGCTAGAGATGAATGAATAGTTTTCACAAAAGTTAGCTAAACGAGTTTTTGAGCGAGTGATTCTCCCGGTTTGTATATCATTGAGGATTTGCTCGACGGGATGATCTTTGGCAATTCTTGCTCGAACTCGTGAGAGCTTTTGCTTGGGTCTTCGTTGAACATCTTCTTCATATTGTTCTTCTTCTTGGCCTTCTTCATTGTTGACGTCGTCGTTCTCTTGTCGTGGTGGAGAAGGAGGTTGTTGATGTTCGTCTTGACGTATTTCCTTGTTTTCTTCATCTTGGTGTGTCCCAATTGTGGATGCTTCCGTGTCGATTCTTGGTTCACCTTGTCGTGAAGTAGAAGCTTCCACTTGGACGGATGAAGTACTCTCCTTCACCTCCGTTGGGCGAATTTTACCAATGGACAAGTCCTGAATTGCTTCTGAAGGGTCTTTGTCTCCTACATCAATTGGCAATTGCTCTACTTGCGAGCCATTAGATTCATCAAACTTCACATCTACCGTCTCTTCAACCTTTCGGGTGAAATTGTTGTAGACACGGTAAGTGTGAGAGTTTGAGCCATAACCAAGTAGAAAACCTTCATGAGATTTAGGAGCAAACTTTGAACGACGATGCTTGTCAAGAATGTAGAACTTTGAGCCGAATACTCGAAAGTATCCAACTTGGGGTTTGTTACCGGTGAGAAGCTCGTATGCCGTCTTGCCGAGTAGCTTGTGAAGATATAAGCGATTTGTTGCGTGACAAGCTGTCTCAACCGCTTCTGCCCAAAAGTGCTTTGGCGTCTTGTATTCATCAAGCATCGTTCTTGCCATTTCGATGAGCGTCCGGTTCTTTCCTCTCAACAACTCCATTTTGTTGAGGTGTGTACGTAGCCGAGAACTCGTGTGAAATCCCTTCTTCGTCAAGAAAGGTGTCCACATTTGCGTTCTTGAACTCTGTTCCGTTGTCACTCCGAACCTTCTTGATCTTCACATCAAACTGATTTTGGGCCTTCCTAGCGAAGTTTCTGAAGATCTTCTGGACCTGCGACTTGTCATTAAGAAAGAACACCCACGTAAATCTTGAAAAATCATCAACTATAACTAGACCAAAAGAATTTCCACCGAGACTCTTGTAGGTGTTGGGACCAAAAAGATCCATGTGTAGTAGCTCGAGTGGCCTCCTTGTGGTCATGATGTTCTTCACGGGATGTCTTCCTCCAACCTGTTTACCTGCTTGACAAGCACTGCAAAGTCTATCCTTATCAAATATGACATCGTTAACTCCAAGGATATGATTTCCTTTAATAAGCTTGTCAAGGTTTCTCATGCCAACGTGACCGAGTCGTCTATGCCACAACCAAGCTTTTGAGGATTTAGCAACAAAGCAAGTCTTAGGTTGAGCCTTTTTAGAGAAATCGACAATGTAAAGATCACCTCTATGCATACCCGTAAAGACCATTTTATGATTGTCTCGACGAAATACTTGGCAATCTACCTCAGTAAATAGGACATTCAAACCAAAATCAGCAAGTCTAGATACTGAAAGTAAGTTGTAGCCAAGAGATTCAACGAGCATGACATTTTGAATGGAACTATCATGTGAGATGGCCACCTTACCAAGGCCAACCACTTTACCCTTTGAATTATCACCAAAGGTGACATATTTTCGAGGGCCGTCATTTTCAGCAAGCTCATGAAACATCTCTTCATCTCCGGTCATATGATCAGTACATCCACTATCAAGAACCCATTCCTTTCCTCCTGATTCATATCCCCGAAGATTTGCCATAACACCAAAATGTCTCATTGCATCATCAAGATCAAAGTCACTATCATCATCATCATAATATTCATGTTCATCATGATCTTGTGACTCATCATTTCCTAGAGAGGGTAATTCATTAGATAAATGATCATCAAAGTGGTCACTTTTATGAATTCTTATAGCTTTGAATATTATATCATTAATGATTCCAACATCTCCTTTAGCATGCTTAAGATTGGTAAGTTCAAATAGACAATTACCAAAACTAGGATCACTAGAGTTCATCTTACTCAAGGCAATAGATTTATGGAGAATTTCATCCAAAGTTTTCAAGGAATGATTGGGAAATCGTTCCTCAAGAAATTTCCATATAGTATAGGCACAATTTTGAGTAGGCAAACTAGCAATCAAATTTTTGGGCAATCCTCTAATGATGAGCTCAATAGTTCTAAGATTGCAAATCATGTCAATATCTTCATCTAGGGTAGGATGCAAAGGATCAATATGAGGTGCACAAGGGCTAGCAATATACTTGTTCAAATGATATTGATTGAAGATTACAAGCATCTCATTTTCCACTCATGAAAATACTCTCCATCAAGAATAGGCACTCTATGTCTAAGACTCCCTAATGTAGACACATCCAACTTCCTCCAATGGTGATGAAACCAAGGCAATGGAGACCAAAGCTCTGATACCACTTGTAGGATCTAGAAGTAGATGTGTCTAGAGGGGGGTGATTAGACACTTAATGCTAAAGTTGCAATTTTTAAGCTTTTTCGGTTTGAGTGGAGTTTAGGCACAATTTCAACACACACAATACATATCAAGCAAGCATGCAAAGACTATATGAGCAGCGGAATGTAAAGCATGCAAAGAGTATATGAGCAGCAGAATGTAAAGCATGCAACTTGCAAGAATGTAAAGCGAAGGGTTTGGAGAAATCAAACGCAATTGGAGACACGGATGTTTTTCCCGTGGTTCGGATAGGTGGTGCTATCCTACGTCCACGTAGATGGAGACTTCAACCCACAAAGGGTAACGGTTGCGAGAGTCCACACAGGGCTCCACCCACAAAGGGTAACGGTTGCGCGAGTCCACACAGGGCTCCACCCACGAAGGGTCCACGAAGAAGCAACCACCCAGAAAGGGTAACGGTTGCGCGAGTCCACACAGGGCTCCACCCACGAAGGGTCCACGAAGAAGCAACCACCCACAAAGGGTCCACGAAGAAGCAACCTTGTCTATCCCACCATGGCCATCGCCCACACAGGACTTGCCTCACTAGCGGTAGATCTTCACGAAGTAGGCGATCTCCTTGCCCTTACAAACTCCTTGGTTCAACTCCACAATCTTGTCGGAGGCTCCCAAGTGACACCTAGCCAATCTAGGAGACACCACTCTCCAAGAAGTAACAAATGGTGTGTAGGTAATGAACTCCTTGCTCTTGTGCTTCAAATGATAGTCTCCCCAACACTCAACTCTCTCTCATAGGATTTGGATTTTGTGGAAAGAAGATTTGAGTGGAAAGCAACTTGGAGAGGCTAGAGATCAAGATTCATATGGTAGGAATGGAATATCTTGGTCTCAACACATGAGTAGGTGGTTCTCTCTCAGAACATATGAGTTGGAATGGTGTATGCGTTCTGATGGCTCTCTCTTCGGATGAAGAGGAGGTGGAGGGGTATATATAGCCTCCACACGAAATCCAACCGTTACACACAGTTTTCCAATCTCGGTGGGACCAAATCAACAAACTCGGTCGGACCGAAAATGTAAACCTAGTGACCGTTAGAGATTTTCGGTGGTACTGACATGCAACTCGGTAGGACCGATATGGTTAGGGTTTGGGCATAACGTAATCTCGGTGAGACAGATTACACAAACTCGGTGAGACCGAATTTGGTAATTAGCTAACCAGAGAGTTGGTCAGGCAAACTTGGTGGGACCGATTTGCTCTTTCGGTGAGACCGAAAAGTTACAAAGGGGAAACACTGAATTTACATTGCAATCTTGGTGGGACCGATTCGCTCTTTCGGTGAGACCGAAAAGTTACAAAAGGGAAACAGAGAGTTTGCAATCCCATCTCGGTGAGACCGAGATCCCTATCGGTAGAACCTAATTGCTAGGGTTTGGCAGTGGCTTATGACAAGTGAAACTTGGTGGCGCCGGATAGGAAGAATCGGTAGGACCGAGTTTGGCTTAGGGTTTAGGTCATATGTGGAAGTGGGAAAGTAGCTGAGGGTTTTGGAGCATATCACTAAGCACATGAAGCAAGAGGCTCATTAAGCAACACCTCATCCCTCCTTGATAGTATTTGCTTTTCCTAAAGACTCAATGTGATCTTGGATCACTAAAATGTAAAATGAGGAGTCTTGAGCTTGAAGCTTTAGCCAATCCTTTGTCCTTAGCACCTTGAAGGAGTTCCCACAACCTTTAGTCCATGCCACTCAATTGTTGAACTTATCTGAAACATGCTAGATCGAAATGTTAGTCCAACAAGAGATATGTTGTCATCAATTATCAAAACCACCTAGGGAGCACTTGTGCTTTCAAATGGTGTGTTCGAACGTCGTAACAGTGCTTTATTAGATATGGTGTGATCTATGATGTCTCTTACCGATTACCACTATCGTTTTGGGGTTATGCATTAGAGACAGCTGCATTCATGTTAAATAGGGCACCATCTAAATCCGTTGAGATGACACCGTATGAACTATGGTTTGGCAAGAAACCTAAGCTGTCGTTTCTTAAAGTTTGAGGTTGTAATGCTTATGTGAAAAAGTTTCAACCTGATAAGCTCTAACCCAAATCGGAGAAGTGCGTCTTCATAGGATACCCAAAAGAAAATGTTGGGTACACCTTCTATCACAGATCCGAAGGCAATATATTCGTTGCTTTGAATGGATCCTTTCTAGAAAAGGAGTTTCTCTCGAAAGAAGTGAGTGGGAGGAAAGTAGAACTTGATGAGGTAACTGTACCTGCTCCCTTATTGGAAAGTAGTTCATCACAGAAATCTGTTCCTGTGACTACTACACCGATTAGTGAGGAAGCTGATGATGATGATCATGTAACTTCAGATCAAGTTACTACCGAACCTCGTAGGTAAACCAGAGTGAGATCTGCACCAGAGTGGTACGGTAATCCTGTTCTGGAGGTCACGTTACTTGACCATGATGATCCTACGAACTATGAGGAAGCGATGATGAGCCCAGATTCCGCGAAATGGCTTGAGGCCATGAAATCTGAGATGAGATCCATGTATGAGAACAAAGTATGGACTTTGATTGAGTTGCCCAATGATCGGCGAGCCATTGAGATTAAATGGATCTTCAAGAGGAATACGGACGCTGATAGTAGTGTTACTATCTACAAAGCTAGAATTGTCGCAAAAAGGTTTTCGACAAGTTCAAGGTGTTGACTACGATGAGAGTTTCCCACTCATATCTATGCTTAAGTCTGTCTGAATCATGTTAGAAATTGCCGCATTTTATGAAATCTGGCAAATGGATAAACAAAATTACATTCCTTAGTGGATTTATTAAAGCAGAGTTGTATATGATGCAACCAGAAGGTTTTGTCAATCCTAAATATGCAAGCTCCAGTGATCCATCTATGGACTGGTGCAAGCATCTCGGAGTTGGAATACGCTTTGATAAGTTGATCAAAGCATATAGTTTTATACAGACTTGTGGTGAAGCCTGTATTTACAAGAAAGTGAGTGGGAGCACTACAGCATTTCTGATAAGTATATGTGAATGACATATTGTTGATCGGAGATAATGTAGAATTATTCTGCAAAGCATAAAGGAATATTTGAAAGGAGTTTTTCAAAGAAAGACCTCGGTGAAGCTGCTTACATATTGAGCGTCAAGATCTATAGAGATAGATCAAGACACTTGATAAGTTTTTCAATGAGTGCATACCTTGACAAGATTTTGAAGTAGTTCAAAATGGAACAGTCAAAAAAGGAGTTCTTGCCTGTGTTACAAGGTGTGAAGTTGAGAAAGACTCAAAACCCGACCACGGCAGAAGATAGAGAGAGAATGAAAGTCATTCCCTATGCCTCAGCCATAGGTTCTATAAAGTATGCCATGCTGTGTACCAAACCTATTGTATACCCTGCCCTGAGTTTGGCAAAGGAGTACAATAGTGATCTAGGAGTAGATCACTGGACATTGGTCAAAATTATCCTTAGTGGAATAAGGATATGTTTCTCGATTATGGAAGTGACAAAACGTTCGTCGTAAAGGGTTACGTCGATGCAAGTTTTGACACTGATCCAGATAACTCAAAGTCTCAATCTAGATACATATTTAAAGTGGGAGCAATTAGCTAGATTAGCTCCGTGCAGAGCATTGTAGACATAGAAATTTGCAAAATACGTACGGATCTGATTATGGCAGACCCGTTGACTAAACTTCTCTCACCAGCAAAACATGATCACACCTTAGTACTCTTTGGATGTTAATCACATAGCGATGTGAACTAGATTATTGACTCTAGTAAACCCTTTGGGTGTTGGTCACATGTCGATGTGAACTATGGGTGTTAATCACATGGTGATGTGAACTATTGGTATTAAATCACATGGTGATGTGAACTAGATTATTGACTCTAGTGCAAGTGGGAGACTAAAGGAAATATGCCCTAGAGGCAATAATAAAGTTATTATTTATTTCCTTATATCATGATAAATGTTTATTATTCATGCTAGAATTGTATTAACCGGAAACATAATACATGTGTGAATACATAGACAAACAGAGTGTCACTAGTATGCCTGTACTTGACTAGCTCGTTGATCAAAGATGGTTATGTTTCCTAACCATAGACATGAGTTGTCATTTGATTAACGGGATCACATCATTAGGAGAATGATGTGATTGACTTGACCCATTCCGTTAGCATAGCACTTGATCGTTTAGTTTGTTGCTATTGCTTTCTTCATGACTTATACATGTTCCGATGACTATGAGATTATGCAACTCCCGTTTACCGGAGGAACACTTTGTGTGCTACCAAACATCACAACGTAACTGGGTGATTATAAAGGTGCTCTACAGTTGTCTCTGAAGGTACTTGTTGGGTTGGCGTATTTCGAGATTAGGATTTGTCACTCCGATTGTCGTAGAGGTATCTCTGGGCCCTCTCGGTAATGCACATCACCAAAGCCTTGCAAGCATTGCAACTAATAAGTTAGTTGCGGGATGATGTATTACGGAACGAGTAAAGAGACTTGCCGGTAACGAGATTGAACTAGGTATTGAGATACCGACGATCGAATCTCGGACAAGTAACATATCGATGACAAAGGGAATAACGTATGTTGTTATGCGGTCTGACCGATAAAGATCTTCGTAGAATATGTAGGAGCCAATATGGGCATCTAGGTCCCGCTATTGGTTATTGACCAGAGAGGTGTCTCGGTCATGTCTACATAGTTCTCGAACCCGTAGGGTCCGCACGCTTAACGTTCGTTGACAATATTGTACTATATGAGTTATGTATGTTGATGACCGAATGTTGTTCGGAGTCCGGCATGAGATCACGGACATGACGAGGAACTCCGGAATGGTCCGGAGATAAAGTTTGATATATGGGATAGTAGTGTTTGATCTCCGGAAGGGTTTCGGAATTCACCGGAAGGGCTTCCGGTTGTTTCCCGAAATGTTTGGGCACGAGAACACTTTATCTGGGCCAAAGGGGAAAGCCCACGAGGCTTTTGGAAAGTGAAAAAGGAAGTTTTGCGGAGACCAGAGGCTAGACGCTAGGAACCTTGGCGTCTAGGGGGTAGACGCCGGGAACCCTGGCGTCTAGCCCTGGAGTCCGAGAAGGACTCTTGCCTTTCGGGTGAAACCGACTTTGAGGAGGCTTTTACTCCAAGTTTCGACCCCAGGGCTCAACATATAATAGAGGGGTAGGGCTAGCACCAAAGACACATCAAGAAACACCAAGCCGTGTGCCGGCAACCCCATCCCCTCTAGTTTATCCTCCGTCATAGTTTTCGTAGTGCTTAGGCGAAGCCCTGCGGAGATTGTTCTTCACCAACACCGTCACCATGCCATTGTGCTGCCGGAACTCATCTACTACTTCGCCCCTCTTGCTGGATCGAGAAGGCGAGGACGTCACCGAGCCGAACGTGTGTAGAACTCGGAGGTGTCGTGCTTTCGGTACTTGGATCGGTCGGACGTGAAGATGTACGACTACATCAACCGCGTTGATATAACGCTTCCGCAAACGGTCTACGAGGGTACGTAGACAACACTCTCCCCTCTCGTTGCTATGCATCACCATGATCTTGCGTGTGCATAGGAATTTTTTTGAAATTACTACGTTCCCCAACAGCCTCCGCACCGGCCAGTTGAATTCGTCATCGATCTTGAGCCTGGCACGGAACCTGTTTGCAAATGTCCTTACAAACTTGGACCTGAAGAGTTGAAGGAGCTGAAGAAACAACTCGATATTCAAGAGCGAATAGGTCTCATCCGACCTAGTTCTTCTCCATGGGGTTGTGGAGTTCTTTTTGTGAAGAAGAAGGATGGAATGGACCGACTCTGTGTCGACTACCGTCCATTGAACAAGAAGACCATAAAGAACAAGTACCCACTTCCCAACATCAACGAGCTGTTTGAACAACTCAAAGGTGCTCAAGTATTCTCCAAGCTTGATCTCCGTATGGGCTATCACCATATTCGCATTCGTGAAGAGGATATCCCCAAGACAGCTTTCAGAACAAGCTATGGTTCATATGAATACACTATCATGTCTTTCGGCCTCGTCAATGCTCCTCCGACATTCTCTCGCATGATGAATTTCATCTTCAACGCCTACACAAATGACTTCGTCTTGGTCTACCTCGATGACATTTTGGTCTTTTCCAAGAACAAGGAAGATCATGCCAAGCACTTGCGTTTGGTGCTGGATAAACTCAGAGAACATCAGTTCTATGCCAAGTTTTCAAACTGCGAGTTTTGGCTCGATGAGGTTCTCTACCTTGGGCATATCATCTCTACCAAGGGCATAGCGGTGAATCCTGAGAAGGTGTCTGCAATTGTGAATTGGGAACCACCTCAGAATGTGAAGCAACTCCGCAGCTTCCTTGGTCTCGCAAGCTATTGTCGAAGGTTCGTTGAGAACTTCTCAAAGATCGTGAAGCCTCTTTCCAACCTTCTCCAGAAGCATGTGAAGTACTTTTGGTCTCCTGAATGTGACATTGCTTTCAACACCCTGAAAGAGAAGTTAGTCAATGCTCCAGTTCTGACTCCTCCTGATGAATCCAAACCGTTTGAGGTCTTTTGTGATGCTTCCCTTCAAGGTCTTGGTGCAGTGTTGATGCAAGAGAAGAAAGTTGAGGCTTATACCTCTCGCCAGTTGAAGCCCGACGAGAAGAACTACCCCACTCATGACCTTGAGTTGGCGGCAGTTGTGCATGCTCTTTTAACTTGGAGGCATCTCTTATTGGGACGAAAAGTGGACATCTTCACTGACCACAAGAGTCTCAAGTACATCTTCACTCAGCCAAACCTCAACCTCAGGCAGACTCGTTGGGTCGAAATGATTCAAGAGTATAATCCGAGTATCGAATATACTCCAGGCAAGGCCAATGTAATTGCTGACGCATTGAGCAGGAAGGCTTACTGCAACAGTTTGATTCTCAAGCCTTACCAACCCGAGCTTTGTGAAGCTTTCCATAAACTCAACCTTAAAGTTGTTCCTCAAGGTTTCCTCGCCAACCTCCAAGTCTCTCCTACTTTGGAAGATCAGATTCGCGAGGCTCAACTTCTTGATGCTATGGTGAAGAAGGTGAAGATTGGGATTGCCAAGAGTCAACCTAAGTACAAGTGCTATCATCTCGATGACAAGGATACTCTATTCTTCGAGAATCGCATTGTTGTGCCTAAAGGTGAACTTCGTAAAGTCATTATAAACGAGGCTCACAATTCACTCCTCTCTATCCACCCTGGAAGTACAAAGATGTACCATGACCTCAAGCAGTCGTATTGGTGGACTTGAATGAAGCGTGAGATTGCTCAGTTCGTGAATGAATGTGATGTCTGCAGAAGAGTGAAAGCAGAACACCAACGACCAGCTGGTCTCCTCCAACCTCTTGCCATTCCAGAATGGAAGTTTGACCACATTGAGATGGACTTCGTTACTGGATTTCCAAAGTCCAAGTGTGGCAATGATGCTATCTTCGTTGTCATCGACAAACTCACTAAAGTGGCTCACTTTCTGCCTATCAAAGAATCTATCATAGCAGCTCAATTGGCAAAGCTATATACCTCCCGGATTGTCTCTTTGCACGGTATTCTGTAGTTGATTTCTTCAGATCGTGGCAGCATCTTTATCTCCAAGTTTTGGGATTCTTTTCAGAAGGCCATGGGCACCAACATCCATTTTAGCACAGCTTTTCATCCTCAAACTAGTGGCCAAGTCGAGCGTGTCAATCAGATTCTTGAAGATATGGTCAGGGCTTGCGTCATCTCCTTCGGTATGAAGTGGGAAGATTGTCTTCCATATGCCGAGTTCTCCTACAACAACAGCTTCCAAGCGAGTTCGGGCAAGGCCCCATTCGAAATTCTCTATGGCAGGAAGTGTCGTACTCCTCTTAACTGGTCAGAGACTGGTGAACGTCAACTTCTTGGCAATGACTTGATCACAGAGGCAGAAGAGATGTGCAAAGTCATTCGTGATAATCTCAAAGCCGCACAATCGCGCTAGAAGAGTTACTATGATAGCAAGCATCGTGACTTGGCTTTCGAGATCGGAGACCATGTCTACCTCCGCGTCTCTCCAATGAAAGGTACTCGTCGCTTCGGTATCAAAGGGAAGCTTGCCCCTAGATACGTGGGTCCTTTCAAGATCGTCAGCAAAAGAGGCGATCTCTGTAACACCCTCGATGCGACTATAGCTCCCACGTGTCGAGGCACGACTTAGAGACATAATCGCATTGAAGGCATATGTCGCAAGTTAGGCAATCTTCACAACATCCCATATAATATGAATAATAAAGGGGAGATAACATAGTTGGCTTACACTCGCCACGTCAATCAAGTACATAAATAACATTACATCATCCATACACTCAAGGCCCGACTACGGCGCCAAAATAAAAGAGAACCCAACATGTGACACGGTCCCAATCACCCCCAACTGGGCACCACTACTGATCGTCGGGAAAGGAAACATAATATCATTGAGAGTCTTCGTCGAACTCCCACTTGAGCTCATACGCGTCTCCTGGAGCGGAATCATCAGGCCCTGCATCTGGTGTAATAGTAATCTATGAGCCACAGGGACTCAGCAATCTCGCACCCTCGCGATCAAGACTATTCAAGCTTATAGGTATGGCAAGGTAAAATATGAGTGGAGCTGCAGCAAGCGACTAGCAAGTATGGTGGCTAACTTATTCGCAAAAGAGAGCGAGAAGAGGAGGCAAAGCACGAGCGAGAAACTAGAGGGCAGCCTGCGCAAACATTACTCCAACACCGTGTCCACTTCCCGGACTCCGCCGAGAAGAGGCCATCACGGTAACACACTCAATTGATTCATTTTTAATTATTTAAGGTTCAAGTTATCTACAACCGGACATTAACAAATTCCATCTGCACATAACCGCAGGCACAGCTTTCGAAAGTTCAATCCCTGCAGGGGAGTCCCAACTTAGCCCATGACAAGCTCTCACGGTCAACAAAGGAATAGACCTCCTCCCAAGACGTTCCAATCAGACTCGGTACCTCGGTAACTCAAGACACTTCGACAGGTTAAAACAAGACCAGCAACACCGCCCGAATGTGCCGACAAATCCCGATAGGAGCTGCACATATCTCTTTCTCAGGGCACACTCAGATTGTCCTAGGTACGGGTAGGCCAGCCCAGAGTTGCCCCTGGTGGGCACCGGTAGCTGACAGGTGGACCAACACTCAGAGGAGCACTGGCCCGGGGGGGTTAAAATAAGATGACCCTTGAGTCTGCTGAACCCAAGGGAAAGAAAAGGCTAGGTGGAAAATGGTAAAACCAAGGTTGGGCATTGCTGAAAAAGCTTTAATTAAGGCGAAATATCAAGGGGTTACCATTATAACCCAACCGCGTAAGGAACGCAAAATCTGGGAACATAACACCGATATGAGGGAAACTAGGGCGGCAAGAGTGGAACAAAACACTAGGCGAGAGGCCGAGCCTTCCACCCTTCACCAAGTATATAGATGCATTAAGATAACATAGCAATATAATGATATCCCAACAAGTAAATAAATGATGTTCCAACAAGGAACGATCTCCAACCTTCACCTCCAACTAGCAACGCTATAAGAGGGGCTGAGCAAAGCGGTAACATAGCCAATCAACGGTTTGCTAGGACAATGGTGGGTTAGAGGTTTGACATGGCAATTTGGGAGGCTGACAAGCAAGTGGTTGGCATCGTAGCAATGGCATAGCAAAGAGCGAGCAAACTAGCATAGCAAAGATAGTAGTGATTTCGAGGGTATGATCATCTTGCCTGCACAGTTGTCAGAGTTGACTGGCTCCTCACAAGCAAACTCAACGGGCTCCTCGGTAGTGAACTCATCTCCCGGCTCTACCCAAACAAGACAAACAAGGAACAAGTATACAATCAACCATGTGCAAGACCAAGCAATATGATGAAATGATGATATGCTATGCGGGATGCGATGCGGGATGCAAAATGCAAGATATGACAGGAAATGCATGAACCTGGCCTCAACTTGGAATTCCAAGGGTGCCACTGGAAAGATGAGATGAAATCGCTTGAAAACGATATAAAGAACGCCGGAATCGGAGTTACGGTTTGGAAATGGCAAGTGATTCAAAATGACACCGGTCTGCGATTTACAGCAAGTAGGCATCTAAATGCAATGAGATGAACATGCTACAGCCACCAAACATGACAACAAAATACATGGCAGGGATGCACACAAGATGCTTAACAAAAGTCTAGCACTGAGCTACGGCCAAATCATCCATTAGCAGGTTCAAACAAGCATGGCAAAAACGCAAATGGTAAAACAGATCTCAGACTTAGTGAAATTAACACTTGTCTGGAATTTCAGATCATATAGCCCTCTTCGGAGCAACAAAACAACATGCTACAGGACCTGAACATGACAAAGAAAGACATGGCATGGAGCTACTCAACAAGCTTAACAAAAGTCCCTTAGTGACCTTGAGCCAAAAGGGATCACAAAATATAGTAACAAGCACACGAACATAGCAAAAACATAATCAGTTTTCAGACTTAGTGAAAACTGGGACATGCTGAAATATAACTCACGAAGGCATGTTTACGAGCTCGATGCACTCACTACGGTGCAAGTCATGGCAAGGCAAGCATACATCCACTAAGAAGGGACAAAATAAAAGCTAGACATGGCAAGAACAAAGGCATAGCATGCATGGATCAACTACAATAGCATCGCCAAAATCGCAAACAAGTTGACGATCTGCCCAGATTCGCAACGAAGCAAAAGTAGAGCTCGATTGACTCAAGCTAGGGTGATCCATAATTGAAAATAAAGACATGGATGGATAGACCACTACAGGATTAACAAAACTCCCTTACTGATCATCCTCAGAAGAGGCACGGATCACTAGGAATCAACAAGAACATATGGCATCATGAACTAAATAATCTCAGACTTAGTGAAAACTACCAAGTCTCTGAAAACAGATTCACCGGGTGCCTCACTTTGCAAGCTTGCACAAGTCACCACACACATCACAAAAATGCATGGGTTGCACCTCTGGAAGGATAACAAGATGCTTAACAAAACATATGAAGGACTCACAGGCATATCATGCACACAATAATCATGGCAAAAATGACAAAAGTCTAAGATGAACTAGCAGATCTGACAATTAACTCATGAAGGCCTCTTCTAACAGCATTTCGGGCATTAATATGAGCTCAAATGAAAATGATGCAATGGAATAAAATGATGTACTCGTCGAGGCGAACATTTTGATATGCTATATGCCCAAATCGGAGCTACGGATGCAAAGTTACAGCAGGTCAAACATCGCATAAAAAATGACGGGAGAGGGGAAAAGTCAACCGCTAGATCTAGGGTTCCTCGCGGCGCGCGAACCGAGGCCAGATCTGATCTCGCCGGAGTTCATGCTCCTGTTCACCGGAATCGGACGAAGCTCGCTGGAGAGAGGGGGCCGAGGAGCCGAGGGAGGCGGCGGCGCTCGGGCGCGGGTACTGGGAGGCGCGGGCGGCGGTGGATGGGCTCGTGGGGGCCCGGTTTGGGCCTCCCGGGCCGCGGCGGGTGAGGGACGGCGGCGGCCACGTGGCGGCACGCCACTGGCTGCGGGCGGTGGCGGGTGAGATCCGGACATTGTCCGGCTCGTCCGGACACGTCCGGTGCGGCGGAGAGAGGTTTTTTTAGGGTTAGGGGGGAGAGAAACCGAGATTTAGAATGGGGGTGTATATATAGGCATAGAGGGAGCTAGGAGAGTCCAAATGAGGTGTGGTTTTCGGCCACGCGATCGTGATCGAACGCTCTAGGACATGGAGCAGAGTTTGGTGGGTTTTGGGCCAAATTGGAGGGGTGTTGGGCTGCAACACACATGAGGCCTTTTCGGTCCCTCGGTTAACCGTTGGAGTATCAAACGAAGTCCAAATGATACGAAACTTGACAGGCGGTCTACCGGTAGTAAACCAAGGCCGCTTGGCAAGTCTCGGTTCAATCCGGAAATGTTTAATCCCCACACACAAAAGAAAGCTAGAATTGGCCACTGGAGGAGAACGAAGCACCGAAATGCAAAACGGACAACGGGAAAAATGCTCGAATGCATGAGAAGAACACGTATGCAAATGTAATGCACATGATGACATGATATGAGATGCATGACAAAGACAACAACACACGGAGACAAAAACGCGAACCCGAGGAAATAAAATAACTTAACGCCGGAAACGGCAAGAGTTGGAGTACAAATTGGGAAAGTTACATCCGGGGTGTTACAACACTCCACCACTACGAAAAGATCTCATCCCGAGATCTAGGACTGAAAGAACACCGGGTACTCAGAACGAAGGTGATCCTCGCGTTCCTAGGTAGCTTCACGGTCGGAATGGTGTGACCACTTGACTTTGAGAAATTTGATTGACTTGTTGCGAGTCTTGCGTTCAGTCTCTTCAAGAATAGCAACTGGGTGCTCACGATAAGAGAGATCTTCTTAGAGCTCAATGTCCTCGAAGTTGACGGTGCGGTCAGGAGTCTTGAAGCACTTTCGAAGCTGAGAGACATGGAACACGTCATGAACATTTGCAAAGTTTGAAGGAAGCTCGAGTTGATAGGCGAGGTCGCCTCTCTTGCTGACAATCTTGAAAGGTCCCACGTATCTAGGAGCAAGCTTCCCTTTGATACCGAAGCGACGAGTACCTTTCAAAGGAGAGACACGGAGGTAAACATGATCTCCGATATCGAAAGCCAAATCACGGTGCTTACTATCATAGTAGCTCTTCTAGCGGGATTGGGCTGCTTTGAGGTTATCTCGAATGACTTTGCACATTTCTTCTGCCTCTGTGATTAAGTCATTACCCAAAAGCTGACGTTCACCGGTTTCAGACCAGTTGAGAGGGGTACGGCACTTCCTGCCATACAGAATTTCAAAAGGGGCCTTGCCCGAACTTGCTTGAAAACTGTTGTTATAGGAGAATTCAGCATAAGGAAGACAATCCTCCCACTTCATGCCGAAGGAGATCACACAAGCCCTGAGCATATCTTCAAGAATCTGGTTGACACGCTCGACTTGACCGCTTGTTTGAGGATGGAAAGCTGTGCTGAAGCGGATCTTGGTGCCCATGGCCTTCTGGAAAGAATCCCAAAACTTCGAGGTAAAGATGCTACCACGGTCTGAAGAGATCACTTGAGGAATACCGTGCAGAGAGACAATACGAGAGGTATAGAGTTCCGCCAATTGAGCTGCAGTGATCGACTCTTTGATAGGCAGAAAATGAGCCACTTTGGTGAGTTTGTCGATGACAACGAATATAGCATCATTGCCACGCTTGGACTTTGGAAACCCAGTCACGAAGTCCATCTCAATGTGGTCAAACTTCCATTCTGGAATGGCAAGAGGTTGGAGGAGACCAGCTGGCCTTTGGTGTTCTGCCTTCACTCTTCTGCAGACATCACATTCATTCACGAATTGAGCGATCTCGCGCTTCATTCGAGTCCACCAATAAGCTTGCTTAAGGTCCTGATACATCTTCGTGCTCCCAGGGTGGATGGAGAGGAGAGAATTGTGAGCCTCGTTCATGATCACTTTACGGAGGTCACCTTTGGGCACAACAATACGATCCTCAAAGAAGAGAGTGTCCTTGTCATCAAGGCGGTAGCACTTGTACTTGGACTGACTCTTGGCAATCCCAATCTTCACCTTTTTCACCATAGCATCAAGAAGCTGGGCTTGGCGAATCTGGTCTTCCAAGGTAGGAGAGACTTGAAGGTTGGCGAGGAAACCTTGAGGAACAACTTGCAGATTAAGTTTGCGGAAAGCTTCACAAAGCTCGGGTTGATAAGGCTTGATAATCAGACTGTTGCAGTAAGCTTTCCTGCTCAAAGCGTCAGCAATCACATTGGCCTTGCCTGGAGTATACTCAATACTCGGATTATACTCTTGAATCATTTCGACCCATCGAGTTTGCCTGAGGTTGAGATTAGGCTGAGTGAAGATGTACTTGAGACTCTTGTGATCAGTGAAAATGTCCACTTTTCTTCCCAATAGAAGATGTCTCCAAGTCAAAAGAGCATGCACAACTGCCGCCAACTCGAGATCATGAGTGGGGTAGTTCTTCTCATTAGGCTTCAACTGGCGAGATGTATAAGCAACAACTTTCTTCTCTTGCATCAAAACTGCGCCAAGACCTTGGAGAGAGGCATCACAAAAGACCTCGTACGGCTTGGATTCATCAGGCGGAGTCAGAACTGGAGCAGTGATCAATTTCTCTTTCAAAGTGTTGAAAGCAATATCACACTCCGGAGACCAAACGTACTTGACGTGCTTCTGAAGAAGATTAGAGAGAGGCTTCGCGATCTTAGAAAAGTTTTCAACGAATCTTCGGCAATAGCTTGCGAGACCGAGAAAACTGCGGAGTTGCTTCACGTTCTGAGGAGGTTCCCAATTCACAATTGCAGACACCTTCTCGGGATTCACGGCAATGCCCTTGGCAGAGATGATATGACCAAGATAAAGAACCTCATCGAGCCAAAATTCACACTTGGAGAACTTGGCGTAGAACTGATGTTCCCTCAGCTTATCGAGAACCAAACGCAAGTGCTTGGCATGATCTTCCTTGTTCTTCGAGAAAACCAGAATGTCGTCGAGATAGACCAAAACGAAGTCATTGGTGTAGGCGTTGAAGATGAAGTTCATCATGCGAGAGAACGTCGGAGGAGCGTTGGCGAGGCCAAAAGACATGACAGTGTATTCATATGAACCAAAGCTTGTTCTGAATGCTGTCTTGGGAATATCTTCTTCACGAATGCGAATCTGGTGATAACCCATACGGAGATCAAGCTTGGAGAATACTTGGGCACCTTTGAGTTGTTCGAACAGCTCATTGATGTTGGGAAGTGGGTATTTGTTCTTGATGGTCTTCTTGTTCACTGGACGGTAATCAACACAAAGTCGGTCCGTTCCATCCTTCTTCTTCACAAAAAGAACACCACAACCCCACGGAGAAGAACTAGGCCGGATGAGACCCATTCTTTCTTGCTCATCGAGTTGCTTCTTCAGCTCCTTCAACTCTTCAGGTCCGAGCTTGTAAGGACGTTTGCACACAGGTTCCGTGCCAGGCTCAAGATCAATAACGAATTCAACTGGCCGGTGCGGAGGCATTCCTGGAGCTCTTCTGGAAAGACGTCTTGGTATTCGCAAACGACTGGAATTTGAGAGATGGCATCCAATTCACCCTTCTCATTGAGAGAAAACAGACGAATGGTATCATCACGAGCGGCAAAGACAATTACATCCTCAGACAAATGAGTCAATTGAATCTGCCTGGTTGCACAATCAAGCTGAGCCTTGTGCTTAGAAAGCCAATCCATTCCGAGAATAAGATCAATATCCGAGTCACCGAGAACCGTAGGAGAAGCCAAGAACTTGTAGTCACCCAAAGTGATAGAAACATCCGGAACGATGGAGTTAGCCTGCATGCGCTTACCGGGAGAGACAACTGCTAAAGGACTAGGCAAAACTTGCGAAACCAATTCATGCCTATTTGTAAACGGTCTCGAGATGAAGCAATGCGATGCACCAGTGTCAAAAAGAACTTTTGCGGGAATATCATTAACAGGAAGGTTACCCATGATCACATCTGACGAGTCCTCTGCCTGAGCTGCATTCATCAAATTGACCTTGGCATGCTTGGGATTATGCTTGACCACAGCTGTACTTGCCGATCTGACAGGAGGAGGAGGAGGAAGACGCCTCTGGTTGAGACACTTGTTGGCATAGTGACCCTTCTGTTGGCACTTGTTGCACGTGACCTCTGAAAGCGGACGGTGATACGGAGCACTCGATCTTGGAGCTTGAGACGAAGTCTTGTTCTGAAAGCCAGGGTTGGGTGGGTGGGAAGAACCACTGCCACCTTTGCTCTTCTGCTGATACGGCTGACGGAACGGAGGAGGAGGAAGCCAAAACTTCTGCTGCTTGGCCACTTGAGTAGAGGAAGAAGGAGTAACATCTCTGACTCGCTTCTTGGAAGCATCACACCTCAACTGAGCAGCCTCTTGCTTCAGTGCCATGTTGTAGAACTCATCGTACCTCAAGGGCTCAAAGAGAACAAGAGCGAGCTGAATTTCTTCTCTGAGACCACCCCTGAACTGATATATCATGCTCTTCTCATCAGGGACGTCCTGCTTGGCAAAGCGGGCAAGCTTCTGGAACAACTTGTTGTAGTCATAGACAGACAAAGAGCCTTGCTTCAGATTGCGGAATTCCTCACGCTTGCTTTCAACCACGCTCTGCGGAATATGATGAGCTCGGAAATCTCGACGGAAATCATCCCAAGTGATAACACGTCCACCTCTGGAATCCTTGTACTGCTGGAACCATTCTGCAGCTTGATCTTTGAGTTGGAAGGAAGCGAACTTAACAAAGTCCTCAGGCCTGACGTTACTGCACTCGAAATGCTTACACAGATCCACAAGCCAATCGTCAGCATCGGTTGCCTCAACACAATTGCTGAAAGTCTTTGGCCCGTTAGCAAGGAACTGGTTGAGTGTAGCAAAGTGACCCTGATTGCTGCCTTGATTCCCTTGACTGCCTTGATTGCGCTCTTGGAGAATTTGCATGATCAGCTGTGTGTTTGCATTGGTTTGCGGCCATCACAGCTTGCCATGCCTCTGGAGGAGGTGGAGGTGGTGGCGGATCAGGATTCGGAGTCGTGCGCGTTGGAGGAGCCATCCTGAAGAGGTTGACCACCATTAGCACATTGACAGACAAATATTGAAGCTGAATCCAACGGAATGAAAATTGCAACATATAGTCTTCACATCCGAACAAAATGAACGAATGCATTCCTCTTGAAATGGTCACATATCCATAAATTGAGAAGCCACGTAGAGTTAAGGTAGAGAAATAAACCAACAAGGTACGGATCAAGAACGAATAATCGGTAAGAAATCCCAATCTCAAACCAATATCCGTGGAAGAAGAACTAGAGCTACTAGAATTCCCACCTATGAAACTCCCGAACTTTTCCGGTTATGCAATCAGGTGTTGGGGATACAGGGGAAGCATAATATCTCACCCAAACTAGCAAATCCTACATCCAGCTGTATCCATCCTTCAACACATAACCAAGAAACCTTCGGAAACCATCTACCTCAACCTTCGAAAAGCATCCGTTATACAAGTTATGGCGATACTCCCGAACTCCCGCCCCAGTACTGGGTGGCGTCGAGGTTATCTCACCAACGAACTGCATAAAAGAGATTTTCGATGTCGGCGTACTAGACTCAGGTATTCTAGAATTGCAACGATAAAATTATGATGACAACACCTCAGAGCTCAACTCCCCGGGACACTTCCACTAAACCCCTGACAGGAGGCACCAAGACAATGTTCTCATCATAAAACCATCGGAACGATTCCAAGATACCCGCTTGATCCTAAAAAAAATTTGGTGAAATTTGAGAAGAGAAGAGTCAAAACTCTACGTCAGGATGCCTTACCAGAGCGATGAGGAGACTAGGAAGTAAAAAAGAATTCCTAATCTCTCTGATATATAATTCCTAAATGACTCAAAACATTTTTTCTAGACACAACTCGGCCGCTAAAAACGATCAAGCAATGGGGTTCCTAAGGTCGGGGAAGGCTCTGATTACCAACTTGTAACACCCTCGATGCGACTATAGCTCCCACGTGTCCAGGCACGACTTAGAGACATAATCGCATTGAAGGCATATGTCGCAAGTTAGGCAATCTTCACAACATCCCATATAATATGAATAATAAATGGGAGATAACATAGTTGGCTTACACTCGCCACGTCAATCAAGTACATAAATAACATTACATCATCCATACACTCAAGGCCCGACTACGGCGCCAAAATAAAAGAGAACCCAACATGCGACACGGTCCCAATCACCCCCAACTGGGCACCACTACTGATCGTCGGGAAAGGAAACATAATATCATTGAGAGTCTTCGTCGAACTCCCACTTGAGCTCATACGCGTCTCCTGGAGCGGAATCATCAGGCCCTGCATCTGGTGTAATAGTAATCTGTGAGCCACAGGGACTCAGCAATCTCGCACCCTCGCGATCAAAACTATTCAAGCTTATAGGTATGGCAAGGTAAAATATGAGTGGAGCTGCAGCAAGCGACTAGCAAGTATGGTGGCTAACTTATTCGCAAAAGAGAGCGAGAAGAGGAGGCAAAGCACGAGCGAGAAACTAGAGGGCAGCCTGCGCAAACATTACTCCAACACCGTGTCCACTTCCCGAACTCCGCCGAGAAGAGGCCATCACGGTAACACACTCAATTGATTCATTTTTAATTATTTAAGGTTCAAGTTATCTACCACCGGACATTAACAAATTCCCATCTGCCCATAACCGCGGGCACGGCTTTCGAAAGTTCAATCCCTGCAGGGGAGTCCCAACTTAGCCCATGACAAGCTCTCACGGTCAACGAAGGAATAGACCTCCTCCCAAGACGTTCCGATCAGACTCGGTATCTCGGTAACTCAAGACACTTCGACAGGTTAAAACAAGACCAGCAACACCGCCCGAATGTGCCGACAAATCCCGATAGGAGCTGCACATATCTCTTTCTCAGGGCACACTCAGATTGTCCTAGGTACGGGTAGGCCAGCCCAGAGTTGCCCCTGGTGGCCACCGGTAGCTGACAGGTGGACCAACACTCAGAGGAGCACTGGCCCGGGGGGGTTAAAATAAGATGACCCTTGAGTCTGCAGAACCCAAGGGAAAGAAAAGGCTAGGTGGCAAATGGTAAAACCAAGGTTGGGCATTGCTGGAAAAGCTTTAATCAAGGCGAAATATCAAGGGGTTCCCATTATAACCCAACCGCGTAAGGAACGCAAAATCCGGGAACATAACACCGATATGACGGAAACTAGGGCGGCAAGAGTGGAACAAAACACTAGGCGAGAGGCCGAGCCTTCCACCCTTTACCAAGTATATAGATGCATTAAGATAACAAGGCAATATAATGATATCCCAACAAGTAAATAAAAGATGTTCCAACAAGGAACGGCCTCCAATCTTCACCTGCAACTAGCAACGCTATAAGAGGGGCTGAGCAAAGCGGTAACATAGCCAATCAACGGTTTGCTAGGACAATGGTGGGTTAGAGGTTTGACATGGCAATTTGGGAGGCTGACAAGCAAGTGGTAGGCATCGTAGCAATGGCATAGCAAAAGAGCGAGCAAACTAGCATAGCAAAGATAGTAGTGATTTCGAGGGTATGATCATCTTGCCTGCACAGTTGTCAGAGTTGACTGGATCCTCACAAGCAAACTCAACGGGCTCCTCGGTAGCGAACTCGTCTCCCGGCTCTACCCAAACAAGACAAACAAGCAACAAGGACACAATCAACCACGTGCAAACTCAATCAACTCGATGCAAAGATGATATGCTATGCGGGATGCGATGCGGGATGCAAATGCAAGATATGACAGGAAATGCATGAACCTGGCCTCAACTTGGAATTCCAAGGGTGCCACTGGAAAGATGAGATGAAATCGCTTGAAAACGATATAAAGAACGCCGGAATCGGAGTTACGGTTTGGAAATGGCAAGCGATTCAAAATGACACCGGTCTGCGATTTACAGCAAGTAGGCATCTAAATGCAATGAGATGAACATGCTACAGCCACCAAACATGACAACAAAATACATGGCAGGGATGCACACAAGATGCTTAACAAAAGTCTAGCACTGAGCTACGGCCAAATCATCCATTAACAGGTTCAAACAAGCATGGCAAAAACGCAAATGGTAAAACAGATCTCAGACTTAGTGAAATTAACACTTGTCTGGAATTTCAGATCATATAGCCCTCTTCGGAGCAACAAAACAACATGCTACAGGACCTGAACATGACAAAGAAAGACATGGCATGGAGCTACTCAACAAGCTTAACAAAAGTCCCTTAGTGACCTTGAGCCAAAAGGGATCACAAAATATAGTAACAAGCACACGAACATAGCAAAAACATAATCAGTTTTCAGACTTAGTGAAAACTGGGACATGCTGAAATATAACTCACGAAGGCATGTTTACGAGCTCGATGCACTCACTACGGTGCAAGTCATGGCAAGGCAAGCATACATCCACTAAGAAGGCACAAAATACAAGCTAGACATGGCAAGAACAAAGGCATAGCATGCATGGATCAACTACAATAGCATCGGCAAAATCGCAAACAAGTTGACGATCTGCCCAGATTCGCAACGAAGCAAAAGTAGAGCTCGATTGACTCAAGCTAGGGTGCTCCATAATTGCAAACAAAGACATGGATGGATAGACCACTACAGGATTAACAAAACTACCTTACTGATCATCCTCAAAAGAGGCACGGATCACTAGGAATCCACAAGAACATATGGCATCATGAACTAAATAATCCCAGACTTGGTGAAAACTACCAAGTCTCTGAAAACAGATTCACCGGGTGCCTCACTTTGCAAGCTTGCACAAGTCATCACACACATCACAAAAATGCATGGGTTGCACCTCTGGAAAGATAACAAGATTCTTAACAAAACATATGAAGGACTCACAAGCATATCATGCACACAATAATCATGGCAAAAATGACAAAAGTCTAAGATGAACTAGCAGATCTGACAATTAACTCACGAAGGCCTCTTGTAACAGCATTTCGGGCATCTAGATGAGCTCAAATGAAAATGATGCAATGGAATGAAATTATGAACTCATCGAGGCGAACATTTTGATATGCTATATGCCCAAATCGGAGCTACGGATGCAAAGTTACAGCAGGTCAAAGATTGCATAAAAAATGACGGGGGAGGGGAAAAGTCAATCGCTAGATCTAGGGTTCCTCGCGGCGCGCAAACCGAGGCCAGATCTGAGCTCGCCGGAGTTCGTGCTCCTGTTCACCGGAATCGGACGAAGCTCGCCGGAGAGAGGGGGCCGAGGTCGCCGGACGGCGAGGACGAAGCGGGGCCGAGGCGGCGGAGACCGGGGCGGCGGCGGCTCGGGTCGCCGCGGTGGTCGGCGACGACGGCGAGGCGGAGGAGGCGGCGAGCGGCGAAGTCCGGCGATGCGGCGCGGGCGGCGCCGGCCACCGGAGCCGAGGGAGGCGGCGGCGCTCGGGCGCGGGCACTGGGAGGCGCGGCGGCGGCGGATGGGCTCGCGGGGGCCCGGTTTGGGCCTCCCGGGCCGCGGCGGGTGAGGGACGGCGGCGGCCACGTGGCGGCACGCCACTGGCTGCGGGCGGCGGCGGGTGAGATCCGGACGTTGTCCGGCTCGTCCGGACACGTCCGGTGCGGCGGAGAGAGGGTTTTTTAGGGTTAGGGGGAGAGAATCCGAGATTTAGAATGGGGGGGGGGTGTATATATAGGCATAGAGGGAGGTAGGAGAGTCCAAATGAGGTGCCGTTTTCGGCCACGCGATCGTGATCGAACGCTCTAGGACATGGAGCAGAGTTTGGTGGGTTTTGGGCCAAATTGGAGGGGTGTTGGGCTGCAACACACACGAGGCCTTTTTGGTCCCTCGGTTAACCGTTGGAGTATCAAACGAAGTCCAAATGATACGAAATTTGACAGGCGGTCTACCGGTAGTAAACCAAGGCCGCTTGGCAAGTCTCGGTCCAATCCGGAAATGTTTAATCCCCACACACAAAAGAAAGCTAGAATTGGCCACCGGAGGAGAACGAAGCGCCGGAATGCAAAACGGACAACGGGAAAAATGCTCGAATGCATGAGAAGAACACGTATGCAAATGCAATGCACATGATGACATGATATGAGATGCATGACAAAGACAACAACACACGGAGACAAAAACCCGAACCCGAGGAAATAAAATAACTTAACGCTGGAAACGGCAAGAGTTGGAGTACAAATTGGGAAAGTTACATCCGGGGTGTTACAATCTCGCCTATCAACTTGAGCTTCCCTCCAACTTTGCAAACGTGCACGACGTGTTTCACGTGTGTCAACTCCGTAAGTGCTTCAAGACTCCTGACCACACCGTCAACTTCGAAGACATTGATCTCCAAGAAGACATGTCTTATCGTGAACACCCGGTTGCTATTCTTGAAGAAACTGAGCGCAAGACTCGCAACAAGTCAATCAAATTCCTGAAAGTCAAGTGGTCCCATCATTATGACTGTGAAGCCACCTGGGAACGCGAGGATCACCTCCGTTCTGAGTACCCGGAGTTTTTCCAGTCCTAGATCTCGGGACAAGATCCTTTCATAGTGGTGGAGTGTTGTAACACCCCGGATGTAATTTACCTTAATTGTATTCCAACTCTTGCCGTTTCCGGCACTAAATTATTTTATTTCCTCGTTGTCAGGTTTTTGTCTCCGTGTGTTTTGTCTTTGTCATGCATCTCATATCATGTCATCATGTGCATTGCATCTGCATACGTGTTCATCTCATGCATCCGAGCATTTTCCTATGTCCTCCGGTGTCCCTTTCTACCTCTTTCCGTGTGTGGGGGTTAAATGTTTTCGTATTGGACCGAGACTTGTCATGCGGCCTTGGTTTACTACCGGTAGACCGCGTGTCAAGTTTCGTACCATTTGGACTTCGTTTGATACTCCAACGGTCAACCGAGGGACTGAAAAGACCTCGTGCGTGTTGCAGCCCAACACCCTTCCAAACTGGACCAAAACCCACCAAAAACCCCTCTATAACCTAGAGCATTCGATCACGATCGCGTGGCCGCAAACCGCACCTCATTTGGAGCTTCCTAGCTCCCTCTACCTCTATAAATAGGTCACCCTCTCGAAATCCCGGGTCTTCTCCCCCCGAAACCCTAAAATTCCGCTCCTCGCCGCGCCGGACGTGTCCGGGCGCGACGGACACACCGCGCCGCCGCTCTGAGCCAGTGGCACGCTGCCACGTGTCCACCGCCGGGTCTTCCCCGCCGCGGCCCACTGAGTCCCTTCGGGGCCCCCGCGGCCCAGGGCGCCGCCGCCTCGCCCGAGCGGAGCTGCTGCCCCGAGTCGCCGCCTTTCCTCCTCCGGCCGCCGCCTGCTCCGCCCCTCCGCCTCGACGCCGGCGTGCCGCCGCACCGCACCGGTGCCGCCCCACCTCGCCCGGCCTCCCCGACCTCGCCGCCCAGCCTCCCCGACATCGGCGTCGCGCCTCCCGGTCCGGATCCGGGCGGATCTAGCCTTTTCCGGCCTCCCCGCCGCCGCTTCTTCCTCGCCGGAGCAAAGTCAACCCTCTCCGGAGTTGCCTCGGTTCGCGTGCCGAGGAACCCTAGATCTAGAGAGGTTGTTTTTCCCAAGTCTCAGATATTTTTTGCAATATTCATCAAGCCATATCTCTGCATCCGTAACTCTGATTCGTGCATGTAGCATATCAAAATGTTCGTCTCAACGAGTACATCATTTCATATCATTGCACCATTTTCATTTGAGCTCATCTTGATGCCCGAAATGCTGTTGGAAGAGGGCTATGTGAGGGAAGTTTCAGATCTGTTTCAGCAAATGGTCTTTTGTCATTTTTGCCATGATTAATGTGTGCATGCTATGATCCTGAGCTCTACATGTGTTTTGTTATATGCCATGCCATCTTTACAGGGGTGTATGCCATGTATTTTTGTGATATTTGTGGTGACTAGCACAAGCATGAAAAGTAGCCTACTCAATGATGTTGATTTCAGGGACTTAGAATTTCACTAGGTCCTTGTCCTGTTATTCTTTTTATGACATATGTTCATGTTGTTTTCTAGTGATCCGTGCATCTTTTGGGCATGAGCAATAAGGATGTTTTGTAGATATTGTGGTGCTCTATACATCAATGGCTTTGTTTGCATTTATGGAGCACCCTAGCTTGAGTCAATCAAGCTCTACTTTTGCTATAAAATGTTCCTGGCAGATTGTTAACATGTTTAGCAATTTTGCCGAGCTTGTTGTTGTTGATCCGTGCATGCTATGTTGTTGTTCTTGCCATGTCTAGCTTCTATGCCATGTCTTCTTGATGGGTGTATGCTTAGTTTGTCATGCAATGCCTCTTAGTGAGTGCATCGAGCTCGTAAACATACCTACTTGTTAACTATTTTGCCATGCTCCAGTTTTTCACTAAGTCTGAATCTGTTTATGTTTTTGCTATGTTCACATGCTTGCAATTGTATTTTCTGTTCGCTTTTGGCTCATGGTCACTAAGGGACTTTTGTTATATGCTTTGAGTAGCTTCATGCCATGCCTTGCTTTTCCATGATATGTTCCTGTATCATGTAGTTATCATGCTCTAAACATTGCTTCCTGATGATAAATTCCTGACTTGTTAATTTCACTAAGTCCGAAACCTGTTATCATTTGCACTTTTGCCATGCTTGTTTGAACCTGTTAATGAGTGAATTAGCCATAGCTCAGTGTTCATCTTTTGTCAAGCATTATGAGTGGATCCTTGCCATGTATTTTTTTTGTCATGTTGGAGTGTTCTAGCATGTTGTTCTTGATGCATTTAGGTGGTCTTGTGCTGATTATCGCAGATCGGTGCCATATTTGTTTTGCTTGCATTTCCAAACCGTGCATCTGACTCCGGTGATCTTTATATCGATTTCAACCGAAATCAACTCCCCTTTCCAGTGGCACTCTTGGATTTTCAAGTTGAGTCCAGGTCCAATCATTCCTTTCCAAATCATGCATATGCATCACATACCGCATCCCGCATATCATACCATGTTTGCATCATATTGCTTGAGCATTGCACATGGTTGATTGTGTTCCTTTTGCTTGTTGTTCTTGCTTGGGTAGAGCCAGGAGACGAGTACGTGAACGAGGAGCCCATTGAGTACGCCTACGAGGATCAAGGCAACTCTAAGAACTTTGCAGGCAAGATGACCATACCCTCGAAATCACTTCTATCTTTGCTTGCTAGATGCTCGCTCTTTTGCTATGCCTATGCTACGATACCTACCACTTGCTTATCATGCCTCCCATATTGCCATGTCAAACCTCTAACCCACCATGTCCTAGCAAATCGTTGTTTGGCTATGTTACCGCTTGCTTAGCCCCTCTTATAGCGTTGCTAGTTAGAGGTGAAGGTTGGAGATCGTTCCTTGTTGGAACATGTTTATTGTTGGGATATCACCATATTATCTTGTTTACCTTAATGCACCTATATACTTGGTAAAGGGTGGAAGTCTCGGCCTTATGCCTGGTGTTTTGTTCCACTCTTGCCGCCCTAGTTTCCTTCATATCGGTGTTATGTTCCCGGATTTTGCGTTCCTTACATGGTTGGGTTATAATGGGAACCCCTTGACAGTTCGCCTTGAATAAAACTCCTCCAACAATGCCCAACCTTGGTTTTACCATTTGCCACCTAGCATCTTTTTCCCTTGGGTTTCCGGAGCCCAAGGGTCATCTTTATTTAACCCCCCCCCCCCCCCGGGGCCAGTGCTCCTCTGAGTGTTGGTCCGAACTGGGCAGCCTGCGGGGCCACCTCGGGGCAACTCGAGGGTTGGTTTTACTCGTAGCTTGACCTATCTAAGTGTGCCCTGAGAACGAGATATGTGCAGCTCTTATCGGGATTTGTCGGCACATTCGGGCGGTGTTGCTGGACTTGTTTTACCATTGTCGAGGATGTCTTGTAACCGGGATGCCGAGTCTGATCGGATTGTCTTGGGAGAAGGAATATCCTTCTTTGACCATGAAAGCTTGTGATGGGCTAAGTTGGGACTCCCCTGCAGGGATTGGAACTTTCGAAAGCCGTGCCCACGGTTATGGGCAGATGGGAATTTGTTAATGTCCGGTTGTAGATAACGTGAGACTTAACTTAATTAAAATGCACCAACCGCGTGTGTAACCGTGATGGTCTCTTCTCGGCAGAGTCCGGGAAGTGAACACTGTGTTGGGGTAATGCTTGACGTAGGATGTTCTAGGATCACTTCTTGATCATAGTTGTTCGACCGTGATTTTGCCTTCTCTTCTCGCTCTCTTTTGCGAGTATGTTAGCCACCATATATGCTAGTCGCTTGCTGCAACTCCACATCATACCTTTACCTTACCTATAAGCTTAAATAGTCTTGATCGCGAGGGTACGAGATTGCTGAGTCCCTGTGACTCACAGATTACTTCCAAAACCAGACGCAGGGACCAATGATACCGTTCCAGATGATATGACCGAGCTCAAGTGGGAGTTCGATGAAGACTCTCGCCGTTACTACGTGTCTTTCCCAGATGATCAGTAGTGGTGCCCAGTTGGGGCGATCGAGGACTGTGTTGCATTTGGGGTTTATCTTCATTTTGGTTCTGTAGTCGGACCTTGAGTGTACTTGGATGAATGTAATGTTATTTATGTATTTGTGTGACGTGGCAAGTTTAAGCCAACTATGTATCTTTCCCTTTATTTATTTACATGGGTTGTTGTGAAGATTACCTCACTTGCGACATTGCTTTCAATGTGGTTATGCCTCTAAGTCATGCTTTGACACGTGGGAGATATAGCCGCATCGAGGGCGTTACAACACACCAACGAGCAAAGCGGCACAACAGTACGGCAGAGCATCTAAAGGATCTTTAAAGATCGCATCTTCCTCTCTCCGAACCTGCTCACAGCTTTCCCTTGTGCCGGGCATGTGAAATAGCCTCAATGCTTATCGCATTACTTGTACAAATACGTTTTGACGTATCAATCAGACTATAATGGAAACAGTTTTTCCGCCCAACCTATTCTGTACTTTCTTATCTACTAATCTATACTCCCTCTTTTTCGTCTGGTTTTCATGTAGAACTCGGTACGACTTAAATCGCCAGGGGCTCCAGCCACATACATTTCTTAAAATAAAAGTCCGAACACCTTTTTAGTAGAATTCAGCGTCCCGAATATAGCATTCTATGCATAAGCTCCGAACCATGTCTTTGGTCAATAGTTCGGTTGCCCGGCTCCTGTGTTTACTGCCTTATGTTCCGCTCGTTCGGCTAGGGTAGTAAAGAGAGAACTACTGCGATTGTGTTTCCGGTTAATCCGGATAAACACCTCAGTAGAGAAAGCCGAAAACTAACTGTCATGTTGCGGCGAGAGCTGGTCGGCTATTCGGTGACTAATTATAAATCTCTTGCGAATTTTTCCGCACTATGCGAAGGACCGGTCTCCACCCGATCAGGCGTCTACAACACCCAAGTTCGGGTAATCGAACAATACCAGGGGCTGCGCCTACAATCTCATTGTCAAACTCCTATGGCTAAGTGAGGGCGATAAAGCCACATATCTGATTGCCTGATTCGCTGCACTAACACCTCCTTCAAGGACCAAGCCATTGGGTCAAGTGTGTCCAGATGCCATTCCGAACACCCCCGTACTACCTACATGGGGGCTAAAGCCAACGACTGGCCAACTCTCAGATACCGTAAACGACCGCGCGGGAGGGGAAATTTTTTTTTAGGGAAAACAAGCAACATATTATACATAAGCCTTGTTTCATAATACAAAAGTCCGAGCAGCATGAATACATTCATTCAAAAATAATGTCTTTCGAACACTGGCCCTCTACAATGTGGGAACCCTCCAAGACTTCATCGAAATACCGCTCCGGCGTGCGGTGCTCCTTGCCTGCAGGCAGCCCCTCAGTTGCTAGCTTGACGACATTCATCTTCGCCCACTGTACCTTGACACAGGCGAAGACCATCCGGGCACCTTCGATACAGACCGACCGCTTTATGGCATCCAGCCGGGGGCAGGCGCCGACCAGCCGCTTTACGGGCCCGAAGTAGCTGATGGATATGGGCTCGGTGGGCCAGAGATGGACTATAATATCCCTCATAGCTAATCCGGCCACCCTATACAGTTCGGTCAACTATTTTAGCTGATCGCTGACGGGCACCCGATGCTCTGGCACAAGGTACTGCGACCAGAACAGCTTCTTCGTCGAGCTCCCCTCTTCGGCTCGGAAGAACTCCGCAACATCAGCAACACTCTGGGGCAGATCCGGAAAACGCTCCTGGAGAACTCCAAACCCGGGTCGGTAAGAGGTACCTTCTCCTCACAAACTTGCTCTACATATTACAAGCCTTACCTGCTGTGATATTCTTGGCCTCTTGGATCTCCCGGCAGGCGCCTTGGGCTTCAACTCGGGCCTCCTGCGCTTTGGACGGCCTTTGCAAGTTCGGCATCTTGATCCGTAATCTTGCGCTCCAAAGACTCACATTTGCTTATGGCATCCCGGAGCTCTTACTGAATTTCCCCTACCCTTGATTCATGTTTTAGGCGGGCGGCTCGTTCCTCCTCCGCCTCCTTCTTGGCTTCGGCCAGCGCACTTTTGAGGGTCTCAACCTGAGACGCATCAGCTATGAGCATAATCATAAGACTCATTTAGCTAAACAAATCAAAAATCATGTCATTTTAGATATGTTTCGGTACCACATACCTTGCTTTTCCTCCAATTTCCGCTTCAGTTCGGACACTTCGGCAGCATGGGAGGTTGCCGCTAGCATCAAAGCATGTTTGTTCAAACAGACATGCATATTAATCTCCTGCGAGAACTAATCGATCCTCTGTTCAGCCTTTCTTTACGAACACCGAACAGATTCTGAGGGGCTGCTAACTAAACACAGGCATCCTTTTTATATAAATAAAAAGTACTACATCCCATACCTCAAAGCCTGTTAAAAGGTTGTCATAGGCTTCGTTCAATCCGCTTTTAGCGGACCAAACCTTTTCAACCATCATACCCATAAGGGTATGATGTTCCTCAACAATGGAGGCGCTCTGAAGTTCTTCCACCAGAATATCTGGTGCCTCCGGATTGACGGAGGTCGCCGATGGAGTGGATGCACCCCCTTCTTTCGAAGGAGGCTGCTCGCCTGATTCTGGAGCCTTGTGGGTCTCCGGAACGGTATTCCGGTGTGGGCGAACTGGGCATGGCCCCCGCAGCCAGTCTCCATGGGGGTTGGTTCCCCCATGTTCTCGGCCACAGAGGTATTACCCTCTGGCGCCACCTTGACGGCTTCCCGCACCTCTCCATGGCCTGGAGGGGTCCCTCGGGACAACATTTCGGTGTTTTCCGTAGCAGTGGGTGGAGAGGCCGGCGGGTGCGACTCGCTCTCCATCATGTTGGAGCGCAGAGAATCCCCAGAAGATGACGGTTGTTGGGAAAGATCGCGGGCCGGACTACAATACATGATTCTGTGTGTTAGAATTGCAAGACGTAGAGCCGGATATATACATTATCCTCAAACACTTACGATTCGGCCGAAGGCTTCGGCCTGGGGTTCCATTCGGGGACGGCTTCGACGCCCGATTCCGAATCATCTGAGAGGGAGAGTTTCCCCTTCTTGGATGCCTCTTCCACTAGATCCATGAAAACCTCCCTTTTCTTCTTCCCCCTCCTAGGGGGAGATTGTTCTCCTCCTCTTCCTTCTCGTTTCATCGTGGGAGGAGGGAGCTTCGGTATCTTCGCACGTTATGTCCGAAGTACCCTTACAGCGAAGGCCAGTTCTGGCCTCCTTGCCCTTCTTCTTGGCCTTCTTCTCCGGCGCTTGGTATGGCACCGGAACCAGCATCTTCGTCAGAAGAGGAATAGCTGGGTCTTCGGGCAGTGGAGCTGGACAATGGATCCGCTCCGCCTTCTTGGTCCAGCCCTGAAGAATAAGGGAAAGTATTTACTCTTTGATCTACAAATTGAGGATATGTTTGAGAATTTGAAAAACTTACTAGAGTGGCTGGGTGAGTGCAGTCATAGCCGAGGTCTTCGGTCATTGGCGGCCATGACTTCTGGGTCTTGAACAACAGTTTCCATATATCTTCGTGCTTTGTGCCGAAGAACCGCTGCAAGGTCCGGGGACTTGCCGGATCAAACTCCCACATATGGAGAGTCTGGCGTTGGCAGGGAGAATTCGGTGAAACAACATTACTTGGAACACGCTGGCAAGGCTGATGTTCTTGTCCACCATGCTCTTAATACGCTTTTGCAGCGTCATCACCTTGTTGGATGACAGCCAATCTAGGCCCTTATTGAGCCATGATGTGAGCCGCATTGGTGGACCAGTTTTGGACTCAGGAGTGGTGGCCCATATGGCATCGCGGGGTTCCGTGACATAGAACCACTCCTGTTGCCATCCCTTCACAGTCTCTACGAAGGTCCCCTTTGGCCAGGTGGCGTTGGGCAGTTTACTCACCATGGCGCCACCACACTCCGTGTGTTGACCCTCGGCCACTTTGGGCTTCACATTGAACACCTTGAGCCACAGGACGAAGTGGGGGAATGCGGAGAATGCCTCGCACACAATGATAAACGCCGAGATGGTGAGGAATGAATTCGGGGATAGATCATGGAAATCTAGCCCGTATTAGAATATGAGCCCGCGGACGAAAGGGTGGAGAGGAAACCCTAGCCCGCGAAAGAAAAGGGGGATGAATACTACCCTCTCGTTGGGCTCCGGCGTAGGGACGATCTGCTTTTTGGCAGGGAGCTAGTGGGCGATTTCCTTGGCTAAGTATCATGCTTCCCAAAGCTCCTTGATGTTCCCCTCCGTAACGGAGGAGGCCATCCACTTGCCATGTGCTCCAGATCCAGACATGGTTAGATTGTTTTGCTGGAGACGGGAATGATTGAGGCTTCGGCGCTGGAGCTCGAGGACGGATGGGCTGAGGAGGAATAAGGCATGGGGCAAAAAGATGGATCTTTATCTCTTTATAAAGGCAGCGAATATCAAGCGTCCCCCCATGAGCTTTAAAACTCGCCTACTCCCAAGGGTTCGGGCGAGCAGCACGGTTGGATTACCCAAATCCGTATTGGTGAGAATCCCGCAATAAGGAGACATGATCTCTGCTTTTACAAGATGTGTCTATGAATATCGCGTCTCGAAATGCGAAGCGGGAGGCTGGAAAACGGTTCAAAATAATAATAAAGGCCGGAGCACAATGCCTTGTCGAAAAAGCCATCAGAAGGCCTGGCCTATTTTTGTTTAAGTATTTAACCACGTGGTTTAGGGTTGTAACTATTATACAAAGCCGGATATAGTCTTTTTTCATCAGCTACTTTGAAGTGTTCGGAGGAGGAACCAGCCTTGCAATGCCGAAGACAACCTGCGTGTCGGACACATCGTCATTGAAGCCTGGTTCAGGGGCTACTGAGGGAGTCCTGGATTATGGGGTCCTCGGGCATCCAGGCTATGTGACGTGGGCTGGACTGGTGGGCCGTGAAGGTACAAGATAGAAGGCTTCCCCCTATGTCCGGATGAGACTCTCCTTGGCGTGGAAGGCAAGCTTGGCGTTCGGATATGAAGATTCCTTTCTCTATAAACCGACTCCGTACAACCCTAGCCCCCTCCGGTGTCTATATAAATCGGAGGGGTTAGCCCATAGAGGTAATAATAATCATACAGGCTAGACATCTAGGGTTCAGCCATTATGATCTCGAGGTATATCAACTCTTGTAACCCCTATACTCATCAAAGTCAATCAAGCAAGAAGTAGGGTATTACCTCCATCAAAAGGGCCCGAACCTGGGTACACATCGTGTCCCTTGCCTCCTGTTACCCTCCATCCATAGACGCACAGTTCGGGACCCCCTACCCGAGATCTGCCAGTGTTGACACCGACAATGGTGACATCGCCCGCGGGCGTCGCTCTCCTAAGGACGTCGGCATGGTTCTCCTCTACGTGCGAGAATTCTCAGATGAAGACTCTTGCCCATCTCGGACCGCATCGGCCATACTAAGCATCCCCCTCATCCCCCTCCCTCCTAAGGGTGTTATCGTGGAGCTTAGATCTCTTCAGAGTGTCATGGAGTTGAATTTAGCCCTACCTATGTTATTTCTTAGCAGCGTAGTCGCATGCATTTTGTGTTGTGTGCTTGTCTTGGGATATGCTTTATAAGAGGGGTTTCTTGCTTTATATTGTTGGTTTCTTGCTTTATATTGTTTGCTTGCGTATTTTGGTTTGTGTTTTATTTTTAAGATGGCATGAGAGCCTGTTTTGGAAAAGTGCAACGTGTGCAAAACGTGAGTAGACACAGACGCCTGTTGATCACTGGCTCAGTGCACTCTCCTTTTGATTACACTTAAATATTTCTTTGTGATGATAGCGTGTCGGACTGTTGCTAGTAAAACTAGTCCGTCCGTCGATAGAAAAGATGCACTAAATACTCCACGAGCACCCGTCATGGTCTGCGCATTCGTCACTCCCTCTTGTATAGAACTCCCAGAACGTGGGAATTCTTTTTGGTAGAGCACATCAGAGACTACGACATATACTGGTGTTCATGTCACGAGCGTCTCTATTTGCTGACAATTTTTCTTCCCAAAATCTAAAAAGTGGTCGTGCACTAAACGGAGAGAACGAGCGGCCGAATGAGAGCCGCTTGATCTTGTCCCGATCGACGGTGGGTGTGTCCAGGTGTCCCCTGGTTGGCTGGTGGGGCCGCGCTGCTCGGACCCGCATGTGGACCACTCGCCTGGTCCGATTGCGCCGCACCACGCAAGATAGACCTCCCATGGGTCCCACATGTCATAGAGGATTAGGCAGTACTCCAGCGTATGAGCCGCTCGTGCGTAGTGGGCAGCGGTTTCGAATTTCGTGCCATTACCCCGTCCACCCCCACCTCTCGCCACCCATTCCTCCTCTTTCCCCCTTTGCTCGCTGTTGGTTGGTGCTCGGAGGCGGTTCCAAATCCGTTGGGTTGTGGTCGACAGAGGGGCACACCGCGAGGGTCGTCGTCCGCGGCGGCACAGGTACTGCTCCTACGTGCGCTCCTCGTTCTTTGTCCCTGCTTGTTTCTCCACTCGCCCGCCCTCCTTTTTTCTGGTGAGGTCGCTCGTTTTCCAGTGAGGTCGTGGTCGTTGTGTGGGAGGTCGAGGTAGAGGTCGAACTCGAGGTAGCGGTCAGGGTTAGGGAGGTCGAACTCATTTTCCGGCGAGGTTGAGGTCACCCCCGCGGACTACTTCGTTTGGGAAACCGCCGGATTGGCAGGGGTGGGCTAGGGTTTTGCTCATCCCGTCGTTTTTGGGTTTTAGTAGGGGGAGAGCTTGTGCATATACGTACGGGATGAGTGGTTCAGGGAGGTCGAGAGATTCGCGACGATAGAGCCTCGTCTGTGGATTGTAGCCTCGCGGTAGATCTGGTGTTTTTGATGAGTGTTTTTCCCCCGCGGTGTGCAACTCTATTGCCCCTTGCGTGCAAATTAGGAGCAGTAGTAGACAATTTTTGAGATAATATAGCCAATCCGCCAGCCTTGTGTTGGTTCTCCTGGGTCATGTGTTTTCCCCTGTTGTGTGCAATTAGGGACCACTACCTATGCAAATTAGTACCTATGCTTGCCAATTTGCCAATATTCTCTATCCAAGCTTCCAGCCTTTGTTATTGATCTGGTTGTCCGTGTGTTTTACCGTTGTTGTGTGCAACTAGGAACCCTTGTTTGTGCAATTTAGCATCAATGCTTGCCAATTTTTGCAATATAGTATACCCAATTTGCCAGCCTTGTGCTGGATGTGGTGGTCCACGTGTTTTTATTCAGCTGTGTGCAAATAGAGATCATCACTTGTGCAAATTAGTACCAATGATTAACAATTGTCCAATATAGTCTACTGATTTTTCTGCCAGCCTTTGTGCTGGATATGGTTGTTCGTGTGTTTTCCCCTACTGTGTGCAAGTGGGGCCTCTTTCATTGTGCAAATTAGTACAAATGCTTACCAATTCTCCAATATAGTCTACCCAATCTGCAGTCTTTGTTGTGGATGTGGTTGTTCATGTGTTTTTGCCTGATATGTGCAAATAGGGACCCTTATTTTGTGCAAATCTGTACCAATGCTTGCCATTTTGCAATATTTTTATACCCAATTGTTTTTCTGGATATATTTCCTGTTGGCATGCATTCTTTTTGTCCCAGTTGCACAGGTTATCATAATGAGCTTGTTGCCTTTAGTTAACTATTTTCTGCCTAGTTATTACTTGCCACAGTTAAACTTAGTTGGCTTATATGATGTCCAGTTTGCACAAGGTTGATTGCCCAGTTGGCTGCATCTCTGTAGTAGTTGGTTGTCCACATGTTTTATAGTTGGTTGTCCACATGTTTTCCGCAGATCAAAGCACCCTTCTATGATTTCTCTAGTTTGTTTGCACATCTTCTAACTATGTTTCTTTTGCTGCCCCCCCCCCCCCCCCCCCGCAGGGCAAAAATGGTTATAATAAGAGGAGATGCAGATGGCAATGAAGACGATGTATTTTTTTCACTTTTTCTGTGTTTTTGAGTTGTTTTCAACTTATGCATGTATGCTAATGTCATTTTTTCATGTTTTCTTTTGGTTGCTTAATCAGCATTCTGGAAGTCAATCGCTTCGCCGGAACTCGAAGCGTCCTGCTAATCACCAGCCACGATCTGCACAGAGTGTTCAGCAGGGAGAAGAATTTGAGGTAAGTGGCATGCTGATGACACAAGCCCCTTATTTTGGTTTTGTTTGGGTCATATAACATTTTTTGTTTTTCCCCATGCTCATGTTTTTTTTCTTGGGATGCTGATCAATTTCGTGTTGTAAAGCGGACTAGACGTGCAACACCTGGAAAGGGAGCTGAGTCGTCTTCTAGGGTAAGTAAATTCTTGAATATAAGTGTTTCTCGCTTTTTTAGACGCTGATGAAATTATGCAGTCGTTGGCACCACTATTTTTGTTTTTAGTTGGTCGATAACAACCGTGTAGTTGACATCTCTGGTCATCTTGATCTAAATACAGTTGATATTAGTTGGCATCTTTGTAGTTGACAAGTTGGCATCTTATAGTTGACATCACTGGTCAATTTGTTGTGCAGGCAGCAGTTGCTGGAGGAGCTGTCGCATCTTCTGCAGCAGATGCTGAGGTATGTGTGTTTTTTGTGTGTTTATGAGCTATTGAACAGTTCCTTGCAAACCTTTTTTTTAGTTGTTGTTATCTTGTTGCAATATCATTTCTTATCGTTGCACATCCCCTAGAACTTTTTGTAGTTCTCAGGCCTAGTATATTTTCTTAGTTTTTTTGCAGGTTGCACACTAGTAGTCTTCAGTTGTCATCATGAGCTTTATTAGTTGCACAAAAACATCATATTAGTTGGCATGATCCATTTTATGTTTATATAGTTTTTGCAATACTGATCCAAATGATGATTGCTAGTTTTTTTCATTCCTATTTCTTCTGTTTGTGTTTAATGTTCCCTTAATGTTTTTATTTTCTCATCATCAGGCCAGCGGTGAAGGAGTTGAGGTGGCTCCAGGGGAAGGTGTGGAGTGACCATCACAAGTGGGAAGGATAAGGGCATCACCAGGGCGGTTTGCAAAGTTCAACGGCTCTCTATCCCCACCGTAGAAGTCTGAGCTAGTGTCGTGGTTGTTCGGGGGTCTGTTGAACTTATCAGACACACTTCCAGTGGACCTCACTAAGTTCCTGGTGCAGTCCTACCAGCCAGAGAGCTCTAAAATGGTTTTCCCAAGAAGGGGAAGGGTCCGTGTCGATGCTGACAGTGTTCACAGGGTATTTGATCTCCCAAACAGGGGTCAAAAAGTCAGATATTTAGTTGACAAGGATGCTACTAGGAAATTCAGAGAGGCTTTCAACATAACTGGAAATTCTCATCCCCAGATCAGTACATGGTGCAAGATGATTCAGGATATGGGTGGAAGAACGGATGACACATTCTTTATGGCATGGCTTGCGTTTGCCTTCAGCACTTTTCTAGCACCAACCACGGCCCTGAAGCTCGGCTCAAAGTGCTACGGACTTGTGCTAGATCATGAAATGCTCAAGAAGACAAACATTTGCCTCTTTGTAGTAGAACACATAAATGAAGCTTTCCGAAACATGGACCGGGAGAAGCAAACCGTCTGCTGCTGCTAGTATCACTTGATGGTTAGTGAAAACGACCACTTCCATGTGTTCTTCTTCCTTTTGTGCAGTTATAGTTTGTTGAAATACTGCTCATAATAACTAAACTTGGCTTTTCCTTTGTTGGGTCTGGTGCAGATACTATACCTTGATGCGCTTGTCCATGATATCCTAGTAAGCAACTGCGCGATACGAGTGAATGCATGGGATAGTATTGTAATTGCCAGGTGATCAAGAAGGACACGATCTCTCCTGGTGTGTTCGGAAAATTACAAGTGAGTTCTCTTTGTTTTTTTCCAACAGTGTCTTCTTTTTATGTTCTTTTGACGTCTGGTCACTTTTTTGGAAATTGCACAAAAAACTATCATTAGTTGGCACAACAATGCATGTAGTTGCACAGCTTGTAGCTTTATCTTTGGCATCTGCACACATGTTCATTTTTAATTGGCACACCATCTGTTTTAAGTTTGCACAGTTTTACTTATCTTGTTGCACAGATGTGTGACATCAGTTGGTACAAACTTTTTTTAGGTGCCATGTGGGTTGCACAGTTTTTGTGTCTTTGTTCAGTTGCATATATGTAGAATTGAAGTGTCAACCCGGTATCTTGTTGTAGTTGCACAGGTTATAGTGTTTGATTTCGTTCAACACACAAATCTGTTTTGATAACCTTGTTCTTTTCTTTTTATCTTTTTTACATCAGCTTAAAGAGGAGTATAGAGGCACGGAGCAGACATCACTGTTTGGTGGTATTTTGCAAGATGAAGCATTCATGGCATCCAAGTTACGAATGACCTACAATCCGGAGGTTAGTCTTTTGCATACAGAAGTTTGTATCAGTTACCAACATTTTCTTTTGGCTGGGATGTATGTTCAGTTGCACATGTATGCCTTTTTAGTTGCGAGAATACAGGATTCAGTTGGCTAGGATGTATGTTCAGTTGCACATATAAGCTTTTGTAGTTGCACATGTTCTTTGGACAGTCAATGTGTTTGTTTGCAACCAATGACATCAACTTGGCAGAATGCATGTTTTAGTTTGGGCCACAATGCATGTGTAGTTGGCTAGAATCATGTTTTTAGTTGGCCAGAAAATGTGTCTTAGTCGGGTTGCTCAACACATCATAGTCAGTTATAGACATTTTTCCTTTTTAATTTTTTTTATAACTGAATCAATACTGAATCTTTTTTTGTGTTGATGCCGAAAAAGGCGCAGATTGCCAAAGTGGTTAATGACCTGTGCAAGGCTGTAACTGAACAGGTTGGCACCTTCATTGAAGTAGTTGCCAAGATCGATGACGAGGAGCCGGATATTGATCCCTACGTACAGCAGCCATCAATGGGAACCAGGACGTCATGTCGTGCTCCAAAAAGAAAGAGACGGGATTCAACTATTCAAGAAGAAGAAGAGTTTGTTGATTAGGAGTTAGAAGATGACGAGGAAATGGAAGCATCGATAGATGTTGACGATGACGAGGACACAGATGCAGATGAATCAGAGGAGGAGGACAAGGAGGAGGATGACAAAGAAGAAGATGCAGAGGAGGAGGAGGAGGAGGAGGAGAAAGAAGAGGAGGACAAAGAAGAAGAGGACAAAGGAGAGGAGGAGGACAAGGAAGAACATAGTGAGGCAGAGGAGGAGGAAGAAGAAGATGAGGCCAAAGAGGGGGACGGGGACAAAGGTGCAGCAATTGATGGCAGTCTGGGGGAGGAAGATGACGATGAAGAATACGAGGATGGTGATGGTGTTAATCAAGGGGGATCCAATGGAGGCAGCGACAGCAGCGATGATGATGATGACAACGCCCCTGGTTCTGGTGGTACAGGCGGCAACACATCCAGGAGGACTAGGAGCTCTGCCACCCCTGCCAGGAGCAGTAATTCATTGAGCAGTAGGAGCACACTGCAGATGTTGATTGACAAAACTTGCTGGAAAGACAAGGATTTGCCAAAGTCAAAGAAAAATGATGAAGCAGAGTCTCGGGGCAGCATTGATATGTTCAAGCTCTCCAACTTGAAGCCAGCTTTGCCAACCACCTTTCCCGTGCCAGATTTTAGCGACAAAGAGATGTGTGAGAAGATCGACTTTGCCATTGATCAGAGCATGTTCTTATCAAGTGACGTTGGAAAGTATCAAATTGACATGGAGGAAGCAGGAAAGGGTCTTGATTGGGTTCATTCAAAGAAAAAATACAAGGAATATTTGAAGCAGCTTCCAGATCTAAGCTCCAGCAAGAGCAACACAGCATCTGTTTCAAACCCTCACGTGGTCCAGAAGCGCAAAGCAGTTTCAATGAAGAAAAATTGCAGTTGCCTCAAACCAAGGAGAAGATGGTGAGTGCAGATGCTGAAATAAATGTGGTCAAGGAATCTGTGGTTCAAGCTGATATGCCAAGTGTACTGAGCAGAGAGCCAACCACCATCACAGGAGTTCAACAGATCAAGGGGAATACTCCTCTTTCAGCGGTCCCACCTAAACCACCTAAGCAGCAAAAGATTGTCAAGTTTGCAAAGGGCACAAAGGGGGAACAGGGCACAAAAGGTGTGGGGTTCAGAGATGAGACAGAACTATGTGCCGCAGCCATTGATGCAGGGGTGCCAGGTTGTGCTAGGCTGCTGCCAACTCAGACCGGAAAAATGCCAACTACAGATACCAGTTCGCCAACTGATGTGTCAGTTAGCAGCATATTCACACTCAAAACCACCACTGCTGCTCAGGAAGGCACCACTGCAACTGCAGGCCCCAAGGTGCCAACTCATATAGATACTTCAATGCCAAAGACGAAAGAAGGTGATCAAACTGCCAAAGTGCCGTCCCCAAGAGCTAGCACACAGCAGCCAAGCAAGCCTGCATCACCAAGAGCTCACTTTCAGCACTCATTAACACAAAAGGATGTCTTCAACATTATAAGTAGGTGCAAGCCTCCAAGGGTGCCAACTACAACACTATTGTGAACCAAGTCAGTGAATGATGCACCCGTGTATGCGCCGCAAGGAGATGCCCTGGGCCTTGAACCAATACGGAGATCAAACTCTTACAGCTTTCATGGTGACGGGTTCTGTGATGCACCATCTTTTGACCTCGGCATAGATGGTGATGCTCCAGCACCTGCTCCAGTAGCAAAAACAGCGCAAGCCGGTGTGGTTTCCATAGATGAGGGTGAGTTGGACCCAGCAGCTGTGAATGAAGGATGCACTGCTGCTGATATTGGAAAGGCAATAGCTCAAGAGCTAGATGTTGGATCACCAGACAATTGCCACACCCCGATATGCACAGAACCAGAAGTTGGCACGAGCAGTTCTTCAAGACCACCTGTCGCATGAAGACAGAGGAGGGTAATAAGGCCTGCAGCATCTCAAAGGTCTCCATTCATTAACTACAACAAGAAGAAGATGCTCAGCTCCAATGAGGCAATCAACAAGCTTTACGCTACCCTCATGTATTGGGTCAGACATCACCCAGGAGCAAATGATGAGCTTACCAGGCAAAGCAACTACCCACAGCCTACATACATATCTTTTTCAGTTTCACAGGACCAGCCACTTAGTTGCACAGAAAGGATAGCATGTTGCACAGAACAGGGCTTTTAGTTGCACACTGTTTTGTTTTAATTTCATACACATTTTTTTTGTTGTTGTGACCCTTTGATCTAACTTGTCTTTTTATTTGTTTAAAAAAATTCAGCCCTGAGATTATCAGGTATGGGGCTTTCTACATTTCTTTAAAGGATTTAGTTGATTCCATGAAGCCAGTTCAATGGTTGTCAAGAATTGTTATTGAGACTGGAATCCTATACATCATGGATAACTTACCAGAAGGGTCAAAGAAGGTCGTTATGCCACTGAGGTTTTTTGTAAGTTTTTTCAAAACCTTTTTCCCCTCTTCTTTTTCTGTAGCCCTTTTGTTTACCAATTCAGGGAGTCCTTTCATCTAGTAAGGAGTTTGAGGCATGCTTATAATCTCTACAGACCAATTTACAGCAAGGGATCCACAATGTGAATGAGATAAACAAGAAGTTTGATTACAATAACCGTCTCGACAAGCAAGACTTGGTGAGTGATGTGCCCACATGATGCTTCTCTTTAGTTGGCACCCATAACATGTTCAGTTGCACATGACACATCTGTTAGTTGGCAAAAACTTTGTTGCAACCTGTTTCAACTTCAGCAAGTCTTTTTACTGTTTTTCTTTAGCTACAACATGTATCTGTGTCTGAAATCGTTCACGCCTGCAGGTCATGCTGCCAGTGCTCAAGTGCGCTGATGTAACCGATAAGGATGGAGGGAGGAATTATTGGGTCTTCAATATCAACTTGAGGGATGGACGCTTCGAAGTTCTTGATTCAAGTAGGACGCTGGAGAACATTGAGCTGATGACCACCGCCTCTACCATCGCGGGGGCAGTACGCCAGCTCTGGAGGAAGCATTACCCAAAGTTCAGCATCGAGCACTTCCAGATTATTGACACTGACGTACCGAAGTGGCTCGGCAAGTAAGACACTAAGCATGGCATTCTTCTCAATGTCTTACCATCAATTTGTAGTTTTTAAATTTTTCTAATTGTGCAATCTTTAGCTTTTTAAGACACAGTACTACTCTGCAATCCGTTTTTCATTTTTATGAGTTTCTCATGATTATCTAGTCAGTTGCACAGTGGCACATAAGTAGTTGCACAGTGCCACATAAGCAGTTGCACAATGGAACATCAGTAGTTGCACAGTGGCACATAAGCAGTTGCATAGTTGCACAGAGTGCATTATCTTTATTTTGGTTTTAATTTTCTGTGACAAATTTCCTTTTTTTGCCCACACGCAGCAATGAGTGTCAGCTGTTCGCACTGCTAACGCCACTGAGTGGAACGGTAGCCAACTGCCCAACTACGACCCCAAGGAATTACTCAACATCAGGAAGAAGCTAGTGAAAGGATCGATATAGTTGACTAGAGGGGGGTGAATAGGCAACTAACAATTTTTAACTTTTCTTTACCAAATTAAACTTTGCATCAAAGTAGGTTGTCTAGACATGCAACTATGTGAGCAACCTATATGATGCAACAATAATAAGCACACAAGCAAGCAAGGGAAATAACACAAATAAGCTTGCACAAGTAAATGTACGAGATAACCAAGAGTGGAGCCGGTGAAGACGAGGATGTGTTACTGAAGTTCCTTCCTTTTGAGGGGAAGTACGTCTCCGTTGGAGCGGTGTGGAGGCACAATGCTCCCCAAGAAGCCACTAGGGCCACTGTATTCTCCTCACGCCCTCACACAATGCGAGATGCCGTGATTCCACTATTAGTGCCCTTGGAGGCGGTGACCGGACCTTAACAAACAAGGTTGGGACAATCTCCACAACTTAATCGGAGGCTCCCAACAACACCACGAAGCTTCACCACAATGGAATATGGCTCTGCGGTGACCTCAACCGTCTAGGGTGTTCAAACACCCAAGAGTAACAAGATCCGCAAGGGATTAGTGAGGGAATCGAATTTCTCTTGGTGGAAATGTAGATCGAGCCTTCTCAACCAATACCTAGAAAATCAACAAGTTTGATTGGCTAGGTAGAGAGATCAGGTGAAAATGGAGCTTGGAGCAACAATGGAGCTTAGGGTTAGAAGAGGTGGTCAACTCATAGAAGAAGATACCCCTTATATAGTGGAGAGACAAATCCAACCGTTATCCACTTAACCAGCCCGTGACATGCGGTACTACCGCGCCAGCCAAGCGGTACTACCGCAAGGGCTCACGGTACTACAGCAGCGAACCACGGTACTACCGTGGCCACGGCAGGAGCTAGCCCAGGCATGTAGCAACGAAGCTGGAGCGGTACTGCCGCTCGCGTGATACTACCGCAAGGCAGGGTTGGACCAGCCTGGGAAGGCCGTGGACAAATAAAGAAACGTCTGTGGCCAGTTCTACTGATTTTCAAATAGTGCAAAAATCCGACACGGTACTACCGTTGAAGGCAAGCGGTACTACCGCGCAGGGAGCGGATGTAAAAAATTACATCCGTCCCTACATCCGCTAACAGTGTTGTGCTGGACCAGGACTCATGGTACTACGGATCCCAAGGAGCGGTACTACCATGACCACCTGCGGTACTACTGCAAAGGCCTGCGGTACTACCGCTGGGGCCTGCGGTACTACCACTCCGAAGAGCAGTACTACCACAAGCCTCAGAACAGCAACATTAGGAATTCTTCTTTTTGCACAAACACGAAGAAACAGAGGATGCTCCAAAGTGCTAAGGGAAAGGCGGTGCAAAGAGGAGTAAACGTGTATGTGACGATTCCACCCAAACCTTTCCAAAGCGGACCCCCTCTTAATAGTACGGCTTTCCTATGACTCAAATCCACCGAAAAAGGAATGTAGAAAAACGCCATCTTCAATAATCTTCGAGGGGCTCCTAACCGTCTTGTGCCTAGTAATGAAATATCTGAAATACTCGAGACACACGCTTAGTCCGCAAATGCATTGTCATCAATCACCAAAACACCTTAGGGATGAATATGCCCTTACAATCTCCCCCTTTTTGGTGGATTGATGACAATACGGGATTTGCACAAGGAAGAAAGTATAGAACATGAGCAAACCATACATCTCTAAAATATAGACGGGCTCCCCCTAGATGTGTGCCATTTAGATGAGTGCTTTGGACTACATGGCACACATACTAGGATCAACACTCCCCCTATATTTTATAAACATGGCATATCTTGCAATAATAATGTTGACACTAAGCACGATAGTAAATAGGAGCATAAACTAAGTAGCACAATATATCATAAGCTCAGTAAGGTGCGATAGATAGAGTGCATATGTCTTACACCATATGAAAGATAAGTCTCACAAGCTCAAATAAACTCAAACCAAACCAAAGCAAACAAGGTTCAACAGACCAAACACAAGCGAAGCAAACACGACACGACACGGAAAATCCCTACACTCTCTCCCCCTTTGGCATTGAGACGCCAAAAAGGCAGAGAGGACACCTAAAACACAAGTGGTGGCTCAAGCGGAGTAGTCGCTCGCACGCTCTTCGTCGGACTCGGCAGCGGGGATGTGCTCCTCCTCAAAATTAGTCCACTTGTAGCCTTGTTTTGCCATCCATTCGGCCTCTGGAGTGATGTGCTCCTCGGAGCCGCCAGAAACATCCTCTCCAAAAACCCTCATGATCTTTTTGTCGTGGCGGCGACTCTCCTTGGAGGCAACATGACCGGTACTGCCCCTTGGCCTACATGTAGAACAAGGCCTTCATCTTGGCCTTCAGCTTCTTCGCCCATGAGGGCTCAGTGGAGGGAGGTGTATATCCAGCAGAGCTATCCTCAGCTACATTCTCCTCCTCAATCTCCTCCTCATCAGCAGACCTCTTAGCGGCCTCAGCCTCGACACGAGTAGTACTGTTAGCCCACTAGGCTTGATGCGTAGTTTGATGGAGTCATGACGGATCCAGTCAGGGACCAAAAACTCCTCAGTGGGATAGAGCTTCTCCCAAGTCTTCGATATCAGGAGGAACAAATATGGACCATAGATGGGTACCTTGCGGGTGAACACCGCGAACCGAAGCTCGCACCACATGATATGTGAGACATCAAGTGGTTGAGTCTGAGAAACGCGTGCCTCCTCACAAATGAGCAAAATGTCCACAAGAAAGGCATGCACCTTGTCCTTGTCCCCAATGTGAGGAAAGAGGGAGTGGCGGAAGATCCGGTGCATGATGTCAAGGAACGAGTTGAGCACCCACGTCGACTTGCCACTGGCCAGTTTCTTCTCAACATAGAATGGCAGAATCTTGTCCTTTCTAGATGACTCGGCGTTGGCATGAGGGCGAACACCAACAGGCGTGTGGAGCCCCTCATCAGGCACTCTGAGAAAATCCATGAACTCCTTCCAACTAGCAGTCAACTGACGTCCATTGGTCATCCAGTTCATCCTCCGATCCTCCCCAGAATGGAAGTGGACCGAAGCAAAGAACTGGGTCACCAGCTCGGGGTCATAGTCCAGGTGGAAAGAGATCACATCCTCAATGGCAAACTGCTCCATGAGATCCAAGGCCTCACCAAAGTAGTGACGATGCTTATCATCCCTCATGTGATGCATGTCGATCCAGTGCACATCCACATACAGATTCTGCTTGGCCTTGATCACATCCAAGTAAATGAGATTCTGCTGCTTGGTCTAGAATAGTTCATTCCCTTTGAAGTTTGCACGAGGAGGGACACCGGAGACACCACCTAAGACACACACAAAACACAAACACACACAAGAAGAGAGACGGTCGAAACAAAGACCACAACAAAACACAAGAAACCAGTAGAAAGTGCATATGGTAATTGCCATGAACAAGATTTGACAGCAGCGGTAGTAGTGCCTGTTCACGCGGTACTAAAATTTTAGTGCCGCTCCTAGTCGCGGTAGTACCGCGCGGTGGCATGGTAGTACCGGGGCTCGGAGCGGCAGTAGAACTTTAGTACCGCGGCCCGCGCGGTAGTACCGCACCTAAGGAGCGGTAGTACCGCACGAGCGGTAGTACCGCACCTGTTATGCGGTAGTACCGCACGGCATCAGATCCGAACGAGTGAATCTAAGAACAACCGCGACAACGAGGCGGTACTATGGTTGATCAAATCTACCATGGGACAACATATCAAGTACACTTTCTATGCATCACTACTCTCCTACATCCTACTCTTGCAAAGATTTGGCCTAAAATCTCAAGAACAACATGAATCTCCCCAAAAACCTAGAAGAGAAAGCACGAACAAAAGAGAGAGGTATTTGGGGAGAGACCTTGATCCATGGCAAGATGAAGTGGTGGGGAACGATCCCACTGGTCGGAATCCGAGGAGAGCGGCCGGGGACGGAGATCCGGCGAGGGTCTCCGGCGCCGTTCTTGAGCAAGAGAGAGAGAGGCGGCGGGGAGAGAAACAGACGAATGGGTATGGGGAGTTGGAAGTCCCCCTGCCCGGGTCTTAACCCCCATGCGCCCTCGGCAGCGCGGTAGTACCGCACCTCATTACGGTAGTACCGCTCGGGAGGAAGGTGCTGCACCGAAGCGATAGTACCGCTCCCCCAGGCGGAAGTAAAAAATTACTGCCGCGCTGGGTGCAGAAGTATCATGCACTCCACAAGCGGTAGTACCGTGGTAGGCCGTGGTAGTACCGTGAGCTCAAGAAGATGCAAGTTTCAAACGAAAGAGAAAGGGTCTTCGCAAGGAAACTACAAGCAAACGAGACACCGCAAGAACACGCTCAGCACGAAGAAAGAAAGGCAAGAGACAACAAGGACCAACCACGAGACACAACCTCTCCAAGGAGAGGGCGGTGGTCGGAGCCACCTATGTTTGAGTTAATTGGTATGGCACCACAAAGAATTATCCTTGGGCCCATGACCAAAACTTGTCTTTGAAGCACAAGTACCATAAAAAATGGCTAATGTGAAAGAGTTGATCAATTTATGCATAATGGGGGGAGGGAGGGTTCATTGAGAGAACAACACTCCCCCTATGTCCATGCCTACATCTAAACTAGACAACAAGTTGAGTGTGATGGGGTGTGCAAGGGTTCAAGTGACATTGCTCGTATCAATGATATTTAGCTCATGCCTTAACTCGCGAAATCTTGCTTCATCCAAGGGCTTCATGAAAATATCTGCAAGGTTGTCATGGGTGTTGACATAGTTGAGCTCGATCTCCCCTCGCCTAATATGATCCTGGATGAAGTGATACCGAATCTCAATATGCTTCGTCTTGAAGTGTTGCATCGGGTTGAGAGAAATCTTGATGGCACTTTCATTGTCACACCAAAGAGGCACTTTGTCACAAATGACATCGTAATCCTTTAAAGTTTGCCTCATCCATAAGAGTTGTGCACAACAACTACCGGCCGCCACATACTCCACTTCAGTGGACGAGAGAGGCACACAACTTTGCTTCTTGGAAGACCAACTCACCAAAGAGCAACCAAGAAATTGGCACCCTCCAGAAGTAGACTTCCTATCCACTTTATCTCCCGCCAAATCCGAGTCTGAATAACCTACAAGCTTGAAGTTTGCTCCTCTTGGGTACCATAAGCCAAAGTTTGGGTTATGAGCCAAATATCGAAAGATTCGCTTGACTGCCACGAAGTAACTTTCCTTAGGTGCGGCTTGAAACCGTGCACAAATTCCCACACTCAACATGATATCCGGTCTAGATGCACAAAGGTAAAGCAAGGAGCCAATCATGGAGTGATATACCTTTTGATCCAACACTTTACCATTGGGATCTATGTCAAGTTGGCATTTGACGGGCATAGGAGTGGACGCCGGCTTGACATCACTTAGCTTGAATCTCTTGAGCATGTCTTGAGTGTATTTGGCTTGGTTGATGAAGGTTCCTTCTCTTCGTTGCTTGACTTCGAACCCGAGAAAGAACTTCAACTCTCCCATCATGGACATCTTGAACTTGGAGGTCATGAGCGCGGCAAATTCCTCATTGAAAGCTTTGTTAGGGGAACCAAAGATAATATCATCAACATATAGTTGGCACACAAACAACTCCCCTTTGACCTTCTTAGTAAAAAAAGTGGGGTTGATTTCCCAATTTCAAAACCACGATCTTGCAACAACTCGGTAAGGTGGTCATACCACGCACGTGGGGCTTGCTTAAGGCCATAGAGTGCCTTATCGAGTTGATACACATGATCGGGAAAGTAGGGATCCTCGAACCCAAGGGGTTGCTTGACATATACCAACTCATTAATAGGACCATTAAGAAAAGCAATCTTCACATCCATTTGTTGTAACTTAAAGTTATGATGAGAAGCATATGCAATCAACATGCGAATGGATTCAAGGCGAGCAATGGGAGCAAAGGTTTCACCTAGTAAATACCCTCGACTTAGGAGCAGCCTTGTGCTACCAAATGAGCCTTGTTGCGAATGATAATCCCATGAGCATCTTGCTTGTTCTTGAATATCCACTTGGTTCCAATGACATTATGGTTCCCCATTGGCCTTGGCACCAATCTCCACACCTTGTTGTGCTCGAAGTTGTTGAGTTCTTCATGCATGACATTGAGCCAATCCGGATCTTCGAGCGCCTCATAGACCTTTTGGGGTTCAACACAAGAGACAAACACGTGATGTTCACAATAGTTTGCTAATTGTCTACGAGTGCTTACCCCCTTTCTTAAGCTTCCAAGCACATTTGTCATGAGATGATCTTTGGTGGAGAGCTTGGAAGCAATCTTGGCGGCACGACGCTCCAATTCCTCCTCGGGGGTGAGTCGAGGAGCGGTCACTTGATCATCTTGAGCACCATCTTGAGCTTGTTCTTAATCTCGAGGAAGCTCTTGATCTTGAACTTGCTCGGAGGAGAGAACTTGACCTTGGGCGTCACTTGATGTTACAACACCATCTTGAGATTGACCTTGCCCTTGGTCTTGTTCTTGAGGTTGAGGGCCTTCACTTTGTTGTTCGGAAGCGTGTGGGCCTTGGGTTGGTGATGGCTCCACTTGAGTGGAGCATTGTCCTTCTCCTTTGGCCACAAGGGGTTCCTCAATGGGTAAGATAAAACCAACACTCATTCTTCTTATGGCTTGGGGAGGAATTTCATCACCTACATCACAAGTGCCACTTTGCTCCACTTGGGAGCCATTATTATCATCAAACTCCACGTTACATGTCTCCTCAATAAGTCCCGTGGACTTATTGAGGACACGGTAAGCATGGGAGTTTGTAGCATAACCAACAATTATGCCCTCATGAGCTCTAGCCTCAAATTTAGACAAACGAACACCTTTCTTGAGAATGAAACACTTACACCCGAACACCCGGAAGTACTTGAGGTTGGGCTTGTTCCCGGTGAATATCTCATATGGAGTCTTGTTCAAGCCTTTGCGGAGGTAGAGCCGATTTGATGCATGACATGCGGTGTTGATGGCTTTGTCCCAAAAGTTGTATGGAGACTGGAACTCCGCCATCATGGTCCTTGCCACATCCATCAACGTCCGGTTCTTCCTCTCTGCTACACCATTTTGTTGAGGGGTGTAAGGTGCAGAATATTGATGCTTGATCCCCTCATCACTAAGAAACTCATCCAAGGTGTGGTTCTTGAACTCGGTGTCGTTGTCACTTCCTATTGTCAAGATCTTTGCATTGTGTTGACGTTGAGCTTCATTTGCAAAGTCAATGACGGTTTGTTGGGTCTCACTCTTCCTCTTGAAGAAATATACCCAAGTGTATCTTGAATAATCATCCACAATCACCAAGCAATACTTCCTACCCCCAAGACTATCAAAAGATGGAGGCCCAAAGAGATCCATGTGAAGGAGCTCCAAAGGCCTCTTCGAGTAAATGATAGTCGTGGGAGGGTGAGCCTTTTCATGTAGCTTTCCTTCGATACAAGCACTGCAAGCACGATCTTTGGCAAAAGTAACATCTGTTAGTCCACGGACATGGCCACCTTGAGAAGACTTTGCAAAGATCTCATATTGACATGGGCTAGACGGCGATGCCAAAGCCATCCCACGTCAACTTTAGCCATTAGGCATGTCGCGGTCTTAGTGAGTCGCTCCGAAAAGTTAATCACATAGAGACCGTTTTTGACATGCCCAACAAAGGCTACTTTAAGAGTCTTGCTCCACAAGAGGGCCACGGTATCAACATCAAAGAAGGTGGCAAAACCCATGAGTGCTAGTTGACGAACGGAAAGTAAATTATATGCAAGGACTCAACAAGCATGACCTTCTCGATCGTAAGATCATGAGAAATGACAACCTTGCCGAGTCCCAATACCTTAGAGGACGAGGCGTCACCCACTCGACGTTGGTGGTCATGGATGGAATTTTTTGCACGTCCACCACCAAGTCCTTGCTTCCGGTCATATGATTAGTAGCTCCAGTATCAAGCAACCATGATCCCCCACCGGAAGCAAACACCTACAAGAGATCAATGCTTGGTTTTAGGTACCCATTTTGTAATGGGTACTTTGGTGTTAGTAACAATGGTCTTAGGAACCCAAATAGACCATTCAATGTACTCATAAGGAGAACCAACAAATTTGGCATAAACATGCCCATCACTAGCACGACACAACACATAAGAAGGGTTAAAGTCGACGGCTTTGTTGGGAAGGGAAGCGTTGCCCTTCTTGGCATCACTACCCCTCACGGTGTTCTTCTTCTCCTTAGTAGCACCCTCTCCCTCCTTCACAAAGGTTTGCTTGAGAGGAGGAGGTCGTTTGGCCTTGTCATTCTTCTTCTTGTTCTTGGACTTGGGCACGTACCCAATCCCTTCTTTGGCCACAACTTCCTTTTGGTTGCTCAAAAGGTCATTGAGGTTCTTCTCGCCTTGTATGCAAGACACAAGACCTTTCTCAAGTTGATCCTTCAACTTAGCGTTCTTCTCAACAAGATGCACATGCTCACAACATGGGTTAGTAGCATTTGCATTATCAATTAACATCATATGAGGAAAAGTGTCTTTCTCCTTGGTTAGCTTTACTTGAAGTTGATCATGAGACTCTTTGAGGCTAGCATGAGCACCCTTCAAGACCTTGTGAGCATTGTCAAGTAATTCAAAATCCTCTTTGAGTCTAGCAAGATCAACCCCAAGCTTGGCCTTCTCGGAGTTTAGCACACGAGAAACAACAAGAGCATGATCAAAATCTTTCTTTAACTTAGCGTGATCAACTTTGTGTGACTCCTCAAGAGCCAAACGAAGACTACACTCTTCCTCAAGATCATTGGAAAGATCCAAAATCTCATCGGCATAGTCACGACTATGCCCCTCCATCTTGGAGATAGTATCTTCGTGAGCCTCGATCATGCCATTGGCTTCACCAAGTTGTTCCAAGAGAGCAATGAAATGCTTCTTGGATTTACCCTTGAGTTTACCCATAAAGGACTCAAACTCATTCTCCTCCACATTAGATCCCTCATATTCATCAATGCAATCCGTCAAGGAAGGATTATTAATGATGGTAGTTTTGATGTTGGGGGTTACCTTGTTGGTGGCTTTAGCCATGAGGCACTTGGCGGTGATGTTCTCATTGGGTGATTCGAAGAGTGACACTCGTGGAGTTGTCGTAATGGCAACGGAGGCCATGGCAACAAACTCACCATCTTCATCATCATCATCCTCATTGCACTCTTCTTGTACCACCAACGCCTTGGGAGGAGTCTTCTTGGTGAAGTTGCTCTTGTTGGGGAAAGACTTGACTTTGTCCTTTCGGATGAGCTTGCCACCATTGTCTTCCCTCTTCTCATAAGGGCATTCCGCAATGAAATGACTCACATTGCCACAATTATAGCAAGTCATCATACGTTGCTTGACCTTCGTGCCACTTGAGTTGTTCTTGTTGAAGTTGGGCCTTGAGTTCTTCTTGCTCCAAAATTTCCTTGAAGCAAGAGCCATGTGTTCATGATAGGCATACTTTGTATCTTCGGGGTTGCTCTCCTCTTCTTCCTCTTAGTCCTCTTCTTCCGCCCTAACCTTGGCTATTAATGCAAGGTTGGGCTTCTTTGCTCTTTGAGAACGTAGCACCGCATTGTCGGCGGTTTTGTCCAAGATGCTCATAGCCACAAACTCATCCAACACTTCACTTGAGGACAAGGTGTGGAAGTCCGGTCTTTGATGAATGACGGAGGACATAGCCTTGTGGTAAGGCACCATTGCCTTGAGGAATTTGCGCTTGATCCAATTGTCATCTGTATCCTTGCTCCCATGATTTCGGAGTGAGACCGCGAGTTTGGTTACTCTCTGATAAAGCTCACGAGGTTCTTCATCTTCTTTCATTGCAAACTCATCGGCTTCATCTTGCACCACTACATAGTTGGAGCGTTGAATTCTTGCGCTTCCCCTGTAGAGGGAAACAACTTGGTGCCATGCATCTTTGGCCATGGCGAAGGGCCGAAGGTGAGGAAGATCTTCGGGTGGAATTGCATCTTGGATGATGAAGAGAGCATTCTCATTGAATTGATTATCCGCGGCTTCTCTAGAAGTGAAGTTGCTTCGGTCATGCGGATAGAAACCTTCTTCAATGATTCTCCAAAGATTAGTATTCACATGATTTAAATGATGCTTGAAACGATAGACCCAAGAATCAAAGTCCTCATTTTTCACAATCTTAGGGGGAGGACCGGTATGATTCAAATGAGTGGAAGGAATCGATCCACCATAAACAAGTGGAGGTTCCACATGGGCAAAGATGACGGTGCCATTTTTATCACTAGAAGAAGGAGCCTTTTCACTCGTAGCTTCCCCCTTGTCGGAGTTAGCATCCGTCACCTTGTTAGTGGGATCACTCACTTTCAACGGTGCGGTGGAAAGTTTAAGCCCTTCTATGAATTTATTAAACATGCTTTCAACCTCGGTCGTCATGGAGGTTTTCAATGTTTCCAAAGCCACATTGAATTCCTCATGAGAGACCCCGGTTCCCCCATCGCCCGTAGACGAGATCGGATTCACACCGGAGTGCTCCTCCACACCGTCTACGGTGTCAACCATACTCTTCGAACGGCAAAGTCCTTAGTAAAGAGATGAGGCTCTGATACCAATTGAAAGGATCGATATAGTTGACTAGAGGGGGGTGAATAGGCAACTAACAATTTTTAACTTTTCTTTACCAAATTAAAGTTTGCATCAAAGTAGGTTGTCTAGACATGCAACTATGTGAGCAACCTATATGATGCAACAACAATAAGCACACAAGCAAGCAAGGGAAATAACACAAATAAGCTTGCACAAGTAAAGGTATGAGATAACCAAAAGTGGAGCCGGTGAAGACGAGGATGTGTTACCGAAGTTCCTTCCTTTTGAGGGGAAGTACGTCTCCGTTGGAGCAGTGTGGAGGCACAATGCTCCCTAAGAAGCCACTAGGGCCACCGTATTCTCCTCACGCCCTCACACAATGCGAGAAGTCGTGATTCCACTATTGGTGCCCTTGGAGGCAGCGACTGGACCTTTACAAACAAGGTTGGGGCAATCTCCACAACTTAATCGGAGGCTCCCAACAACACCATGAAGCTTCACCACAATGGAATATGGCTCCGCGGTGACCTAAACCGTCTAGGGTACTCAAACACCCAAGAGTAACAAGATCCGCAAGGGATTAGTGGGGGGAATCGAATTTCTCTTGGTGGAAGTGTAGATCGAGGACTTCTCCACCAATCCCTAGAAAATCAACAAGTTTGATTGGCTAGGGAGAGAGATCGGGCGAAAATGGAGCTTGGAGCAACAATGGAGCTTAGGGTTAGAAGAGGTGGTCAACTCGGAGAAGAAGATACCCCTTATATAGTGGAGAGACAAATCCAACTGTTATCCACTTAACCGGCCCGCGACATGCGGTACTACCGCGCCAGCCAAGTGGTACTACCGCAAGGGCTCACGGTACTACCGCAGCGAACCGCGGTACTACCGCTCGCGCAGTACAACCGCACCCCCGGGTTGGACCAGCCTGGGAAGGCCGTGGACAAATAAAGAAACGTTTGTGACCAGTTCCGCTGATTTTCAAATAGTGCAAAAATCCGACACGGTACTACCACTGAAGGCAAGCGGTACTACCGCGCGGGGAGCGGATGTAAAAAATTACATCCGTCCCTACTTCCGCTAATGGTGCTGTGCCGGACCAGGACTCACGGTACTTCGGCTCCCAAGGAGCGGTACTACCGCAGGGGCCTGCGGTACTACCGCTCCGAAGAGAAGTACTATCGCAAGCCTCGGAACAGCAACATTAGGAATTCTTCTTTTTGCACAAACACGAAGAAATGGAGGATGCTCCAAAGTGCTAAGGGGAAGGCGGTGCAAAGAGGAGTAAATGTGTACGTGATGATTCCACCCAAACCTTTCCAAAGCGGACCCCCTCTTAATAGTACGGCTTTCCTATGACTCAAATCCACCGAAAAAGGAACGTAGAAAAACGTCGTCTTCAATAATCTTCGAGGGGCTCCTAACCGTATTGTGCCTAGTAATGAAATATCTGAAATACTCGAGACACACGATTAGTCCGCAAATGCATTGTCATCAATCACCAAAACACCTTAGGGATAAATATGCCCTTACAACTGGCATATGATTGGGTCACCAGCCCCCACAACTCCGTTCCATGGAGGAAGTTGCTCAGATATGACAGGGACTAGGTCAGTACTCTTTTTCTTTCTCTGCCCCATGGGGGAAGTTGCTGGTTTGCACAATTTTTGAGCAGATTTTGTTGTTGCACAGTAGTAGTAATTCCGTTTGCAACTCAATATCATCACTTTTGTTGACACATTAGGAGCACTGGACATACAATTGTTCAACAACTAAATTTTTAACCAGTTGCCAACAAAGGCACAAATAGAAACCTTTTTTACACAGTGCATGAACTAATTTAAGGAGCATAAATTAGTTAAGAGAAATCATAGATGCTGAATGTGTCCACTTGGTCCCAACATTGCTCAAAAAACATCATTATTTTCCTTTTTTGTCCCAAAGTTACAAACGATGAAAGAGAATCACAGAAGCCTGAGTGGATACACACCAGCAGTGTGCTCTGTAGATTGGCACTAGCTGCATTTGTTTTTCTTCTTTGGGTGTAGCTCCAGCACCGATTTGTACCGTCGATTCTTTGCCCTACCCTTTCTAGTAGACCTTGGAGGATCCCTGGGCACAAAATCATCAGAAGCTTGTGCAGGGGATGCAGCCTCCATCGGGGTAGTAGGACCATCACGGTCACCTGTGTAATAATCATATAAAAAGTGTAGTATTTTTTTGTTGTGCAACCAGCACTGATGTTCTCTGCAACCGCACAGCCCATGCTGTGCAACTAACTGGTTGATGTGTGCAAGTTAAGTTGAAAAAAGACACCTGTAGTAGCACGGCCCGTCATGGTACTTGGATTGTAATCACCTATGGGCAGAACAGGAAAAGCAAGCTAGTTTTTTATCTTGATGCTCAAACTAACATAGCACATGCAATTAGGTAGCATGTTCTGTGCAACTGGGCACTATGATGTGTGCAACTGAAGTCACACACCTAGTTTTGTTGGGAGTTGGGGAAGGTATTTACCTAGGTGATGAGCCCCCTGAGTACTGCCTGTAGGTCCATTGGGAGGAGAACGCGGGACACTACTTGTTGGGCCAGGCGGGGGAGGAGGTCTTTGAGGGTTGCCATCACCTATAGTCAGAACAGGACAAACAAGTTAGTTGTGTTATCTTTGATGCTCAAACTAACACAGCGTGCGCAACTAGGTAGCCTGTTCTGTGCAACTAGGCACCATTATGTGTGCAACTGAAGTTACACACCTAGTTAGATTGGGAGTTGGGGCAGATAATTACATGGACGACGAGCCCCCTGAGTGTTGTCTGTAGGTCCATTGGGAGGACCACGCGGGGCACTGCTTGTTGGGCCAGGCGGGAGAGGAGGTGGCGGAGCATGCCGTGTACAGCCAGGAGGTGGAGGAGGTCCTCGAGGGTTGCCATCACCTATAGCCAGAACAGGAAAAATCAGTTAGTTGTGTTATCTTGATGCTCGAACTAACACAGCGTGCACAACTAGGCAGCCTGTTCTGTGCAACTGGGCAGCATCATGTGTACAACTGGGCACCATCATGTGTGCAACTAAAGTTACACACCTAGTTAGATCGGGAGTTGGGGCAGGTAATTACCTGGATGATGAGCCCCCTGAGTGTTGCCTGGAGGTGGAGGAGGTCCTCGAGGGTTGCCATCATCTGATGGCCCCGTAGCAGAAGCTGTTTTTTCTTCTTTTTCTTGGACTTGTTTAGGTGGCCAATCTCGGTACGTGCTCCGCGCATATGCTTGTATACAATTTCCTGTGTTGCATCAGAGCCACTTGCAAACTTGGCCGGTTTCCAAAAATTGAATATCATGTTTCTCTCCCTTATATGCTTCTTTGATTGAGGGGGCACTTCATCTGGTTGCTCATACCCGGTCCCTGGCGCACTAGGGACAGCAGTAGGTGTCCACCGTCTTAGCATGTACCTTTCCGGTATGATATCAACTCCAAGATGGGTGAACAGCTTGAGGATGTGGCAATAGAGCATGTCGTCCTTGTCCATTTTGCAGCATTCACACAAATAGGAACCCTCCTCCACCCTTGCCTGCACCAAGTAGTTTCGAGAACCATATTTGGCAACAAATTCCTGATTTGGTCTGAGCTCAAAAAGGTCAGCACCAACTAGGAACGCATTATAACGTCCAATCAGCACAAACTCTTCTCTGAACTTGCGGTAAATGTCCCTAGTGTAGGTTTCGTAAGCTTGCCTCTCTATTGGGAAGTTGGACCATAGCTCAATCTCAAGGTGTTCAGTTCTATAATCATTGCAGCCTTCCTTGGCAAGGACGTGGTTCTGAATTTTTTCATATTGCTTCATGAAGTTCAGCATTGAGTTGTGTGGGTTCACATATCTTTTTAGGACAGCGTTGAACCCCTCACTACGCTGTGTAGACTGCAGGAAGGGGAAGAACATGTGTTTCAAGTAGCACGGCACCCAAGTTGACTTGTATTCATACAACTTCTCAAAGTGTGTGTGTGTGTGTCATAGCCTCATACTTCATCATTAACCTAGCCCAATTCTGCTCAAACTCGTCTATAGTGAAGCTAAAGTCAACACAATAGTTGAAATAATCAGAGAGCCATGGATTCTGGCACAACAACCAACCAACTTTTTCTTGAGTCTTTTTCATGATGTGCCATTGACAACAGCGATGCACTGTGGATGGAAAGATGCTTTGTATTGACTGTCTCATTGCACCATCCTGATCGGTTATGAAGTTGTCAGGAGGTTTGCCATCCATAGCCTCTAGGAATGCTCGGAAGACCCAATCAAAGCTCGATGCCAACTCCTGCCTCACAAACACGCAACCCAGCATGAAAGACTGGCCATGTCGGTTTATTCCGATGAAGGGCGTGAACGGCATATTGTACATGTTGCTCATGTAGGTGGTGTCAAACGATATAAAATCATGGTACGCCTTCACATAAGCTTTTTGAGCTGAGCCATCCACCTAAAATATGTTGACAACTCTGCCCTCTTCATCATATTCCACCTTATAGAAGAAGTCTGGATCGGTTTTTTGTATATCCTTGAAGTGCGCAATTGTCTCAATCAAGTCACCCTCCTTTGTGTCATCTCTATGAAAACTTGTACACAGATTTGTTATTGCCTTTGGTCTGAATGGCACCATCATCTCAGATCCATAGAACTCTGCCATTACATGCATCATACGTCCTGCATAATACAAAAAGAAACAATATAGATTTTATTAGTCGTATGAATGCACATATCCAGCTGCACAATAATACGATATGTGTTGGCACAGAAGATAGTTGCAGGAAATTGACAACCAGCTGTCCCTTTTAAAAAACACTTTCATTTTGCACACAGGACATTATGTAGTTACACAGTGAAGGTAATCTAATTGCACAGGAACATTATGTAGTTGCACAGTGAAGGTAATCTAGTTGCACACTTAAGGGATTTTAGTTGCACACCAGTACCATAACAGTTGCACACTGGACTGCCTAGAGGGAAACTTAATTCTGTAAGGGATATAGAAACACACCTGTAGTCAAGTTGCAGTTATACAAGATGCGCAAAAACTCCTTTTCATCAGGAGAGATGCCTTGGTGGGATCTCAAGTATTTTGACAACGAAGGTTTGTTCACCAGCGGATGATTGTGGTCACGAACAAAATGCGTCACCTCCCATCGCCCATCCATCAGCTTCACGAACATTTTTGCTTTGCATTGAGTCTGCTTTATTGTCTCGCGTTTTCGTTTCTTCTTTTTCTTACTAGAACCAGCCTCCTCTTCAGCAAAGATTGGAGGTTCATCTTCCATTTCCTCATCAGTGTCAACAGGTTTTGGATCTGGTATAGGGTCCAGGACAGGAGGAGCCTCAGCTCCTCCATCATCAGCTTTTGGCTTCTTGTACTTATTGCAGCAGAACTGCTATTTTACCAATACATTGCCTGTCCGCCTAGAGGTGTTCATTTTGACAAAGCAACCCATCCGTAAGGCGTCAATGTTGTAGTTGTAGTGATCCTTAGCAATTTGAAGGGTGTCAAACCTCATGCCAACATAGGGTTCCATTGGCTAAGAACCAGCCTCATCTTCTCCTTCTTCTCCTTGCACAGCACCGTCAATAGCGCCAACACCCAGCTCAGTCCTGGTTGGACAAGGAACATTTGCCACGGTGCCCGTGTCATCAAGAGTATGGCTCTCTGACTACAAAGACACCACTATAGGGGCACCACGGGTTGATGACTGCCCTACCACATTGTCATGGCCCATAGGGTTAGGTCCACGACTTGTCTGCATGTAGTAAACAGAGCGCCCATTTTCTGTCCGATTTCCTTGCGGTATGCTGGGTTGCTGCTCATCCATATCATGAGGAAGCTCATTGAGATCAGGAGGCAACTCATTGAGATCAAGCATTTTTCCCTTTTTCTGGCTGCTGCCACACATCCACTGCATATATAAAAAGAAGGAAGTGATGTCAAGTTTTAATCATCAAAGAGTGTTTCAAACAACCTAAAAACTTAGTAAATAGGTAGTTGCACACCATTTTATGACAATCTTAGTTCGAAAAGCAACATCTCTATAGCAGCATCTTTTATTATAATAGGTATGCATTTTTTTTGCACAGCCTTGTTATGTTAGTTGCATAGTTTGCAGTAAATAGTTGGCAAGAACATGTCCTTTTTAGTACAGAGTTTTTCTGACTTTTTCCTCTATTTGTTGCAATGATCTGCAGGTTTTCTGTTGGCAAGGAGCTGATCTAGATTTTTTTGCACATAATTTGGACATAATTTGATGCCACAATTGAGACGGGGAAATCCAGGTGAAAGAATAAAGAAGAATTGGATGACAGATTATAGATATATGTTTTTTCATCGTCATTTCTATTTTTACTTCTAGTATATTGAACATATTTTTTACACTATAGCTTTGCAGTAGGTTTGGGAACAGAATATATGTGTGGGACAAGAATATATGCGTGACTATTTTAATATGGTTTGTGGTTTCATTAGCTATGTACAGTTTCTTGTGTTTTCGCTGTCGTACTACATATTTTTGGTTTTGGCTAGAATAAATGTCTCAGTTAGCCAGGATGCATATTTTCAGATGGCCAGCATGCATGTTCAGTTGGACAGTCAATGTGTTCAGTTGGCTAGAATAGATGTTTCAGTTGGCGAGGATGCATATTCAGTTGGCCAGCATGCATGTTCAGTTGGCCAGGATACATGTTTTTATTGCACATATACTTCAGGTTTTCTATAGTGTTCACTCAGAATACATGTTCAGGATACATGTTTAGTTTTGCCTAGCATGCATGCTGAGTTGCCGGAATACAGGTTCAGTTGGTTGGGATGCATGTTTAGTTGCACACTTATGCATTTTCTGTTGGCTACAATGCATGTTTAGGTTTTGGCTATAATGCATATTGAGTTAGCTAGAATCATGTTTCAGTTGGCCACTGAACTTGGTTTAGTTGGCTTGTTTAACACATCTAGGTGGGGGAAACTTGGTTGGCATGCATGTTAGAAAAAAATTCAGTAAAGTTGGTCTCAAACCATGTTTAGTGTGCAACTAGGAAGCTGTGCAACTAAACCAATAACTTGTGTTCAGTTGCACAAATAAGGGAATAGTAGGCTCCTACCCATGATTAGTTGCACAGTAATTCGTGGTACTTGTTTTCAGTTGCAGATATGACACTCATGGGGGGAGGGTGGGATTATTTGTCAGATCCACCTCTTTTTTGAAGCAGCTTCTCCATGGATTTCTGCTAGATCCATGGAGAAGGGGTTGACATATGCAGTAGAAGAAGGGGGGGAAGTGAAGAGGGGCAGAGGGAGGGAAATTACCTGCCCTGATGTTGCTGCCTGGTATGGCTCTGACCATCCTGCCCTTAGATCTTTTTTGAAGCAGGTTCTTCTTCTACTTTGGGGCTGCCATGGCGGCTGTGTAGGAGGAGGAAGAAGGGCCTTGGATCCCTTCTTTCGTGGAGAAGAAGAAGGAACCGCGGTGGCTTGGGGGCGTGGGAGCGTGGGAGGGATGGGTAGGTACAGCTGGCACGTGGGAGCGTGGGGAGGGCTTTTCTCTCCTTCTGTTTGCGCGTATTGGGACTAGCCGCTCGATCACGTGGGTTGGTGGTCGTTTTCCTTTTTTGGAGCGCAGGACCACGGGGAGACAGGGACTTACCTTTTCAGGCCGACCGCTCGATAGCACTAGTGGGCAGCCGGCCGCCCACTAGACGCGTCCATTTTCCTTTTGCGGGCACAAAAGCCGTGATATGTGAAACTTATGGCACATGGAATAATTTCACCGGCAAAAAAAGTATAATTTCACTGAAATTGTCAAGTTTTTTATCACAGTACGATACGGAAGGTCATACATACGCACGACAATTTTCAGGTGAAACTCAAACAAATCCAACAGAGATCGCAAGTATCGACAATTGATACATATCTGGGCATGCACTCTTTTTTCTTTCCAAAAAGGGCTTTTCACCCAACAAGAGGGTATGTATATGCAGTTAGAGCATCTACAGACTTCGCAAATTCGATTCTAAACGCCCGTGGATATTTATGCAGAAAAATTCACGGATGCGTCCAGGCGCATCCGCGTACATTGGTCGGTCAAGTCTCAAATTTCTCTCCCACAACCGGATATCTCAATTAGCAAACCTCAAATGCATACAAACTCATGCAACTACGTACTACATCAGGATATGCCATTGGACTATGAAAATTGGCATATTTGACCTATATACTAGCTATGGAGAAGATCATTCATGGCTACCCTTGCTCTTTCCGGCACTCTTGCCGTTCTTCTCGCCGAAGTACCGGTCGAAGACACTGTATGGTTCAAGCCGGAGCTGTCCGACCCGTCGCTGTCCTCCTTGTCCTTCTTGGGGGCAGTCCGGCCAAGGCACGATCGTCCAATTCTGCTCTCGGGCAAGGGTACACGTGTTCCTCCGTGCTGCTTCTTTACAATGCAGGCATAGATGGCTTCCTCCTCTGTGGCAGTGCGCGCCGCTGCATCAACCCCCTCTGCCGCCACCATGTTGTCAGCGAGACGGGCCTCGGCGGCCCTCATCCTCTCCTTCCTACAGCGGGCACACCGGTCCCGGTAGGACTCATACTCCGGCGCACTTGTAATGGGGAAGGGAAATTGGAATGCTCCCTGGAGGACCGCGATAATCCAGCGAAGGATCCGAGCGCTCGATGCGCCGACGCAATGGACTCGCGCCCGACAAATCCCGCCGTCGGTCGGGCGTTGTTCTTCCGGGAGCGGCGGAGTGCAATGTGTACGGCCATTATCTCCTCCAAACCGCACAGGACGACAACCCAGTCGATGAATTTGTACTAGTCATTGTTGGATCTGCTGCCCGCCATGCCGGAGAAGGTCAGAGATCGGCGTACGGGAGCTTGGGTGGCGGAGGGGAGTGGAAGGAAGTGGCTAGGGTTTGGTCCGTCGAGCAGATAAGGAGGAATATATGTGGGGACGCGTGTGCCGAGACCGACGTGGCGGACACGCTTCGCTCTAGATTCGGGCTTGATATGAGGGGGGGCGATCAATTCGGACATTTCAGGCCCGTTTAAGACGCCCGTCTGAATCGTATTTTTGTGACAAATCATTGATCGGGCCGTCCATCCAGGCATTTGAAACGGGTTTGGGGTGTCCGACTGTAAATGCTCTTTTACACATGTAGAAAAGAACAAATCAAATATGCTTTTAAAAAAAGAACAACCACATATTCAATAATCAATTCATTTACAATTCCCAGCTGCATATACACAAGTCGAAATGGTACATATCCACCACCTCCTTTTATTATGCACAGGCAAACATACGAAGTCATGTATACTACCGACGACGCTGAATAAAGATTTTTCGGATCGCTCTTTAACCAGGCCATCGGTCGTATTGTTGGGGATGAATTTGGAAATCATTCTGTTCAAGCAAGGATGATGGCGGTGGCGGTGTCCTCGTGGTGGACTTGTATCCTCGGGCTCCGTCGTTGCGACGGCGTTTGCTCCAGCGTTGACGCGGAGCTTAGGAGGTAGTCTAGGAGCGGATGCAGATTGTGGTCTGCATCAACGACATTTAGAAGATGAAACGTGTACTGGGTTCGTGGTTCATGGATGACAGGTATGATTCACTGCTTCTGCGTCTTAGTCGTGGTGGGGTGTCAGATCTGGAGTTCGATGACGTGTTCAGAGTGTTGCCCCGGTCTGATTCGTTCAATGGTAAGGGCTTCACATTTGATGAGCCACATTAGAAGTCCGCAGAGCTGCATATCAAGAATGAGTCGTGTGTCGAGTTTGGGTGAGGAGGTGCTAGAGACAGGTGATGAGTGTTGGTGTCATCTGACATCCTTCTAGTTTTGTCATGGCGGTCCTTATGTAATTTGTAGTTTTACCTTTATAATATTATACATATGAGACACATATTATCATTAATTTTTTTTAAAGTCAATACATATGGACGTATGGAGTTCAAATGATCTAATTAATCACAAAAACTTTTCAGTTACAAAAAAAGTACTACTACTGTAAGTCTACCTAATTCGTTTCCTATGTCACTTCAGCTAGTAGCTAGTACTCCCTCCGTTCTAAATTACTTGTTGCAAAAATAGATATATGTAGATCATTTTTGCGACGAGTAATTTAGAAGGAAGGGAGTAGTAGCTAGCTAGCTAGCTATAGCTGGGCTTGTCGCTGCAGCTCCGTGGCGGTGATGAACGTGCCGTGAAATCCGTGGCACGCGCCCCGGCAGCTTTACAGTGGCCTCCGAGCGCAAGTCCCGGGCGTTGACAACCAGCAGCTCCGACGACGTGCCGTCGGCGTTACCGCGGCTCTCGTCGTGCACGAAGCAGAGCACGTACCCGTCGTCCTCCGCGCCGGAGCCATCCGCGTGCGGCACGAAGCAGGGCTCACCGCCGTACCGACCCTCGCCGTAGGTGAACTTCTCCACCGTGCCGGACTCGAGGTCCACCTTGGCGAAACCGGAAACCCTGGGCCACGGCTCAGAGATGGCGAGGTAGGCATACCGCGTCTTTCTCCCCAGGAGCTGCCGGTTCACCATGCCGGCCTCAAGGTTCACCTGGTCGGCCTCCCGCAGCACGGCGCGGCGGCGGGACGTACCAGTGCGCGGGTCGAGGCGTATCTCCGAGAGCACGCTTCGGAAGCTCTGCTCCTGGTCCGGTGACTCGTTGAACACGGCGTCCGGCGGTGTCATGCAGGACCCAATGACTACGATCTCACCGGTGGCCTCGTCCTCCCACGCGTTCCAGAGATGGAAGCAGAAGCAGCCGGGGACCTCCACCCACCGGAGATCCGAAGCGTTGGCAGCGCGCTTAGGCAGCACGCCGAACCGCGCCGTCTTGTTCTTGTCGTACACCACCGGTGAGCCGCCTAGCACCATCTCTTGGAGCTTGAAAACGATCTGCTGGTCAGGGACGATGGCGTAGTTCTCGCTGACGGCGAAGTCGTGAATCATTGTTGGCTCGTCGACCGGGATATCGACGTCGTGGGATTTGTGCCCGTCGGCTGTGAAGTAGAAGTACTTGAGGTAAGGTTTCGAGACAACATTGTAGCTGAGCGCAAAAAGCTCGCCGGTGGCCGGGTCGAGCTTGGGGTGCGCGATCATGGCGCCATCGAGCTGCCCATTGAAGTCGTAGCGGCCGACCGTCTCAAGGTCGCCATCGGGGGTGACGCGAACGTGGTAGGGGAGGTCGTCCTCGGACATGGCGAGGAGGCGGCCGTCGTGGTACACCAGCCCAGCGTTGGCGACACCGATCCCTTGAGACGCGTCCACCACGCCGCAGATCGACCTTGCCCCGAAGAGCGCCAGCCGCGCCACGCCAGAATGGCCGTGGAGCTCGCCGATAGCCTTGGGGAAAATGGGGCGGCCAATCTCGCGCTCCTGCCGAAGCCTTGCCGTCTCCGTGAACCGGCACGCGTAGGACTCGGCACGGCCACCGCCTAGGCGTACGGCGTGGAGCATCCCGTCGCCGTCGAACAGGTGGTGGCCAGCGCGCGGCGCGTGGAGCGGGTTGGCGCCGTTGCGGACGTACACGCCTTCGAGGCACGCCGGGACGCGGCCTGACACGACAGGGAGGTCCTCCGGCCCGGCGGGTGGAAGCTCCCCCACCGGCGCGTAGTTACCGGAGATCTGCACGGCCGGATCCGCCGTTCGCGGCAGCGGGTGCTTGCGCTCGAGAATGCCGACGACTAGCCTGTCCTCCACCGCGTCCAACGCAGCGGCCACCATGCGCTGGAACGGGTTGGGCCACTTTTTCCGCGCGGGAGCCGCTCGCATTGGGCCCTTCCAAGTGACAACAGCAGAGCCATCCGCGTTCCTGCGGGGATCGTTAGGGTTGAACCTCGATGATGGTGGCCGTGGCCTAACCTTAGCTGGTGGCCTGACGACGCTGCCGGGGGCAGCGGCCGGAGCAGTGATAGACGACGCCATTGCTAGTTGTGTCTCGAGCTAGATCGAGAATTGAGATGGTTTCTTGTCCTACGTTGTATGTACGGAGCTGCGAGTGACAAGCTCAAGCCGAGCTGAGGAGTGGGAGGGGAGGTGGGTTTGAGGAGCTTGGGTTCGGGGGCTGGCAGTGGAATTTATAGGAGGCGGAGGGAGTTGGCGGTGCAGTGGTCAAAACTCAAATGGAGGGAAGCCATCAGCCATGGGAGGGACACGTGGCGGGATGTTCTAGAGAGCGAGCGCGATGGCCGTGGGAATGGGCCTATCCTCTGCTTCTTACGTTCCCCACGTGTCAGTGCTGCACAGTGGAGCTGCCAGTGCCCGTCTTGTGGCCGCTTCAGCGGGATGCGCGGGAGTAGTAGCTGAACGTTCTGGAAGTAGAACAACTCCTTCCCATTCCAGAACTTCTCTATGATGCTTCTTATTCGTTGGTGAGGCGTGACCATGCGTGTGTATGCCACGAGCAGCGCTAACTTTAACTTCGGTTTTACGTCGTACGAGCACACTGCACGTCACATATCTTTATCTTTATCTTTACGTAATAATAAAGTAAATAAGATTTCTTTCGGCCGTCATGATATTTTTTTTAAAAGTCCTTCTGTTTCAGAGAATTCAACCCGCAGTCCTGTTTTAAGTTAAAACGAATCGTTATTTTCGTATTTTACACAAAAGCCCATGTCTTTGCTTGAAATCAACCCGCCGTCCGGATTTAAGTCACACCCGAACCGTTATTTTACATTTTTCGAAAAAAACCCGATGTTTTAGGTAATTCATCCGCATATCTATCCCTAATAATAATAAAATACGGATTGACTCCATGGGTTCACCGTCACAATACGCTTTTCTCCATAATTTTACGCTTTTAGTTTAAATTTAAAACATATTCGAGGTGGTACTAAATTTTGTCTCTCCAATTGACTCGATTGACCGCTACGTTCTTGGTCGCTTAACTGGGCCGCGATCCAGTTGGGCCTTGCCCCGTCTCTCACCGTCGAATAAACGGTTCTCGCTAATTTAACACGCAGTTATTTTTTTTCGTCAACCCTCTGTGCATGTTTGGCTTTAGATCGAGCGGCGGCGCTCCCGAAGTCCCGATCCAATCGGGACATGTAGGGCGACGGCGGCAGGACTCTGGAAAGTGGGGAACGGCAGTGAAGCGGCGGACGTCGCGGCAAGGCGGATCAGGTCAGGATCCAGCGCGGCGGCCGGTGCTCCATGGCCATGGCGCCTCGGTCTCGTGGGAAGAAGAGACGTGGGAGAGAGAGGATGTGAGATGAGGAGAAGAGAAGGCAGAGTAAGGACGGCGCGGATTCCGGCGGTGGCTCCGGTCGGCGGATCCAGGTATGTGTCCTGATTCCTCTCCTCCCCGTAAAAAACGTACTCGTATGTCGCATCGTCGCTAACTGCTAGAGATGCCCTTCATAAGTTTATCCTGTGGCCAACAACAACCCCAGATCGCGTGAGAGTTCAGTGGCATGGGCATGCTCTCCCCTGGTTGATTTTGTATCAAAGATTTTGTTGTGGCGTGTGGGCAGCACCCATGAGTGTTGGAAGTACATGTTCTATATACATAACAATTTCTCTGATGACTTACTCATCTAATAGTCAGATACAATTTTAGCAACAGTAAATAGCCGCCCGATAGTTCTGTTATCTGCTTCGGAATGTTCATAATGTGTAAAACGAATCAATTTTACTATGATTTTACTTGAGAAGTTGAATCTGCAAAGTCTTGAGAACATTGACTATATACTCCAACACTGCAGGCCAACTCTTGATGGATTTCCAATGTGCTGCTGGCCTCCGAATTTTTTTTGTCGTGTAGCCGCTCCCCATCTCAGCGTGTGCTATCCACGGAAGCCGGCTCCTCCACTCAGGCCCTCCTCTGCAACGCCGACGAGGACGCTACTTCGTCTGAACCGATCTTCACGACCACGTGCAGGTATACACATGTGCTCCCCTGCCACCCCTGCACTGATTTAAGGCGAAATCCAATTGGGAGTTATTGATAGGCACCAATGTATTCTTGGTTCAGTTCCCCTGTCTTGAATTACGTTGATCCTTTTGGTAAGATCAAATTGAACATGCTGAACATCACTTGCCCAAACAAGTTGAACCCTTGCTACATTATTGCCCAATTTTGTAAAATTGATCATAGCACTCCTGCTATCATGTCATGTTTGCTAATACTTATTGAGCCATAAAACAGTGTTTTCTGTTTATAAGCTAGCCCTTCTTATTATGTTTTAGAAGATCGATAGTACCCATTACATTACTACAGTACAGTGTAATATGAGAAACCGAGTTTTGGTTGCCAAGAAAATGTTTGTGCTAATTCCCACAAGAAATTTGTGTTTGAAGAATTATTACTTTATCAGGGAAATATCTTTTATATGGCCTCATGAAATCAGGAAATTGATTAAGCGGCATAGGAAATTGATCTAGCACTACCTCATTAAACATGAAGACTTATTCTTAATTTCGTGTTGATGTTTCAAATGGAATTTTTTTCATATGACATCAGGGATGTAGGATAATTGGGTGAACAAGCTTCCTGTGAAACATCCAGATCCCGGTGGCGGTGCCTCCGTTCAGCATCCCACGCGGCGACGTCCTCCGGTATAATGGCAAACACCGGCAGGGGAGAGAGCAGAGCGGGAGGGGTATTGGGTCCATACCATTGTGGGCATTGCCAGTGCCATGATTGTGGTTAATACCCACAGGAGATTCTATTCCTGTGAGTGGATTAAACAGAGTTGAGTAAACATCATCCATAGGAGATACATATGCTAATTAAGTTTAGAGGAGAAAGTGGTTCTTTATTCTTGTAATTTTGGTGCAGATGTCATACAGGGGCAGAGAACAATGGTCTTCTGGGAATGCCTGTTAACTTTTTGGAGCTGCCAGGTAAATTTTGGTACGAATTTATGTTAGTTCTACCTTTCCATGATGTTTAATTGCTCGGTTCTTAAGGGTTTGTAAGAGGAGATGGATTTTGGACTACACTATTTCGGATGCCACGGATTTTGTCGGGGATATACCCCGCGATATAAACCGCCGGATGTATGACCCGGCTAGAATTTGGCGATTCACTGGCAACCCACTTGGACATGGCGGTTTATGGTTCATTGGTAATCCGGCAGGCGGGTCAGAGGAGCGACAAGACCCGGTGGCCCAACGGGCGGTTTATGGAAGGCCGGATCATGCTATGGTGGGCCGGTTTAAGAGAAAATGCGTGAGGAATATTTACTTTACAAGGAAGACCCGGACTTGTATCCGGTTTGTATTAGAAGGGAGACTAGTCCTAATCCTAATAGGACTCCACATGTAACCCGCCCCTTCAACATATATAAGGAGGGGCAGGGCTCCCCAAAGAGGGACAAGCAAGAAGAAACAATCTTAGGGCTAGACACAAAGAGGAGAGCCGGTTTACGGCGACTCCCTCGTGATGATAATGAGACCTAGCCTCAAACAGCATGTAGGGTTTTTACCGGATGATGTTTCCCGGGGCCCGAAGCTGTCTAAATCCCTGTCTTGTGTTGCGTCTCTCGATTCCACTCAACCCCTCTCAAGCTACCACATAGATGCGTTGGCCTCGCGACTAAGTCCTGACACTAAGGACATCTGACGTGACAATTCCACGACAGTTGGCGCCCACCGTGGGGCCTGCGCATGGTGGTGTTGAGTTCTTGGAGGGATCTCATCTCGGGTTTTGAGAAGTGCACAAGTTTCCGGATGAACAGGAGCCGGTTTGGAAGAATTCACATCAACTATGAAGTTCATTGGTCAAAGATTGAAAAAGTTTTTCAGCGGCGGCATATACAAGTTTGAGACGAGAGAAGTTAGGGTTCGGCATCCTGTGCGTCGTCGCCCGACGCGGCCTGACGAACCGAAGCCAGATTGATGAAGGAAGCCGACAGGATTTCCGCTGAGCCGCCGTACGCCGCGTCATATCGATCCGCAAGTTGCCGCTGCTGCGTATATACGCTCGAAGCCCCGAGTACGCAGTGTCCTGTTTGCTGTTTTGAGAAAATCAGTCGCTGCTGCTGTTTCAAGTCCCAAGGGCCTTCACGTGAAGCTAAGTCACGTCAAGTTACAATTTTTTGGTTCCGAACAGCACGTCAAGTTACAGAGAGCACGCGTCTGGGCGACACGTCGAATCCAGATGAAAGATCACTTTTTTGCTGCCACAGTTGCGTGTTGCCGAGATCGACCGGAGTTGTGCTGCAAACCGCTGGACGTCGTGTCAGATCAGTCCACGTGAAGACTCAGATTTTGAAAAGGAATAATCTATGCAGCAAGGTCCAGACTCGTTTTTTAATCATTGCTTTTATCAAACCAGCAACTAGTACTACTCCCGTGAGGCCTCTTTGCATCAAGCGGGACCGGTTGCTATTTTATTCGATGGCCGGCTGCTTTAGCTCAGTACATCAGTCAAATCTACTGGAGATGGAAGTAATAGAGAATAGGACAAGAAGATTTTTTCGGCAGAGTCCACCGTGGGGGGCGTTTGAGGACCAGCTTGACCTGTCGGTCTCCGGCGTGGACAGAACGATCCTCCTTACTAGCGGAGTTTCTACAAAGGCAGAGTGGGTCATGGCCTGCCCAAGTTTGAAAAAAAAAACTGCGGTTTGGGCCGCTACTGTGGGTTCGGGCCGCTACTGCGGTGTCGCTTTCAAGTCACCCCTCCGGCCGCTGTTATATCTGGCACTTTGTTGGTTTTGTGTAAATACTAAAGGCTGCATCAGAGTACATCCAACATTATCCAGTATTGGTATCCGCGTTCATCCGGAAAATAAATCAGGTGATATTCGTCTAGTCTGTTTTAGCAGCACATATTAATTTGTGAGAACAATTATTTTGTCGAGTAATATTTTTACGCAGGATAGTCAATCAGGACAAAGGTGTTATACAACGGATATGGAGCGCGCACCAGCATAACTCTGCACTGGAGTCCGTCCGTGTCATGTTGCTCGACGGATACGCTTGCAAGTCGTGGCTCCCGCTGTTCGGTTTACATCAACGCGGCGGCCGACTCGCCCGTCCGCACCGCCTTACTAACGCCACGGACAACTCGCCCGTCCGACCTTGCGGCCGGTTCACGCGTTCGCGCTGGCTTACAAACGTTGCGGCTGATTCTCCCGTCCGCACCGGTTTACCACGCCGCGGCCGGTTCACCCGTGAGCGATTTCCAACTTCACATAGCGATCATCAATTTCATGGCGGGTTATTTCCGGCCTGGCACGTCAGGTGATATCCATCTAAAATATATTTTATTGATACATATTATTTTTTTATCAAAGAGCAGTTTATCTTTGTCTTGGTCTGCAATATGGTTGATGCAGGATAATTGTTCACTACATCAAAATGACGTGGTTAACTCGTCCGTCCGCACCGGTTTACAACACCGCGGCCGGTTCATCTATTTGAGCCGCCTCTGATGCTGAGGTCATCTTTTCCGTCCACCTCTCGTGGCCTGGTCTACATCAACACACCGGGCCGCACCTGTCTGCATGAGTTTTTTATTGAGTATGAGCAAGTTACAGCTTGTGTAGCCCGGTTTTTCTTTCAAGCAAGATGGAGGCAAATTATCATATACTATCAACCGTTGTCTACACTGGGTGGTTCAATGGGCAGGCGCACAAGTCACCGCCATTACAGTTTGGTTAACTTCAAATCACCAGTTGGAAGGAACCATTGGCCGAGTTGCTGACACAGCTCATATGGGATCATTTATAACCCACCGCAGTCACCTCAACCTTCTGTGGATTCACATCGTGCTATCAACACCAATGATATACAAGTTATGCCGGTTTATATTACGGTCAAATATGGAGAGTTTCAAGCCAACTCCTCGAGTCACCTTGAGACTCGGGGGCTATGATGACATGACTCGGCAAATCTTGCCAGTTTCAGCAAATTTAAGAACCCCGGGACGATGGGGGGAAAGATAACCCGGTCCTGGAGGCTACTATTATTTGAAGGCCGTCAGAAAATTTCCGGCTTAGAAAGTATATGACAGTTACAAAATCCCGACTCAATGAAGAAGTTCCGGGTCATCAGAAAGGATTCCGGTTTAAAATCCGGTTTAAAGGAAGTCAGTCTCACTGAAGCTCTCAAATATCCGGTTTACAATCCGGTTCAAGGAGAATTTGTCTCGCACGAAGCTTTGAAGCTCTCAAATCCGGTTTAACAATGTCCGGTTCAAAAAGGAATTAATTTCTCGCAAGTTCGAGTTGAAAGGCCGTCAGAAAATTTCCGGCTGAAAATAAAGACTCCGGTTTGCAATCCTGTTTAAGGGACGTCTGTTCTCCTAGAAAGCTTTGAAGCTCTCACTATCCGGTTCAAGATCCCGATTCAAGAAGAATTTATCTCTTGCAAAAAAGTTAAAAATTACCGAAGAGGACCTGCTGCCATGATGCGCGGTTCAAACATGGGTATCCTGCCTTATTGGCCTAACATATTATTGATCGCATGGGGGCTTCTGCTTCATAAAGCGGGGTCTCTGTCTTTCTCATCATGCGAGGTTACACGGAGTGGTTCTGTTTAAAGCGGCCTCCGGTTTACCCCTTGACATTTGTTTTTTATATATCACTGGGGGCCTTGGTCGTGTCCGAACCAACGCGACACCCTTTGATAGGCGACAGCCACCAGATCATTTGGGGACATGGTCAAGTCTGAACCAGTCACGCCTCTTGGTCGGCCTAAGGCCACAAAATCACTTGGGGGCATGGTCGAACCCGAACCATTGCCACGCCTCTTGATCTGGCATATATGCCACGAATCATTTGGGGACCTGGCTGACTTGAATCATTGTCACTCCTATTGGGGGCTTGGTCCTGTCCGACCATGGTAATACCATCTGATCAGCTCAGTATAGCATATTTTTGCAAACGGTTTTTATCATTGCCTTTGCTTCCATATTTTTTCATAACTGTTATTTGATTTTTGTTGCGTTTTTTAAACCGACAACGTTTTAATCCGGTTCAACTGTCAATTACAAATTGACGGAACACGGTCAAATCTTAATCCGGAGGCCATCTGCCCGGTTTGATTTTCTGTTACCATCCTATTATGGAGTAAACCGGTGTTTATCAACCTGGCTTGACTTTCAATTACAAATTGTCAGTACATGACCAATTATAATCCGGTGATTATAATCCGGTCTGGTTCGACTGCATGTCGCCAGTATTATATATGGATAATCCGGTGTCTATCGTAACCCGGTGCGGTTTTATCATAAACCAACACAATATGGAAGGAGTTATCAGTACTCAAGATTGGGATTATCACCCTTACTACAAAAAGTTGGTAAAACAATGATGTTATTCAATGTCACAGGTATGATATATTTCATATTTGATTATTCTTAAATGCAGCCTTGGTTATAAACCTGGGTTATATGTTGGGCATTATGACCCGTCCGGCGGTAAACCGCCAGGACACTTTAAACTTGTTATATGCAGAAACAGATTGAATAAAGCATGATTATAAATTATCCGGTGTTTATTAAACCGGCCTGACGATAAGTCGCCAGTATATGATGGGAAATTATCCGGAGTTTATTAAACCGGCCTGGCTTTGGACTATACGTCGCCAGTATATATTTGGATTGCGCCATTGGAATCATGCGCTTATAAATGATTGGGTTATATTATTCAAATAGCCAAATTTGGCTGAATTTTCATTATGATATTGGATGAATTTTTCATACCGGATTATATTATCTTGAAATAGCCAACATGGCTGGATTTTTATGGTTATTAGTAACCGGTATTATTGAGTTTTCAAAGTCGCTTTAGCGTAACAGTTATTATTTTATCAAAAGATATGATTTATTCTACAATGGAAGGAATAGTCCCGAGTTGCTGCAGGCTTACAACCCGGCACTTGGGGGCTACATTATTCAAATTGAGATTACATGCAAGTCTCATGTCGCTGCAAGCATGCACCATAACACTTGGGGGCTAATGCAAAGTAATTTTCTGCTCATATTATTGAAGACCCGACTCATCACATTATAATGAATCGGCCCTTGGGGGCTACCAATTGCTCCTGTCAACAGTTGAAGGTACAAAGCTTTTTATTCATTATATTGAAGAGTCCACTGCTCAGTTGGTAAAGCACAAGGCTCTTAACCTTGTGGACGTGGATTCGAGTCCCATGATGAGGGTTACATCATATGATGTTATTTTCATTGAAGTATATATTAAAGTCCCAGCTCAATATTATCTTACTAAGCCGGCCCTTGGGGGCTACACATCATTGCTCAAATCTACATGATTATACCTACAAAGTCCCTGCTCATTATTACATAATGACCCGGCCCTTGGGGACTACACTGGTTAAAGTTTTTATGAGTATAAGACAATTACAAAGTCCCAGGTTGCTGCAAGCATGACAACCCGGCACTTGGGGGCTACATAATATGGAGTATTCAGTTTTTACTAAGTGACTGGGATGAACAACATGGATTTCTTCTTAAGTGGCAGTATTTATATTGAAGCAAGTCTTAAGCCATCACTTTGTTCTGCTCAAGACTTGGGGGCTACAGGTATTATATTATTATCGAAGAACTATTTTCAAATTCTCTGTTTTGAGCAAACTGGATTAACCCGGCGTCACCAATCATTATGACCCTGTGTCTGTAACCCGGCGTCATCAATAATCATGAACCGGCATTAGCAACAATCATGAACCGGTGTTGGCAACAATCATGACCCGGAATTATCAGTTTTTATAACCAGACAATGGTGGTAATCATAAACCGGCAAGTTTTACATCTTCAAGCCGGCTGGATATCAGTTGAATATTTCAGAGACTAATATTTTTGTCAAGTCAAAGCATTGAAGGCCGATTCAAATGGATTCTTTATTTACAAATATCTTCTGCAAGCAAATTGATTATGAAGATGGTTATTAACTTGGAAGGAAGAAATGACAAGGATTTAAGGATGATCAAGTGCCGGCTTACAAGTATATTTAAACCGGAGCACAACCCGACAAATTTGTTCTTGTTGCAGATCAGTTTAACATGGATGAATCCAAATTAAACTGGGGGCTAATGTCGGGGATATACCCCGCGGTATAAACCGCCGGATGTATGACCCGGCTAGAATTTGGCGATTCACTGGCAACCCACTTGGACATGGCGGTTTACGGTTCATTGGTAATCCGGCAGGCGGGTCAGAGGAGCGACAAGACCCGGTGGCCCAACGGGCGGTTTATGGAAGGCCGGATCATGCTATGGTGGGCCGGTTTAAGAGAAAAGGCGTGAGGAATATTTACTTTACAAGGAAGACTCGGACTTGTATCCGGTTTGTATTAGAAGGGAGACTAGTCCTAATCCTAATAGGACTCCACATGTAACCCGCCCCTTCAACATATATAAGGAGGGGCAGGGCTCCCCAAAGAGGGACAAGCAAGAAGAAACAATCTTAGGGCTAGACACAAAGAGGAGAGCCGGTTTACGGCGACTCCCTCGTGATGATAATGAGACCTAGCCTCAAACAGCATGTAGGGTTTTTACCGGATGATGTTTCCCGGGGCCCGAAGCTGTCTAAATCCCTGTCTTGTGTTGCGTCTCTCGATTCCACTCAACCCCTCTCAAGCTACCACATAGATGCGTTGGCCTCGCGACTAAGTCCTGACACTAAGAACATCTGACGTGACAATTCCACGACAGATTTGCAGATGAAAAATAAAAGAGTGTGCATGGTGTTTTTTTTCTTACAGAATACTTTTATATGCCATGTTCTATTTTGCTTCAGGTTTAGGACTATTTGGTCTGCTACAAAATCCATGTTTTCAACTGCAAAATTTTAGTTTTATTATTATCATATTTACTATTTTTCGGTAGTAATATATAACACGTCGCTGGTGAAAAGCCTACTGGAAAGATTAATTAGTCGATAATGTTGTCTTAAGAACAGTAGTATTTGGCTCGAAGTATAGGCACTGTCAATTTTTTTTATGTTCACCACTGTTGCCATCTGCTCCTATTTGTTGGTTTTTCCTATGGCAGTTTAGAGCAAGTGATTGGCCTATAAACTAATTAATATTCAGGCTTGCTGAGAATTTTTTACTATGAGATAAGTAGATTATCATTTAACCCACAGCAAAGATAAAGTAGATTATGGTGACCGAGCTGAGCACACGCTGATTTAGTGCTTTGACCCTTCATGTTTATGATTCACTAATTCTGGTCCTTCCATTACTATTGAACTAAATTCAAAGTTGTTGCTATGTCAATTCGGTTGCCTGCTTGCCATAGTTTATCTCCCTATTTTGTGCCCTGTTGATTAGCTAATTGGCATGAGAAAGAAACATTATGCATCTACATGTATCTTATCTCTCTGAAGTTATAAAATTATAGTGAGATGTAGTGCCCACGAAATTGGCATGTTTAAATATAAAATTGTTTCCTTTAATTGTTTCCTTTTAGCTTTGTGAAACAGACTTACAATGCTTTATGTTTTTAGTCCTAGAGTTATACACGAGCGTTCATTTCGCATCCAGCGATGAATATCATTGTTAGATCAAAGCAGACTTTCTGAACAGAGGCGTTTTTCAGAAAAGCAAAAAGAAAATGACAGACAATCTATTCCAAGAAAAAACTACTCTTCCATAAAAACAGATGAAGAACGCTAAGGTGGCTTCTTCACGTCTGAACTTCATGCTACGTATAAAGAACTAATCAGTTTAACCTTATTACCGATGTATATATTAAAATTAGATACAAAAAATGGTGCATAATGGGATAAAAAGCAGGTCGTGCCCTTTTCCGCCCGGTGCAACGCATGAGCATTTGTACTAGTCATATTTAAGTCAAACAAATGCTTTTTAAAATCATCCATATCTTTTAAACCCTAACTCCGATTTGAACATGTTATGTATGAAATTTGATTAGAAAAATATGTAGAATATGAATATGAGATTATTTTTACATGTTATGTATTTTTTAATATTATTTTGGAATATATTTGAGTCAAACTAAATGATTTTCTAAATTATCTGTATCTTTTAAACCGTAACTTCGATTTTAACATATTATATATGACATTTTGTTAGAAAAATGTGTGGAATCTAAAGGCCTGTTCGGAATTCCACCAGCTCCATGAAATTCCAGGAGTTGTGGAGTCAGGAAATAGCTGCTCCACAGTTTTCAACTACAACTCCACCAACTCCGGGAGTGGAGTTGTGGAGTGGAGACTTTTCGAACAGGGCTTAAATATGATGTTAATTTTACCTGTTAAATATTTTTAAAATATTGTTATGGAAGCAAACTTATAATTTATAGCGTAAGATCCATTTTTTTTCATACCGACGGCGATCCAGATTGCAAATAAACACTCCACCGTAACCATATAGGGAAAAGAAAATATCGATAACTACACATGCATACCTATGAAAAATGTCGCAGGGAAAAACAAAAGATTCTCATCGCGAGCGTGAGACGTGAGAGAGAGAGGGAGAGAGAGAGAGAGAGAGAGAGAGAGAGAGAGGGAGGGAGGGAGGGAATGAGGCCTTAGGATTAACCATATTCAACACATGTTTTTTGTTGTTTAGTGTGAACACCGAGGCCATCGCCGTCGAGGGTGAGAAGGAGGATAAGCGGAACACCAATATGATATCTCGCAAAAATAAAGGAGATGGACCTATTGTGGTCTTGAGTGATGGTTGTTGAGTTAAGAGTGTGTGTTATGTTTTCTCTCCCGTTGCAACGCACAGGCTCTTTTGCAAGTATACAATCATACTCCGTTCGCAGCTATGTAGCATCTGAGAGGACGGAGAATATATAGCTTGGTTTGTGAAAAATATAGGATAATCTAAATATTTTATTTTGCATTCTGCTGTAATTGATCTGACACTAATACAATATATTGCGGTACATGTTGATAAATATTTAGAGTACAAGACGAATAGTACTTTCTCCGTCCCATAATATAAAAGCGTTTTTCAAGCTATGTTAATTTTAAAAACGCTATAATGAAAACACTCTTATATCGTGGGACAAAGTAATACTACATGTTAGACTATTCTATCTCTCTCTCTCTCTCTCCTTAATCTCTATCTTTAAATCGCATTAAATACTTTTAACACTTCGATGTACACGTTGCTTTTTAGCACTCAGCAGAGAGATCCCATCGGACTCAAGGCGACGAAGGCAGGCAAAGGCATGTCCGTGGAGATTACAAGTGAAACATATGAACTCAAGTCATATCCATAAGCTCCATTTGAGATGCCATGCATCCATAATTGATAGGTAACAATGCCAAATGACTAACACAACATGAAATATTGATAAGAGGCATCAAATAGTACTATGGGCATCTCCAGCTGACCCTCAAATCGGACACCCCATCTGTCTCTCCAGTGGAAACCAGTCCACAAACAGTAATGCGGGAGCCGGCCATCCAACCCTGCCCCCTAAACTTTTGCCTCTTTTTTTTGAAGTCTACAAGCTCAAAATAAGTGTAGACAATTGCGTAATTTGTCCATAAATAACATTCAAATATCTCTAGTACAACAATAGTTCAATTGTAAATATTACATCTGAGATAACCGGATGTTCAACAAGTTTGATGAATTCATCGATTCCAAATTAAATGATAGTAGTCAAAACCGGCACAAGCCTTCCCACACATACTAGATAGTACCATTGAGTTTCATCCAATAATGTATGTGCGTAAATGGTCTGCCTTCGGTCCTGTAGTACATCTCGGCAGCATGTGTAACGTGGCTAGAGACTGCGTCGGTATTTCCCCAAAGAGGAAAGGATGATGCAGCACATGTACAGTAAGTATTTCCCTCAGTTGTGAAACCAAAGTATCAATTCAGTAGGAGAACCAAGCAACACTATGTAAACGGTACCCGCACACAAAGAACAAATACTTGCAACTAGACGCGTAAGAGGGGTAGTCAATCCCTACTCGGTAAAAGATAGATAAATTTGATAAGTTTGGATAAATGGATCTTGATAAAATGCAAAATAAAATAAGTAAAGAAAAAGTGCAGCAAGGTATTTTTGGGCTTTTGGAAATATAGATCTGAAAACAAACATGGCAAAAGATATATCGAAAAACAAATAAGACAAAAGATAGACCCGGGGGCCGTAGATTTCACTAATGGCTTCTCTCGAGAAAATAACACACGGTGGGTAAACAAATTACTGTTGGGCAATTGATAGAAGAACATATAATTATGACGATATCCAAGTCAATGATCATGAATATAGGCATTGCGTCCAAGATTAGTAGACCGACTCCTGCCTGCATCTACTACTATTACTCCACACATCGATCGCTATCCAGCATGCATCTAGTGTATTAAGTTCATGAAGAAATGGAGTAATGCAATAAGAATGATGCATGATGTAGACAAGATCTATTCATGTAGGAATATACCCCATCTTTTTATCCTTAATAGCAATGATACATGCGTGCCTTGCTATCCCTTTTGTCACTGGGTGAGGAAACCGCAAGATCGAACTCATCACAAAGCGCCTCAGTCCATTACAAGAAAAATCAATCAAGTTGGTCTCACTAAACCAAAGATTCGGAGAAGAAATACGAGGCTATCTTTATCTAATAATAAAGCAAATAGACTTTCTTTCGTCCGTCATGGTATTTTTCAGAAAAGTCCCTCTATTTCAGAGAAATCAACCCGCCGTCCGGATTTAAGTCACACCCGAACCGTTATTTTACATTTTTTGAAACCCCCCTGATGTTTTAGGTAATTCATCCGCATATCATATTTAAGTCAAACAAATGCTTTTTAAAATCATCCATATCTTTTAAACCGTAACTCCGATTTGAACATGTTATATATGAAATTTGATTAGAAAAATATGTAGAATAAGAATATGAGATTATTTTTACCTGTTAAGTATTTTTTAATATTATTTTGGAATATATTTGAGTCAAACCAAATGATTTTGTAAATTATCTGTATCTTTTAAACCGTAACTTCGATTTTAACATATTATATATGAAATTTTATAGGAAAATGTGTGGAATCTAATATGATGTTAATTTTACCTGTTAAATATTTTTAAAATATTGTTATGGAAGCAAACTTATAATTTGTAGCGCAAGATTGTTTTTTTCATACCGACGGCGATCCAGATTGCAAATAACACCACACTATAACCATATAGGGAAAATAAAATATCGATAACTACGCATGCATACCTCTGAAAAATGTCGCAGGGGAAAACAAAAGATTTCTCATCGCGAGCGTGAGACGTGAGAGAGAGAGAGGGAGGGAGGGAGGGAGGGAGGGAGTGAGGCCTTAGGATTAACCATATTCAACACACGTTTTTTGTTGTTTAGTGTGAACACCGAGACCATCGCCGGCGAGGGTGAGAAGGAGGATAAGCGGCAACACCAATATGATGTCTTGCAAAAATAAAGGAGATGGACCTATTGTGGTCTTGAGTGACGGTTGTTGAGTTAAGAGCGTGTGTTATATTTTCTCTCCCGTTGCAACGCACGGGCTCTTTTGCTAGTAAATAATCATGCATATAAGAGATCAAAGAAGATTCAAATAATATTCATGGATAAAAATCTAATCATACACATGAAATTCATCGGATCCCAACAAACACACCGCAAAAGTCATTATATCAAATAGATCTCCAAGAGACCATTGTATTGAGAATCAAAAAGAGAGAAGATGCCATCTAGCTACTGCCTACAGACCCGTAGTTCTATAGTGAATTACTCACATGTGACGCCCCAAGACCGATGTGCCAGGTGTTCCCCAGTTATTCGTTGTTGTTGCCTTGTCATTCGCTTGCGTGTTGCATCTTGTCATGTCATCATGTGCATTGCATCATCATGTTTTCGAGACTTGCATCCGTCCGGGTTTCCCAGTTCCGTCCTTTGTCTGTCCTGAGTCCAGACACACTTGCACGCGCCCGCGGCATGTCCGAATTAGTATTTTATAAGTGGCCAGAAAATGTTCTCAGATTGGGTTGAAAGTTTGCGTGTGGTCTTATTATAGTGTAGATAGACTGCCTGTCAAGTTTCATCGCATTCGGAGTTCGTTTGATAGCTCAACCGTTAAAGTATAGCGGCATTATAGCCGGGCACACGTCGCACGTTTTCGGTCTCCGGAAATAGTCGCCGGGCCTCTCTCTCTTCTCTTCTCTCTTCTCTTCTCTCAGGTCGAGCTTTCTACACAGTCCGCTACCAACCCCCCAGGCCCTGAAACCCCATCCTTGCACAGTGCATCGGCCCCTCGCGCGCGTCCGAGAGTTATCCTGAACCCGACCCGGACTGTCGCCACCGTTGGGTCCGGAACATCCCCAAACGTCTACAAAACATCTCCGTTTTATTTATTAGACTCCCTAGCCTATTTTTCCTGTCCGTCCGATTTTTATCGAAGGGACAAGATAGCCCCTAACCTATTCAACTCGCTATATATATTGGACTAACCCGAGACCGAATCCCTAATTTTTAGGGATCCTCCTAGCTGCCGCCGCCACCTACAGGCTCCTCACTCCTCGGATCAGACACTGTAGCCATCTATCAAATCCATCCATCCACATCGCCACCCTCCTCCTCGTTTTCTCAACCAGGCCAACCACCTCCTCCCATCGTGTCAATCCATCAAGCATGGATCCCCCGCAGACATCCAGCGCGCCCACATGCTCCTTTCTCCCCGACGCCCTTGTCCCCGCCATGGTTTTGGAGCTCACCTCGGTCGCTGATCCGAGCTGCCCCGGGAACCGACACCGCCGGAGTCCCTCCTCACCTGCAAGAACCAGCGCCGCCACACCTCCCAGGCCGGACCCCGCCGCCCTGCTCCTCCTTCCCTGGCCATCTCCTTCTCCTCCTTCCTCTAACCTCTCTCGATCTTCCTCTCTCTCTGTATTTCATCAGCTGCAGGTCGCCGCCGCCTTGGTCAACCCTTGCCGGAGCTCCGTCGACACCCCGTTGGCCGGATCCGGCCCAGAAACAGGCGAATCCATCCATCCCTGTCGAACCCTGGCATTCCCTGCACGCCTCCGCCCGCTGCCATCTTCTTCCTGAAGCATCGTCCCCGGCCTCCTCGTCAGACCGGCTTCCCCATGAAGTCCCTCGCGCGCGAGCTCGACTCCGAGCGCTCCTGAGCTCCTCTTCCTCCCGCTGCCATCCTCCGCGTCGTCCAAGTCCTCGCGCCGTCATGGCCCCTGCAGCCCCCGTGCCCAATCCCCATCACGCCGCGCCTGTCCAGACTCGGCTTCGTGTAGAGGAGGACGATGCCCCGCTCGTACCCGCTGACCGCGCTGCGGCTGCAAGCGACCGCCAGTGGGCTTCCCAGATCCAGTCGGCCCAGTGCCTCCCTTGCCAGCCCCTCTCCTCACCGACTGGGCTTGGCCCATGGTGAGAACACCCCTGGCGCCCCACCCCTTTTTTTCCTGTTGTTGGGCCAGCAGATCCGGTCCAGTATCTATTTTTTTAGGCTCTGCGAATTTAGCTATTATCCCAGGTTTTGCAGTTTTACAGAAAACCCCTTTCACAACATGCATATTATAACTCACAAACGATGCATCATTTTATAACAAACTTTATATTAAAGATGCTTAGAATTTTGTGTAGTTTCATAATATGTCATTTCCATCCATGTTTAAAATGTTTAAAATAATGTTTGTGTAACTTTGTCCATATGCCATGCTAAAAAGGTTTAATTTATAACTATATAACTGTAGCTCCGTTTTTAACAAACTGTATATGTAAATGGGTAGAATTTTGCCCAGTTTAACATGGTGGCATCATCTTGCATGTTTAATAACTATAAAATATGGTTTAGGACAGAACAGGACCAAACCTAATATATGCACATGGGGGTTTACCGGAATTGTTGTTCGTTGTTTCCGGCCTCATTTAAACTTGACTAGATAGGTAGTTTTACTTTGCTTCACCCTCTTGCCATGTTTGACAACATTTAATATTGTTGGGTACATAAAAAAGATCGAACTAAATAACTTGAATGTGGTGTTTCATCAATATGCAACCCGTTGCATATTGAGCTCCACTTAATTTGTAGGATTGTTTGTGCACTTTGCCATGCCATGCCTCATTAAACCGGACATGCATCATACTTGTTTGTGCATCGTGCCATGATTATGTGATGGTTGTTCACTATGTTGTTTGCTTCTTTCCGGTGTTGCTTCTTCGGGTTGGTTCAGATAACGTCGTGTTTGTGAGGAATCGTTCGACTACGTCCGTTTGTCTTCTTCAAGGACTCGTTCTTCTTCCTTGCGGGATTTCAGGCAAGATGACCATACCCTTGAAATCACTTCTATCTTTGCTTGCTAGTTGCTCGCTCGTTTGCTATGCCTATGCTGCGATACCTACCACTTGCTTATCATGTCTCCTATATTGTTGAACCAAGCCTCTAACCCACCTTGTCCTAGCAAACCGTTGTTTGGCTATGTAACGCTTTGCTTAGTCCCTCTTATAGCGTTGTCAGTTGCAGGTGAAGATTGAAGTTTGTTCCTTGTTGGAACATGGAGATGTTTTTCCTTATTGGAACATGTTTACTTGTTGGGATATCACAATATATCTTATTTAATTAATGCATCTATATACTTGGTAAAGGGTGGAAGGCTCGGCCTTATGCATGGTGTTTTGTTCCACTCTTGCCGCCCTAGTTTCCGTCATATCGGTGTTATGTTCCCGGATTTTACGTTCCTTACGCGGTTGGGTAATAATGGGAACCCCTTGACAGTTCGCCTTGAATAAAACTCCTCCAGCAATGCCCAACATTGGTTTTACCATTTGCCACCTAGCCTTTTTTCCCTTGGGTTTTGCGGACTCAAGGGTCATCATTATTTTAACCCCCCCGGGCTAGTGCTCCTCTGAGTGTTGGTCCACCTGTCAGCTGCCGGTGGCCACCAGGGGCAACACTGGGCTGGCCTACCCGTACCTAAGACAATCTGAGTGTGCCCTGAGAAAGAGATATGTGCAGCTCCTATCGGGATTTGTCGGCACATTCGGGCGGTGTTGCTGGTTTTGTTTTAACTTGTCGAAGTGTCTTGTAGAACCGAGATACCGAGTCTGATCGGAACGTCTCGGGAGGAGGTCTATTCCTTCATTGACCATGAGAGCTTGTCATGGGCTAAGTTGGGACACCCCTGCAGGGATTTGAACTTTCGAAAGCCGTGCCCGCAGTTATGGGCAGATGGGAATTTGTTAATGTCTGGTTGTAGATAACCTGAAGTTGACCTTCATTAAAATGCATCAACCGCGTGTGTAACAGTGATGGTCTCTTTCCGGCGGAGTCCGGGAAGTGAACAGGGTGTTGGAGTTATGTTTGGCGTAGGTTGTTCTAGGATCACTTCTTGATCATAGCTTATCGACCGTGCTTTGCCTTCTCTTCTCGCTCTCATTTGCGTATGTTAGCCACCATATATGCTAGTCGCTTGCTGCAGCTCCACCTCATACCTTTACCTTACCCATAAGCTTAAATAGTCTTGATCGCGAGGGTGCGAGATTGCTAAGTCCCCGTGGCTCACAGATACTTCCAAAACCAGCTTGCAGGTAGCGATGAGTCCTTGCAGATGACGCAACCAAGCTCAGGAGGAGCTCGTTGAAGATCTTGTCCTTTGTGTTGTTTTGTTCTAGTTGATCAGTAGTGGAGCCCGGTTGGGGTCGATCGGGGACCTTGTCGCATTTGGGGTTCTCCTTTTATTTTGGTTCCGTGGTCGGGCCTTGATTGTATTTGGATGTTGTAATGCTTTATTCATGTAATTGTGTGAAGTGGCGATTGTAAGACAACTATGTATCTTTTTCCCTTATGTATTACATGGGTTGTGTGAAGATTACCTCACTTGCGACATTGCTTTCAATGCGGTTATGCCTCTAAGCCGTGCTTCGACACGTGGGAGATATAGCCGCATCGAGGGCGTTACAAGTTGGTAATCAGAGCCTTCCCCGACCTTAGGAGCCCCCATTGTTTGATCGTTCTTAGCAGCCATTGTTGAGTCTAGAAATTTTTTTTGAGTCATTTAGGAATTATATATCGGAGAGTTTAGGAATTCTTTTTACTTCCCAGTCTCCTCATCGCTCTGGTAAGGCATCCTGACGTAGAGTTTTGACTCTTCTCTTCTCAAATTTCACTAAAAAAATTAGGATCACGCGGGTATTTTGAAATCGTTCCGATGGTTTTGTGACGAGAACATTATTCTTAGTGCCTCCTGTCTTTAGGGGTTGTGGCAGTGTCCCGAGGAGTTGAGCTCCGAGGTGTTGTCGTCACAATTTTATCGTTGTAGTTCTGGAATACCTGAGTTTAGTACGCCGACATCGAAAATCTCTTTTATGCAGTTGTTGGTGAGATAACCTCGATGCCACCCAGTACTGGGGCGGGAGTTCGGGAGTATCGCCATAACTTGTATAACGGATGCTTTTCGAAGGTTGAGGTAGATGGTTTCCGAAGTTTTTCTCCACTATGTGTTGAAGGATGGATACAGCTGGATGTAGGATTTGCTAGTTTTGGGTGAGATATTATGCTTCCCCTGTATCCCCAACACCTGATTGCATAACCGGAAAATTTCGGGAGTTTATAAGTGGGAATTCAAGTAGCTCTTAGGATATCTTTCCGACAGATGTATGATATGAAATTGGGGTTCGACGTCTAGTGGTCCGCCTATTCACGGTCGGTTTTTACAGTGGGCTCGTTGTGTCTTAAAGAGTCCTTGGCTATGCCGACTCGGGGACGCTTCGTATGTCATGTGCACTGCCTTATACATGATGGTGCTGTACGATCGAGCCCGTGTAGGCCCCACCACGAAAACTTTGGACGAAATCTCTATCATATGTTTGCTCTGGCTTATTCTGCAAGCCAATCCTTTGTTTTTGTTTTGAGTTGTGGTATTCGATTTGCTTCGAAGTCAAATGTTGATTCCATACCTTTCCTAAGCGGTGTTCTGATGTGAATATCAATCCTTCTTGATCATCGGGTTTGTCGTGTTTATCCTTTTCAACCGGCGTGTCTCTCTTCAAGTGGATCCGATCACTTCAACATTCGCAAGATCAATTATCAGTTCTTCTCAACGGTGTTCATTTCATCCATCCCAAATTGTCTTTGTTTTCCCGCCCACCGACCCTTGTTTCATCAAGGACTCGGATTTTCTTAGTCAAGTATCCATCTTATTGGTTATGAAGTCTCTCCATTCTTCTCCATCAATGTTCTTATCCGGTGATTCTCATGAAGATTCTAATGGAGCTTCAAGTTCGTCATTCTTCATTCTTTTCATCTTCGATGAATTCAATTCAAGCTTTTGGTATTGATCATATCCTTTCCTCGTTTCAGAAGTTTTATCATACCGGTGCACCTCGTAATCATCCACTTCTCGCTATTCAATTGTTCCGGAGTGCTCAAGATGTCTCAAAGATTCGTGTTTACACTCTGCTTTCATTCAAACTCTTTCGAGGATGTTATCTTTTTCAAGCCATTTAATTCAACCGGTGCTTTCTCTCTTAAATCATTTCAACGGTGTATCTTTTGAGTGGGCCCTAACCCACGGGTCTTTTTCCAGGATCTTACCTGACTCTTCCAATTCTCCCGGAGTAGTCTCAAATTCATTTCAAAGTTTGACGCAAGAATGATTTATCATCAGTCAAATGCTTTCTCCAAGATCTGTCAAATTCTTTTCATCATTGGCTCAACCTTTTCTATTTTTCATTCCGGAGTGCATCAACGATTCATGGTGGTGTTTCTCGTCGTCACTCTCAACATTTGAAGACCAAAGAAGAGTTTCTCTTTAATCTTGCTCCATTCTCTTCAAAGATTCGTGATTCTAGCTGGCTGCCATCATCTCATAATTGTCTTCGGTTGTGAGAATTCTTTTCATCTATCCGGAGCAATTCAAGAGTCTTCTCAGTTTGATTATCCGGAGTCCATCAATTCAGGTTTATTCATTCTCAGCTTTCAGTTATCGTTCTCCTAATCTTACCGGTGCATTGATCAATTATCCTCTAACCAGTTCTTGATCTCTTCATTCTCATGTAACCAAATCCTCTCAAGCATCTTTCGCTCTTTTGCTAATCCTTCCCGGTGTTTCTATATGTTTTATTCGTTCTTTTTCATTTCTTACGGTGGTTCTTCTAGATTACTCTTCCTTGTCAATTTATTCGTTGTCAATTCTACCAGTGGTTCATAGAAGACCTTCCCAAGTTGGCGCTATATCTATCTTAATCCTTTCTTCGAGAATAAGTAGTATGTCAAATCCGCTGCTTGTCATCAATTTAATTGGTGAAGGATACGCATAACGTAATTCTTCTCCTTGTTTCACCCAAGTGATTAATTCCTTATCCCGGAGGCTCATCAAAATTTTTGATCTCATTTGTTTATCTTTCTTTTCCCGAAGTTCCAAGTTCTCTCACTTATTTCATCGCGAAGATCCATCAAATCATTGCAAGGATTCACCTTGTGTTTTCGACCTCTCTTCCCTTCCGTTTGATCATTTCTTTTGTTACCGGAGTTCTTCATGAAGGTTCTTCATGATGGGTTCATCAAGGATTGAATTCCATCTTGAAGTGTTCATCGACATTCTTTTCGAAGGAGCTCAAGCTTTCTTCATCTTGCAATCCGGAGTGCATTTCTTTCTACCATATCATTGGAGGTGGTTTTACATCATTCTTGATATTTGAGTTCATGATTCACGATTCACAGGTTGTTAACAATGAGGTATTTTAATCCATCAATCCCTTCGTTGGAATTATCTTGGGCTATATTTCACCTAAAACCGTCCCTAAGGATTGTTGCTAATTATGGTGCTTATAAATGGTCCAATTTCTTCATCTATCCTCCCGGTGAAATAAGTTTCTCATCTCCTTGTTGTTATAAATCCAATCTTTTGTTTCTGTTAGTGGCAGAATTTCACCTCAGTTTTGAGATGTTTTCCTTAAGCCCACATCAAGCTTACTCTTTTCGTTGTTGGTTTTCCAACAACTCTGTTCTAGCATTTGTTGTAAGCGTGCTCTCTCAAGATCGTGTTTCCCTTAGTTCATTCCATTCCATTCTTACTTTTGTTCCGGAGGCTTTGTGATGTTGCTCTCTTCAACCCTTCTTCTTGTTCTTGTCAGGACCTTGTTCTTTTCGTGCTTATCCACTTAACCGGAGTGTGTGCCGCTGCTCAAGTTCTTTCAGTTCATCAAGCCTCACATATCTTTCCAACCGGAGTGCTATTCGAATTTGTTTCTTCCTTGTTCCTCTTTTCTAACGAAGTGTTTTCAACTTTGTTCATCTCCGTTGTATTCTTTTCTCGAAATGGCTTAGCCTTTTCAAGGTTCTTTGGTTTCACTCGTTCGTCAAAGAAGCAACTTAGTTTTACCTCTTCTCTTTTCTCTTTCGTTTGTCCCTCCGGTGCCATTCTAGATCTCGGGACGAGATCCTCTCGTAGTGGTGGAGTGTTGTGACGCCCCGAGACCGATGTGTCAGGTGTTCCCCAGTTATTCGTTGTTGTTGCCTTGTCATTCGCTTGCGTGTTGCATCTTGTCATGTCATCATGTGCATTGCATCATCACGTTTTCGAAACTTGCATCCGTCTGGGTTTCCCAGTTTCGTCCTTTGTCCGTTCTAAGTCCAGACACACTTGCACGCGCCCGCGGCATGTACGAATTAGTATTTTATAAGTGGCCGGAAAATGTTCTCGGATTGGGTTAAAAGTTGGCGTGTGGTCTTATTATAGTGTAGATAGACCGCCTGTCAAGTTTCATCGCATTCGGAGTTCGTTTGATAGCTCAACCATTAAACTATAGCGGCATTATAGCCGGGCACACGTCGCACGTTTTCGGTCTCCGGAAATAGTCGCCGGGCCTCTCTCTCTTCTCTTCTCTCAGCTCGAGCTTTCTGCACAGTCCGCTACCAACCCCCCAGGCCCCGAAACCCCATCCTTGCATAGTGCATCGGCCCCTCGCGCGCGTTCGAGAGTTGTCCTGAACCTGACCCGGACTGTCACCACCATTGGGTCCGGAACATCCCCAAACGTCTACAAAACATCTCCGTTTTATTTATTAGACTCCCTAGCCTATTTTTCCTGTCCGTCTGATTTTTATCGAAGGGACAAGATAGCCCCTAACCTATTCAACTCGCTATATATATTGGACTAACCCGAGACCGAATCCCTAATTTTTAGGGATCCTCCTAGCTGCCACCGCCACCTTCAGGCTCCTCCCTCCTCGGATCAGACGCCGCGGCCATCTATCAAATCCATCCATCCACAGGGCCACGCTCCTCCTCGTTTTCTCAACCAGGCCAACCACCTCCTCCCATCGTTTCAATCCATCAAGCATGGATCCCCCGCAGACATCCAGCGCGCCCACATGCTCCTTTCTCCCCGACGCCCTTGTCCCCGCCATGGTTTTGGAGCTCACCTCGGTCGCTGATCCGAGCCGCCCCGGGAACCGACACCGCCGGAGTCCCTCCTCACCTGCAAGAACCAGCGCCACCACACCTCCCAGGCCAGACCCGCCGCCCTGCTCCTCCTTTCCTGGCCATCTCCTTCTCCTCCTTCCTCTAACCTCTCCTGATCTTCCTCTCTTTCTCTGTATTTCATCAGCTGCAGGTCGCCGCCGCCTTGGTCAACCCTCACCGGAGCTCCGTCGACGCCCCGTTGGCCGGATCCGGCCCAGAAACAGGCGAATCCATCCATCCCCGTCGAACCCTGGCATTCCCTGCACGCCTCCGCCCGCTGCCATCTTCTTCCCGAAGCATCGTCCCCGGCCTCCTCGTCAGACCAGCTTCCCCGTCAAGTCCCTCGCGCGCGAGCTCGACTCCGAGCGCTCCTGAGCTCCGCTTCCTCCCACTGGCATCCTCCGCGTCATCCAAGTCCCCGCGCCGTCATGGCCCCTGCAGCCCCCGTGCCCAATTCCCATCGCGCCGCGCCTGTCCAGCCTCTGCTTCATGCAGAGGAGGACGATGCCCCGCTCGTACCCGTTGACCGTGCTGCGGCTGCGAGCGACCGCCAGTGGGCTTCCCAGATCCAGCCGGCCCAGTGCCTCCCTTGCCAGCCCCTCTCCTCATCGACTGGGCTTGGCCCATGGTGAGAACACCCCTGGCGCCCCACCCCTTTTTTCCTGTTGTTGGGCCAGCAAACACGGTCCAGTATCTATTTTTTTAGGCTCTGCGAATTTAGCTATTATCCCAGGTTTTGCAGTTTTACAGAAAACCCCTTTCACAACATGCATATTATAACTCACAAACGGTGCATCACTTTATAACAAACTTTATATGAAAGATGCTTAGAATTTTGTGTAGTTTCATAATATGTCATTTCCATCCATGTTTAAAATGTTTAAAATATTGTGTGTGTAACTTTGTTCATATGCCATGCTAAAATGGTTTAATTCATAACTATATAACCATGGCTCCGTTTTTAACAAACTTTATATGTAAATGGGGTAGAATTTTGCCTAGTTTAACATGGTGGCATCATCTTGCATGTTTAATAACTACAAAATATGGTTTAGGGCAGAACAGGACCAAACCTAATATATGCACATGGGGATTTACCGGAATTGTTGTTCGTTGTTTCCGGCCTCATTTAAACTTGACTAGATAGGTAGTTTTACTTTGCTTCACCCTCTTGCCATGTTTGACAACATTTAATATTGTTGGGTACATAAACGAGATCGAACTAAATAACTTGAATGTTGTGTTTCGTCGATATGCAACCCGTTGCATATTGAGCTCCACTTAATTTGTAGGATTGTTTGTGCACTTTGCCATGCCATGCCTCATTAAACCGGACATGCATCATACTTGTTTGCGCATCGTGCCATGATTATGTGATGGTTGTTTACTATGTTGTTTGCTTCTTTCCGGTGTTGCTTCTTTGGGTTGGTTCCGATAACGTCGTGTTTGTGAGGAATCGTTCGACTACATCCGTTTGTCTTCTTCATGGACCCGTTATTCTTCCTTGCGGGATTTCAGGCAAGATGACCATACCCTCGAAATCACTTCTATCTTTGCTTGGTAGTTGCTTGCTCTTTTGCTATGCCTATGCTGCGATACCTACCACTTGCTTATCATGCCTCCTATATTGTTCAACCAAGCCTCTAACCCACCTTGTCCTAATAAATCGTTGTTTGGCTATGTTACCGCTTTGCTCAGTCCCTCTTATAGCGTTGTTAGTTGCAGGTGAAGATTGAAGTTTGTTCCTTGTTGGAACATGGAGATGTTGTTCCTTGTTGGAACATGTTTACTTGTTGGGATATCACAATATATCTTATTTAATTAATGCATCTATATACTTGGTAAAGGGTGGAAAGCTCGGCCTTATGCGTGGTGTTTTGTTCCACTCTTGCCGCCCTAGTTTCCGTCATATCGGTGTTATGTTCCCGGATTTTGCGTTCCTTACGTGGTTGGGTAATAATGGGAACCCCTTGACAGTTCGCCTTGAATAAAACTCCTCCAGCAATGCCCAACATTGGTTTTACCATTTGCCACCTAGCCTTTTTTCCCTTGGGTTTCGCAGACTCAAGGGTCATCATTATTTTAACCCCCCCGGGCCAGTGCTCCTCTGAGTGTTGGTCCACCTGTCAGCTGCCGGTGGCCACCAGGGGCAACTCTGGGCTGGCCTACCCGTACCTAAGACAATCTGAGTGTGCCTTGAGAAAGAGATATGTGCAGCTCCTATCGGGATTTGTCGGCACATTCGGGCGGTGTTGCTGGTTTTGTTTTAACTTGTCGAAGTGTCTTGTAGAACCGGGATATCGAGTCTGATCGGAATGTCTCGGGAGGAGGTCTATTCCTTCGTTGACCGTGAGAGCTTGTCATGGGCTAAGTTGGGACACCCCTGCAGGGATTTGAACTTTTGAAAGCCGTGCCTGCGGTTATGGGCAGATGGGAATTTGTTAATGTCCGATTGTAGATAACCTGAAGTTGACCTTCATTAAAATGCATCAACCACGTGTGTAACCGTGATGGTCTCTTTCCGGCGGAGTCCGGGAAGTGAACATGGTGTTGGAGTTATGTTTGGCGCAGGTTGTTCTAGGACCACTTCTTGATCATAGCTTATCGACCGTGCTTTGCCTTCTCTTCTCGCTCTCATTTGCGTATGTTAGCCACCATATATGCTAGTCGCTTGCTGCAGCTCCACCTCATACCTTTACCTTACCCATAAGCTTAAATAGTCTTGATCGCAAGGGTGCGAGATTGCTGAGTCCCCGTGGCTCACAGATACTTCCAAAACCAGCTTGCAGGTAGCGATGAGTCCTTGCAGATGACGCAACCAAGCTCAGGAGGAGCTCGTTGAAGATCTTGTCCTTTGTATTGTTTCGTTCTAGTTGATCAGTAGTGGAGCCCAGTTGGGGTCGATCGGGGACCTTGTCGCATTTGGGGTTCTTCTTTTATTTTGGTTCCACAGTCGGGCCTTGATTGTATTTGGATGTTGTAATGCTTTATTCATGTAATTGTGTGAAGTGGCGATTGTAAGCCAACTATGTATCTTTTTCCCTTATGTATTACATGGGTTGTGTGAAGATTACCTCACTTGCGACATTGCTTTCAATGCAGTTATGCCTCTAAGCCGTGCTTCGACACATGGGAGATATAGCCGCATCAGGGGCGTTACATCACACATCATCGGAGGAGCACCAATGAGGATTATGAACCCGTCTGTGATCGTGTTCCCCTCTAGCAAGGTGTCGGAATAGGGCTCTAGATTGGATCTCGTGGTTCTGGAACTTGCGGCGGCTGGAATTGTTTTTCGTCGACCCCCTAGGGTTTCTGGAATATTTGGGTATTTATAGAGCAGAGAGGCGGTGCAGGAGACCCCCGTGTGCCCCACAACCCATTAAGGCGCATCAGGGTCCTCTGGCATGCCATGGTGTCTTGTGGGCCCCACAGGCCTCCCCCAAGTCCTTTCTTGGCTCTCAAATTGTCTTCTAGTCCAAAAACATCTCCAAAAAGTTTTGTTGTGTTTGGACTCCGTTTGATAGGGATGTTATGCGAAGTAAAAAACAAGCAAAAACAACAATTGGCACTTGGCATTAGGTCAATAGGTTAATCCCAAAAATGGTATAATTAGCTGTAAAATGAATATAAAACATCCAAGATTGATAATATAACAGCATGGAACAAGCAAAAATTGTAGATTTGTTGGAGACATATCAATGTGCAATCTTTACAATATGAGAGCAACATTGAGTGAACGAATCAATTAACAAATAACATGTATAGCAACATGAAGCAAATCTTACAATCCGACGTTTTCCCAAAAGTCTTTGTAGATCTCTTTCCTTAAAAATCGTTTTTGTGTATGTGAAGCAAGTCTCCCTATCTTATTGGTGAAACTGAACACTTGAAATTCAATAGATCCATGTTTTTCTTCTTTAACCATAAATCCCAAAAAATTCTACCACCTATCTTTTTCATATACTTTTCTTATCAGGAAAAATAAAAATCATTTCAGTTATTTTGAAGTTATTCTAATCTCATACACGCACAAATTTGCAGTTATTCAGCTACTACTCAAATTTGGATTTATTTTATTGACGCAAATTGGATTTGGATAGAAGGTACATTCTTTCTAATATTTTAGATAGAAGAAATTTCTTCTATATAAAATACTAGATAGAATTTTGTGGATCTCCATGGTCGATGATGGCCACAGTGTCTTCACTCTTTTAGCCGCACCGCAAAACTCTACAAGAGAGTTCGGATGGTGTATCATCAATGCGATATCGACTTCACATTGCATCGATGGATGATGTGCATGTTGTACGGTGCAAAGTTCTTTTACCCATGAAACGAACCATGCATGCACTGCCAAAAGGTCGAGCCCTTGTGTGGGAGTCCTGGATTAGGGGGTCTCCGAACAGCCGGACTATATCTTTCGGCCGGACTGTTAGACTATGAAGATACAAGATTGAAGACTTCGTCTCGTGTCCGGATGGGACTCTACTTGGAGTGGAAGGCAAGCTAGGCAATACGGATATGTATATCTCCTCCTTTGTAACCGACCTTGTGTAACCCTAGCCCTTTCCGATGTCTATATAAACTGGAGGGTTTTAGTCTGTAGGACAATAGACAATCATACCATAGGCCAGCTTCTAGGGTTTAGCCTCTCTAATCTCGTGGTAGATCTACTCTTGTACTACCCATATCATCAATATTAATCAAGCAAGATGTAGGGTTTCACCTCCACCAAGAGGGCCCGAACCTGGGTAAAACTTCGTGTCCCCTGCCTCCTGTTACCGTCCGCCTAGATGCACAGTTCGGGACCCCCTACCGAGATCCGCCGGTTTGGACACCGACATTGGTGCTTTCATTGAGAGTTCCTCTATGTCGTCGCCGTTAGGCCTGATGACTCCTTCTATCATCGATAGTGATGCATTCCAGGGTGAGACTTTTCTCCCCGGACAGATCTTTGTGTTCGGCGACTTCGCACTACAGGCCAACTTGCTTGGCCATCTGGAGCAGATCGAAAGTTACGCCCCTGGCCAACAGGTCAGGTTTGGAAGCTTAAGCTACATGGCCGATATCCACGGAGACTTGATCTTCGACGGATTCGAGTCTCTGCCTTGTGCGTCGCGCGGTCACGATGAGTACGATTTAGCTCTACCATCAGACAGTGTCCGAGAGATCGCACCGGCAGCCGCTCTGACCCTCAATTCAGAGCCAGTTGCGCCATCCATGGACGATGGATGGACCCCGCCACGGAGGCCTTACCCTCGGCGGCGATCAAGCCGAACATCGACCTTACCCTTTACGAGAGCCATGTTGCTAAACCGCCGGATTCTTCTCCGGCCACGGACTCCGAACCACCTGCGCCCGTTCCTGTTGAATTCGAGTGGGCGCCGATCATGGAGTTTACCTCCGCGGATATTTTTCAGCACTCGCCCCTTGGCGACATACTGAACTCATTAAGGTCTCTCTCTCCCTGTCAGGAGGATCCTGGCCGAACTATGTCCGGCAGGATTGGGATGCGGATGACAAAGAAATTCGCCGCCCACCCACCACCCACTTAGTAGCCACTGTCGATGACTTAATCGACATGCTCGACCTCGACTCCGAAGACATCGACGATATGGACGACGATGCATGAGAAGAACAGGAACCACTGCCCAGAGGGCACTGGACGACCACTTCATCACATGACGTATACATGGTGGACACACCAAAAGAAAACGACGACGAGGAACGGAACGACGCAATGAAGGGTTGTACCCTCGAGAAGCAGTCAAAGCGGAGGCGTAAGCGCCGGTCCAAATCCCGCCTCGGCAGAAACAACGATCATATAGACCCAGCGTTAGAGCAAGGTGAACCATCGCCGTACCACGACAACACGGAGAATCAAACCGAACAACCTGACTCTGTCAAAGACAATAGTCTGGACGACATCACACCGGACAGACATCTGGAGCAACAGAATGCCCGTCAAAGGCTTGTTACCACCGCGAGGAATCTAAAAAAGCAGAAGCAAAGACTCAAGGCTGCACAAGACACACACGGAATCAGATGGAACAAAGTACTCAACGCAGTAGCGAAGTACGGCGGTAATCGCCCCACCAAGAGCTACCCGAAGCAGAAGTTGCTACCTGAATTCGATGAGGAGGCCTTAGATCCCCCGCAACCAAAAATCAAAACGGCCACCTGGCCAGATAGACGTCCTCATGGCCAACATAGAGCGGCAAACAACGCCGCACATAAGCCAATACGCGATCCACGCGAGGGCTCGCATCAAAAGGACGGCACAACCAGATCCATCTATGGACCACGCAAGCGCGCTCCAACATACGATGCAACACAACAAACATCCGAACAACGCGGTACACCCAGATACAAGGGTGCCACACACCCCCTATGTTTCACCAATGAGGTGCTGGACCATGAATTTCCAGAGGGATTCAAACCCGTAAACATAGAGGCATACGGCGGAACAACAGACCCTGGGGTCTGGATTGAGGACTATAACCTCCATATCCATATGGCTCGAGGAGATGATCTCCACGCCATAAAGTACTTACCCCTCAAGCTCAAAGGGCCAGCTCGGCACTGGCATAAAAGCCTCCCCAAAAACTCCATCGGAAGCTGGGAAGAGCTCGAAGACGCCTTTCGGGCAAATTTTCAAGGGACTTATGTCCGACCTCCGGATTCGGACGATTTAAGTCATATAACTCAACAGCCCGAAGAGTCAGCCCGAAAGCTTTGGAACAGGTTTCTTACTAAAAAGAACCAAATAGTCAACTGTCCGGACACCGAAGCCTTGGCGGCTTTTAAGCATAGCGTCCGCGACGAATGGCTGGCCAGACACCTCGGCCAAGAAAAGCCAAGAACAATGGCAGCATTAACAAGCCTCATGACCCGCTTTTTGCGTGGGTGAGGACAACTGGCTAGCCAGATGCAGCACCAGCGACCCAAGTACATCCGAAGTTAGAGATGAAAATGGGAAATCACGACGCAACAAAAATAATAAGCGCCGGAATAAAGAAGACAACCCGAAGAGCACGGCGGTAAACGCCGGATTCAGAAGCTCTCGGCCAGGTCAGCAAAAGCCGCCCTCTAAAGGCGCCAGAGATGAACTGTCCAGCCTCAACAAAATTCTGGACCAAATATGTCAGATCCATAGCACCCCTGGTAAACCCGCTAATCATACCCACAAAGAATGTTGGGTCTTCAAGCAGTCCGGCAAGCTCAACGCCGTACACAAGGGGGAGGATACACCAAGTGAAGACGAGGATGAGCCTCTCAAGCAAGACACTGGGGAACAAAAGAAATTTCCACCAGAAGTCAAAATAGTAAACATGGTACATGTGATCAAGGGGAGAAACAAAGCGGCACTCCCAGATAAATATACCCAAGGTCCTATCACAGCGGAGTCCTGCCACTGGTCGTCTCAACCGATCACTTTTGACCATCGGGATTACTCAGCAAGTATCCGGCGTGCAGGATGGGCTGCCTTGGTATTAGACACAATAATTGACGGATACCACTTCACACGAGTCATGATGGACGGTGGCAATAGTCTAAACCTGATATATCAGGACACAATCCGCAAAATGGGGATATACCCAATGAAAATTTGCCTCAGCAATACTACCGTTAAAGGAGTAACGCCAGGCCCAGGGGCTCATTGCACGGGCTCCCTGCTACTAGAAGTTATATTCGGCTCCCCCGGTAACTTCTGTAGCGAAAATTTAACCTTCCACATTGCTCCGTTCCAAAGTGGCTATCAAGCACTACTTGGACGCGAAGCTTTCGCTCGCTTTAATGCAATACCGCATTACGCTTCCCTCGCACTTAAGATGCCCGGTCCACGTGGCATCATTACAATAAATGGAAATATTGAGCGATCCCTGTGCGCCGAAGAGGGTGCGGCCGCCTCGGTAGCCGCACACTAAAATGGCCTCACCAACTAAAGTATTCGATAGGTCGTCAAGACCACGGACACGGTTAGATGAGTCCGGCGCAGCTATATGTAATTCGTACAGGTTTGATGGCCACACCCCTATCACAAACACAAGGGGCTCAACGCGCGCAAACAAGTGGCAATTTTTACTCATCTTGAAATTTACATGGTTCCTTTAAAACCTACCTTTTTGCACGAGAACTTTTCACCTAAGTTCCTCTCTTTTACAGATGACCACCGTGCTACACCCGTCCAGGATACGACACAACGGAGACACAGGCGCAGACGTGCAGTAGGGACCCGTCCCAAGGATTCTTTTTAGATTAAGACCCTGCGTCAACCTTTTTTACTGTCTCTTGTTGATACACATCCCTCGGACTCTCAGTACAATTGAGAAGGATGCTGGCGTCTTGGCATGTGGCCACGTCAGAATAATGCACGTACCTGGACACCAGGGGCTTCTCACAAAGGGCACTGTTTAGGCCCGGTTTATACCATAAAGACCGAATACCTTAGGGAGTGTTCGGCGTCGCGAGTTTGGCCTTATATGCATCAGCTCCGAATCATGTCTTTGGTCAAATGTTGGGTTGGCCCGGCTCCTATGTTTTGGTACCTTACGTTCCGCTCTATCGGCTAAGGTAGCACTAGGAGAACTACTGTGATTGTGCACCGGGTCATCCGGACGAGCACCTCAGTAGAGAAAGCCAAAAACTAACTGTCATGATATAGCGTGAGACTGGTCAACCACTCGATGACATATGAGAATGTTAGAATTCCTCCGCCTTAACGAAGGGCCGTTTCCCGGTCAGGCATGTACGCGCCCCGAATTCGGGAGAGTGCGGAGCCACCAGGGGCTATATAGTAGCCCCACCGTCAAACTCCTATGGCTAAGTGAAAGTGTTAAAGCATTATAGTCCGGTTGCCTCGTTTGCTGCGCTATCACCTCCTTAATAGGGCAAAGACATTGGGTTAAGTGTGAACACGCGTCTTCTGCGAACACCTTCGCATTATATGCGTGGGGGCTGAAGCCGACGACTGCAATCTTTCAGGTTATACACATGTATACATAAATGGCCGCACAAGAGGCATCATATTACTTTCAGGCAAAAGTATAAACACAGCCTTAATAAATTTCATAAAAACATTGTGTTTACAATGGGATTACATGTCACTCAAACATAATATTCTTCGAGCACTGGGCCTCTATCAAACGAGCACCCTCGAGAACCTCTTCGAAATAGTGCTCGGCAGCCACTCGGCCTATGGCCGAACCCTGCGCCGCAATAGTGGTAGCATCCATCTCCGCCCAGTATGCTTTAACACGGGCAAGGGCCATCCGCGAGCCTTCTATGCACGCCGACCTCTTCATCGCATTGATGTGCGGCACCGCACCAAGGAACTGCTGCGCTAAGCTTAAATAGTTGTTTGGCTACGGCTTTTCTGACCACAGCTGATCCACGACAGATCTCATGGCAAGTCTGGACAACCTATTGAGTTTAGCCCATTCGGCTAGCTGATCAGTCAATGGAAGCGGACGCTCTGAAACGTTAAATTGCGACCAGAACAGCTTGTCCACTTCACGATTTATTTGATCTTGGAAGTATTTGGCCGCATCGACAACGCTCGCCGCCAAGTCCATATATGCATCTGCCGAACTCCACAGCCGATCCAGACGGGCATACCGTGGATCTCCAAACTTCCTCCGCGGCATGAAGGGCCTCCCAGCCGCAATATCCCCGGCTTCACGCAGCTCCTCCTTCTTCGCTCTCATAGCAGAGCGGGTGTCTTTGGTCGTCATCGTGGCCTTTTCAAGGTCTGTCGCCTTCACTCGGTTTTCTTCTTCAAGGAACTGACAACGGTCGGCAGTGTCTTTTAACTTTACAGCCATCTTGGCCATTTTCTCTTTGCTCTCGCAATGCGCGGCCTTCTCGTCCCTCAACTCTTCGACCACCTTCAAAGCAGCCACACTACTACTCCTCGCTTGTTCTTTGGCTCGGGCAAGTTCCGCCCGAAGGGTCTCCACGGTGGTAGCTCCATCTGCAGTCACAACATATTAAAGATACTGGCATCATACTGCTCTTACTATGTGACATTCACTAGAAAGCATTACTTACCCTATGCCTCGTCAAGCCGCTTGTTAACAAGCTCTATGTCGGCATCTGCCGCATCCAGTTGCCGCTTTAGTTCGGCAAACTCATTAGTCTGGCTAGCCACCGGAGCTTCCACCACCTGCACATAAAGGTGGTTGGGTTACTACCTGGGACCACGATCCTCTGTTCGCCGCCGTTCTCGAAAGAGCCGAAGCCTGTCAGCTATTTCAGAGTCTCAGGGGCTACTATCTACACAGGGCACACCTAAAAATGTGCGGTACTATCAAAAGGTATCACGTACCTCAAAGCCTGTCAGTAGACTCGTAAAGGCTTCATGCAATCTGCTTTCGGTGGACGAAATTCTTTCCATCACCGTACCCATTAACGTACGGTGTTCTTCTGAGATGGCCGCTCGCTCAAACAGTTCCCTCAGTACGTCCGACTGCATACCAGACGGTGCCGGACTCTTTTGTTTGCTCTCTTCAAGAGCCGGACGCTGAGGATTTCGGGTGACTATAGGTTATCTTCTGGCCTCACCAGATCCGGAGAGGCCCTCCATGAAGACACTTCAAGGTCGCCCGCTTCTTGTGCGGGGGAGTCCGGGGGAGGCGTTTCGCTCTCCATCATCTCTGGAAGAAGATCCGTCGAAGACGAGCTCTGCTGAGAGGGGCTAAGATCCGAACTGCAAGATAAATGCTTCGGTTATTTTCCTCAGAAGTAAGGTAGTATATCTTCACTATTAAAGTGCTTTTTGATTACTTACAGCTCGTTAGAGGGAAGATCCCCGCACAGACTTTGTGCGGCAAGAGCACCCTCCGAGGCAGGACCCTCTGGTGGAGACTTCTTCTCCCGTTTGGAAACCTTTGTTTCCGGATCTTCAGGGGTAGTCCTCTTCCTTCCCCGTGGTGAGAGAATGCCAGATTCCTCCCCTTGGTTATCCTCCCTCATGGAGGCGCCCGTTCCCTCGGTCGGAATGGGTAGCGTTGGAGGCCCTCTTTTGCCCCCTTTATTCCCCCCTTTATCTTCTTGTGAGGGCTCCGAGCAAGGTGCTAGTTCGAGCATCTTTTCCAGCACCGGATTCTCCAAGCCTTCCGGAAGGGGGGCCGAACACCGGATCATCTTCGCCTTCGTTATCCAGTCCTGGTCAAAGAGCGATTTCTCAGAATGACGTCATGATAAATAAAAGATGGTGTGTTCGGCTAGAGGATAACTTACTTGGTCGGCGGTGCGGTTGCTGCTCAGGCCCACGTCCTCGGTAGTGTCCGGACACTCTATCTGGGGTCCGAAGAATGATTTATACATCTCCTCGTGCGTCAGGCCGAGGAAATTCTGAACAGAGCGCGGTCCTTCTGGGTTGAACTCCCACATGCGAAGGGGCCGGCGTTTGCATGGCTGGATTCGTCGAACCAGCATGACTTGCATTACCATAATCAAACTAAAATCTCCTTCGAAGAGATTTTGAATGCGGCTCTGCAGTACAGGCACGTCCTTGTTTGGACCCCAGCTCTGCCCTCTGCTAATCCAGGACATCAGTTGTGGTGGAGGGCCTGAGCGGAAAGCAGGGGCAGCCGCCCACTTGGCACTTCTGGGAGCTGTGATGTAAAACCACTCCCGTTGCCATAATCCGGACACCTCTGGAATGGAACCCTTTGGCCATGGAGCTCCAGCGATCTTGCTTATTAATGCGCCTCCGCACGCTACATGCTGCCCCTTGACCATCCTTGGCTTCACATCAAAGGTCTTGAGCCACAGGCCGAAGTGAGGGGTAATGCGGAGGAAGGCCTCACGTACGACAATAAATGTCGAGATATGGAGAAAGGAGTCCGGGGCTAGATCATGGAAATCTAGCCCGTAATAAAACATCAACCCCCTAACGAAGGGATCCAGAGTGAGGCCTAGACCTCGGAGGAAGTGGGAGATGAACACGACATCTTTGTTGGGTTCAGGAGGATAGCAAATAACACGGTGGGTGAACAAATTACTGTCGAGCAATTGATAGAAAAGCGCAAAGTTATGATGATATCTAAGGCAATGATTATGAAATATAGACATCACGTCCGTGTCAAGTAGACCGAAACGATTATGCATCTACTACTATTACTCCACACATCGACGGACTCCTGCCTGCATTTAGAGTATTAAGTTCATGAAGAATAGAGTAACGCATTAAGTAAGATGACATGATGTAGAGGAATAAACTCAAACAATATGATGTAAACCCCATCTTTTTTTCCTCGATGGCAACAATACAATACGTGCCTTGCTGCCCCTACTGTCACTGGGAAGGGACACCGCAAGATTGAACCCAAAGCTAAGCACTTCTCCCATTGCAAGAAAAACCAATCTAGTTGGCTAAACCAAACCGATAGTTCGAAGATAATTACAAAGATATCAAATCATGCATAAAATAATTCAAAGAAGATTCAAATAATATTCATAGATAAGCTGATCATAAATCCACAATTCATCGGATCTCGACAAACACATCGCAAAAGAAGATTACATCGGATAGATCTCCAAGAACATCGAGGAGAACATGGTATTGAGAATCAAAGAGACAGAAGAAGACATCTAGCTACTAGCTATGGACCCGTTGGTCTGTGGTAAACTACTAACGCTTCATCGGAAAGGGCAATAGAGTTGATGTAGAAGCCCTCTGTGATCGAATCCCCCTCCGGCAGGATGCCAGAAAAGGCCCCTAGATGGGATCTCACAGGAACAGAAGGTTGTGGCAGTGGAAAAGTGTTTTCGTGGATGCTTCTGGTGGTTTGGGAATATATGTGAATATATAGGACGAAGAATTAGGTCAGGGGGTGTTAGAGTAGGACACAAGGCAGGGGGCACGCCCCTGTGGCTTGTCATATACTCCAAAGTCTTTTGACTTGGAGTCCAAGTCCAACAGGTGTCTTCTGGTCCAAGAAAAATCACCGCGAAGGTTTTATTCTGTTTGGACTCCGTTTAGTATTCCTTTTCTGCGAAGCTCAAAAACAAGGAAAAAAAACAAAAACAAAAACTGGCACTAGGCTCTAGGTTAATAGGTTAGTCCTAAAAATAATATAAAATATCATAATAATGCATATAAAACATCCAAAATAGATAACATAATAGCATGGAACAATCAGATATTATAGATACGTTGGAGACATATCAATACTCCACTATCTCATTGAGGCGAGGAGGCGGCGCTGCAAGCAAGGAGTGAAGGTTTTAACTTGGAAAGGAAGGCGAAAACAGGGGAAATGTGGCTTTTGTTAAGGGGGAGGGGGCGGGGACATAGATATTTCCGCGGAAGCCGGAAATTTGGAATCGCTTCAGTGAAAAAACTGGAGTGCAAAGTGTCATCAGACACGGTCCCTTATTCAGAGCGAGTTGTGGACTGTAGCTGTCGCACCTTCTTGCATAAGCCGTATGCATACTATACTTCGACGGTGCTCCAAGATATTTTGTGCTGCATCTCACACGGTTGGTTATAATAAACTGTGTGGGATCTACTTGATTTTTGGTCTTGATTTGAATTACATAATGGGGTCACAACGGCCATGGATGGTGTTTGAATTGCTAGACCTTTTATCTGTAGTGATCATAAAAGAATTGGAATTATTCAGGGTTCGTTTGGACATTTTTATGCATTAACTGAGTTTTCAATGCATTTATGTGCATAATTCAAATTTTAACTACATGCACATTCTCCAGTGCATATAAATTGGTTGAAAAATCAAATCTTTGTCCTTGGGTGCATGCTTAGGTCCCATGCAATAAATGGGTATGAATGTCAAACACCTTGCCACCATCACTCGGCCGCAAACATTGAGATACCTGGTTTTTAAATTCTAGTAAATCCAAAACTCATCTCAAATTCATGAAACTTGGGATGCTATCATGGAGCGGCATCAACATGTCGTGGTAAATTTTTCGTCCCATTTGGGGCAGTCTTGGGTATATACTTCTCACAAAGCAGAGCTTCTCACAACAAGCATGATGGTTTCGGTAGGGAACGCCCCACCTTTGCGGACGAGACGATATCCATTGCCTCTTATTGCTTTCAAAAAATTTCTCGTGTCAACATAGAACAACAGGAGTGTTGTGTTATTTTTTGGTGATTTTTTGGGGTTCGTTTGGAATTTTTATGCATTAACTGAGTTTTCAATGCATTTATGTGCATAATTCAAATTTTAACTACATGCACATTCTCCGGTGCAAATAAATTGGTTGAAAAATCAAATCTTTTGTCCCTGGGTCCATGCTTAGGTCCCATGCAAGAAATGGGAATGAATGTCAAACACCCTGCTGATGTCTACTACACAACCTTCTTCTTGTAGACGTTGTTGGGCCTCCAAGTGCAGAGGTTTGTAGGACAGTGGCAAATTTCCCTCAAGTGGATGACCTAAGGTTTATCAATCCGTGGGAGGAGTAGGATGAAGATGGTCTCTCTCAAGCAACCCTGCAACCAAATAACAAAGAGTCTCTTGTGTCCCCAGCACACCCAATACAATGGTAAATTGTATAGGTGCACTAGTTCGGTGAAGAGATGGTGATACAAGTGCAATATGGATGGTAGATATAGGTTTTTGTAATATGATAATATAAAAACATCAAGGTAGCAAGTGGTAAAAGTGAGAACAAACGGTATTGCAATGCTAGGAAACAAGGCCTAGGGTTCATACTTTCACTAGTGCAAGTTATCTCAACAATAATAACATAATTGGATCATATAACTATCCCTCAACATGCAACAAAGAGTCACTCCAAAGTCACTAATAGTGGAGAACAAATGAAGATATTATGGTAGGATACGAAACCACCTCAAAGTTATCCTTTCTGATCGATCTATTCAAGAGTCCGTAGTAAAATAACATGAAGCTATTCTTTCCGTTCGATCTATCATAGAGTTCGTACTAGAATAACACCTTAAGACACAAATCAACCAAAACCCTAATGTCACCTAGATACTCCAATGTCACCTCAAGTATCCGTGGGTATGATTATACGATATGCATCACACAATCTCAGATTCATCTATTCAACCAACACAAAGCACTTCAAAGAGTGCCCCAAAGTTTCTACCGGAGAGTCAATACAAAAACGTGTGCCAACCCCTATGCATAAGTTCACGAGGTCACGGAACTCGCAAGTTGATCACCAAAACATACATCAAGTAGATCACGTGATATCCCATTGTCACCACAGAGAAGCACATGCAAGACATACATCAAGTGTTCTCAAATCCTTAAAGAGTCAATCCGATAAGATAACTTCAAAGGGAAACTCAATTCATCACAAGAGAGTAGAGGGGGAGAATCATCATAAGATCCAACTATAATAGCAAAGCTCGCGATACATCAAGATCATGCCACCTCAAGAACACGAGAGAGAGAGAGAGAGAGATCAAACACATAACTACTGGTACATACCCTCAGCCCTGAAGGTGAAATACTCCCTCCTCGTCATGGAGAGCGCCAGGATGATGAAGATGGCCACCGGTGAGGGATCCCCCCTCCGGCAGGGTGCCGGAACGGGTCTAGATTGGTTTTCCGTGGCTACAGAGGCATGCGGCGGCGGACCTCCTGATCTATTCTGCTCCCCGATGTTTTTAGGGTATATGGACATATATAGGCAAAAGAAGTCGATCAGGGGAGCCACGAGGGGCCCACGAGGGTGGGGGGCATGCCCAGGGGGTAGGGCGCGCCTCCCTGCCTCGTGGCTTCCATGAAGCTTCCCTGACGTCTACTCCAACTCTCTTGGATTGCTCCCGTTCCAAAAATAACTCTCCCAAAGGTTTCATTTTGTTTGGACTCCATTTGATATATTTTTTCGAAACACTGAAATAGGCAAGAAAACAACAATTTGGGTTGGGCCTCCGGTTAATAGGTTAGTCCCAAAAATAATATAAAAGTGTTTAGTAAAGCCCATAAACATCCAAAACATATAATATAATAGCATGAATACTTCATAAATTATAGATACGTTGGAGATGTATCAGCATCCCCAAGCTTAATTCCTGCTCGTCCTCGAGTAGGTAAATGATAAAAGAAAGAATTTATGAAGTGTGAATGCTAGCAGGTGCACAAGTTTGATCAATGGTAATTTCAGTCACCTTTTCTAGCATCATTATATATCATAACAGTAGCTCAACTCATAGGACTTTTCATGATCAAGTAACAAACTATTCACATGTTAAAGTATAGATCATAAACTTTCTTGAAGACTAACAAACCGTGTTATTAGTCATCGAACAATTACAATTCATCTTATTTTCAGGAAGGGTCTATGTCAGAGTTTTGATTCAGCAAACTTCACATACTCAACTATCATTTAATCTTTCACAATTGCTAACACTCACGTGATATTTATGGGTTCAAAGTTTTAATCAGACATAGAGAAAGATAGGGGCTTATAGATTCGCCTCCCAACCTTTTACGTCAAGGGTAATGTCAACAATAATAGTTCATGATTCCTCACATCCAATTGGATATATATATATATATACATATATATACATATATATATATATATATATATATATATATCAGGATCTTTCCAACACAGTGTGCTTGCCAAAGGATAAAATGTAAAAAGGAAAGGTGAAGATCACCATGACTTTTGCATAAGGTATAAGACAAGAATAAAAGATAGGCCCTTCGCAGAGGGAAGCAGAGGTTGTCATGCGCTTTTATAGTTGGATGCACGAAATCTTAATGCGAAAGAACGTCACTTTATATTGTCACTTGTGATAGGGACCTTTATTATGCAGTTCGTCGCTTTTATTGCTTCCACATCACAAGATCGTATAAAGCTTATTTTCTCCACACTAATAGATCATACATATTTAGAGAGCAATTTTTATTACATGCACCGATGACAACTTACTTGAAGGATCTTAGTCAATCCATAGGTAGGTATGGTGGACTCTCATGGCAATACTGGTTTAAGGGATGTTTGGAAGCACAAGTAGTATCTACTTGGTGGAAAGAATTTGGCTAGCATGAGGGGGAAAGGCAAGCTCAACATGTTGAATGATCCATGGCAATATACTTTATTTCGGATATAAGAAAACATAAGCCATTACGTTGTCTTCCTTGTCCAACATCAACCTTTTAGAATGTCATATTTTAATGAGTGCTCACAATCATGAAAGATGTCCAAGATAGTTTATTTATATGTGAAATCTCTCTTCCCTCAATATTTTTCATGAATTGTTCAAGTGACCAATACAATGTTTGCTAACCTTCAATAAATTTATCACCTCTACTTCTTATATGTGAAGTCATTACTCCCCATGGGATAAGCATATATAATTTCAGATTTATGATATTCAAATCATTCAACTATTTACTCATAGGATATAAGTGAAGCACACGAGTAAATGACAAACTACTCCAAAAAGATATAAGTGAAGATCAATGAGTAGTTGAATAATTATTTAGCTATGTGAAGACTCTCCCATTTAATAATTTCAGATCTTGATATTCAAACAGCAAGAAAAAATAAATAAAATGACATCTAAGAATAGCAAACATCATGTGAAGAAGCAAAAACTTAGGATCAACCGATACTAACCGATAGTTGTCGAAGAACAAAGGTGGGATGCCAACCGGGGCATCCCCAAGCTTAGACGCTTGAGACTTCTTGAAATATTATCTTGGGATGCCTTGGACATCCCCAAGCTTGAACATTTGTGTCTCCTTAATTCCTCTCATATCACGGTCTCCCTAAATCTCAAAAGCTTCATCCACACAAAACTCAGCAAGGACTTGTGAGATAAGTTAGTATAAACCAATGCAAAAACCTTATCATACTCTACTGTAGAAAATCACTAAAATTATTATTCAACATTGCATACTAAATGCCTCTTCATATTTAATATTCCTATCCTCAAATAGAATCATTAAAGAAGCAAACATATGCAAACAATGCATACATAACAGCAATCTGCCTAAACAGGACAGTCTGTAAAGAATGCAGCAAGATCCATACTTCCCTAGCTCCAAAAATTATGAAAGAAAATTACCACTGTAGTAAATTTATCATAGATTATTATGCAAAAGGTTTCAACATTTTATCACATTCTGACTTTTCTAGGGAATTTTTGCAACAACGGTAAACTTTCTGTTTTCAAACAGCAACATGAAGACTTGTAAAATAGGCATAGTAAAGGCTATCAATGCCAATTTTATTGAAATAAAAGATGCAAAACATTGTTATAAACAACAGCAAGCAAATACTAACAAAATAAATTGACGCTCCAAACATAACACATATCATGTGGTGAATAAAAATATAGCTCCAAGTAAAGTTACCGATGAACGAAGACGAAAGAGGGGATGCCTTCCGGGGCATCCCCAAGCTTAGGCTATTGGTTGTCCTTGAATATTGCCTTGGGGTGCCTTGGTCATCCCCAAGCTTAGGCTCTTGCCACTCCTTATTCCATAGTCCATCGAATCTTTACCCAAAACTTGAAAACTTCACAACACAAAACTCAACAGAAAGCTCGTAAGCTCTGTTAGTATAAGAAAATAAATCACCACTTAGGTACTGTTGTGAACTCATTCTAAATTCACATCGGTGTAATATCTACTGTATTCCAACTTTTCTATGGTTCATACCCTCCGATACTACTCATAGATTCATCAAAATAAGTAAACAACACATAGAAAACAGAATCTGTCAAAAACAGAACAGTCTGTAGTAATCTGGATCAAACGTATACTTCTGGAACCCCAAAAATTCTAAAATAAATTTATGGACGTGAGGAATTTGTCTATTAATCATATGCAAAAAGAATCAACTTAATATCACTCTACAGTAAAAAATGGCAGCTAATCTCGTGAGCGCAAAAGTTTCTGTTTTTTACAGCAAGATCGCAAAGACTTTCTCCAAGTCTTTCCAAAGGTTCAACTTGGCACAAACACTAATTAAAACATAAAAAATCAATCATAACAGAGGCTAGATAAATTATTTATTACTAAACATGAACAAAAATCAAGGAACAAAAATAAAATTGGGTTGCCTTCCAACAAGCGCTAACGTTTAACGCCCCTAGCTAGTCATGATGATTTCAATGATGCTCACATAAAAGATAAGAATTGAAACATAAAGAGAGCATCATGAAGAATATGACTAGCACATTTACGTCTAACCCACTTCCTATGCATAGGGATTTTGTGATCAAACAATTTATGGGAACAATAATCAACTAGCATAGGAAGGCAAAACAAGCATAACTTCAAAACTATACGCGCATAGAGAGGAAACTTGATATTATTGCAATTCCTACAAGCATATATTCCCCCCTCATAATAATTTTAAATAGAATAATGAATAAATTCAACAATATAACCATCACATAAGGAATTCTTTCCATGATCTACAAGCATAGAAAATTTACTGCTCTCCACATAGGCAAAATTCTTCTCATTCGGAATAGTGGGAGTATCATAAGAAACTCGAATACTACAAATTGTTTCCATATTAAAAGAGTAATGTTAAGAAAATGGGTAATCATAATCATGACAATTTTTATAAATAAAATCATCATTACTTTTTATAGCATAAGTATCATCACAATAATCATCATAAGTAGCAACTTTGTTCTCATCATAATCAATTGAAACCTCTTCCAAGATAGTGGAATCATTACTAAATAAAGTCATGAACTCTCCAAATCCACTTTCATAATTATCACAATAAGATTCAACATCCTCCAAAATAGTGGGATCATTAGTTCCTAAAGTTGACACTCTTCCAAACCCACTTTCATCAATATAATCATCATGAGTAGGAGGCATGCTATCATCATAACAAATTTGCTCATCAGAACTTGGGAGACTAAAAATATCATCTTCATCAAACATAGCATCCCCAAGCTTGGGTCAAACATTAATTGCAGCAAATACATTCTCAAACATGTCATTCTCATCAAACATAGCATCCCCAAGCTTGGGCCTTTTCATATCATAAGCATAATCACTCTCATCATTAATAGTATGGATAGCACCAATAGTATAGCAACTATCATCATCACAATGAGTAATAGGAGCAACATTATTTGGGAGAGATACTTTTTTTACCTTTGCTTCTCTGTCTTTTCTTTTTCTTCTTCACATCAAGTGTGGGTTTAATCCTATTTTCGGAGCTCCTTATTAATGAGATTGGTTGAATAGGAGGCTCATCCTCGTTACCTGATTCATCATAAGAAATAATAGGAGAATATTGGGAAGTCTCTTCCCTTTCATTAGTATTATCTTCACCTTCTATTTGTTTTCTTGTCTTTATGTAATTGGAAATATAAGGATTTTCAATGCAATTCACCGCACAATACATAAAAATTTCTTCTAGATCAAAATCAAGAAATCTATCAAGATTAAATTTTGGAATACCCTCAGTTATACATTTCATTTCTTCATACCCCAAAAGAAGACTAAGCTCTTTATGATGCTCAAGGGTAATCAGGTTATCACAATTTTTGGACACGATTTGATCATGAAACAAATAGCATTGGAGCTTTAAATGACCATGTTCATTGCAATGTTCACAAGGATGGCGATAAATATTGAATCTTTCAGCACAATCATCTAGCCTTTCTTGCAACCATTTAGTTTCCAAATACTTATGCCTCTTGCAAAATCTATCTTCCCTATTTGGTGTGTGCTTGCAAGCTCTATGTATTCCACAAAAGTTGACATGCTTATAAGAGACATTTTCATCATGACTAGTGCAATCATCATTAGTACCATGGATATTCAAGGAATTCATACTAACAACATTGCAATCATGCTCATCATTCAAATATTTAGTGCCAAACATTCTAATGCATTCTTCTACTAACACTTTGGAACAATTATAGGAATCCTTATTTTCATGAAAGACGTTAAGATGAAGCATATGAGGTACCCTCAATTCCATTTTTTATAATTTTCTTTTATAGACTAAACTAGTGATAAAACAAGAAACAAAAAGATTCGATTGCAAGATCTAAATATATACCTCCAAGCGCTAACCTCTCAGGCAACGGCGCCAGAAAAGAGCTTGATGTCTACTACACAACCTTCTTTTGGTAGACGTTGTTGGGCCTTCAAGTGCAGAGGTTTGTAGGACAGTAAAAAATTTCCCTCCAGTGGATGACCTAAGGTTTATCAATCCATGGGAGGCATAGGATGAAGATGGTCTCTCTCAAGCAACCCTGCAACCAAATAACAAAGAGTCTCTTGTGTCCCCAACACACCCAATACAATGGTAAATTGTATAGGCACACTAGTTCGGCAAAGAGGTGGTGATACAAGTGCAATATGGATTGTAGATATAGGTTTTTATAATCTGAAAATATAAAAACATCAAGGTAGAAAGTGGTAAAAGTGAGCACAAACGGTATTGCAATGCTAGGAAACAAGGCCTAGGGTTCATACTTTCACTAGTGCAAGTTCTCTCAACAATAATAACATAATTGGATCATATAACTATCCCTCAACATGCAACAAAGAGTCACTCCAAAGTCACTAATAGCGGAGAACAAACGAAGAGATTATGGTAGGGTACGAAACCACCTCAAAGTTATCCTTTCTGATTGATCTATTCAAGAGTCCGTAGTAAAATAACATGAAGCTATTCTTTCCGTTCGATCTATCATAGAGTTCGTACTAGAATAACACCTTAAGACACAAATCAACCAAAACCTTAATGTCACCTAGATACTCCAATGTCACCTCAAGTATCCATGGGTATGATTATACGATATGCATCACACAATCTCAGATTCATCTATTCAACAAACACAAAGTACTTCAAAGATGCATAAGTTCACGAGGTCACGGAACTCGCAAGTTGATCACCAAAACATACATCAAGTAGATCACGTGATATCCCATTGTCACCACAGATAAGCACATGCAAGACATACATCAAGTGTTCTCAAATTCTTAAAGACTCAATCCGATAAGATAACTTCAAAGGGAAAACTCAATTCATCACAAGAGAGTAGAGGGGGAGAAACATCATAAGATCCAACTATAATAGCAAAGCTCGCGATACATCAAGATCATGCCACCTCAAGAACACGAGAGAGAGAGAGAGAGAGAGATAAAACACATAGCTACTGGTACGTACCCTCATCCCCGAGGGTGAACTACTCCCTCCTCATCATGGAGAGCACTGGGATGATGAAGATGGCCACCGGTGAGGGATCCCCCCTCCAGCAGGGTGCCGGAACGGGTCCAGATTGGTTTTCGGTGGCTATAGAGGCTTGCGGCGGCGAAACTCCCGATCTATTCGGCTCCCTGATGGTTTTAGGGTATATGGACATATATAGGCAAAAGAAGTCAGTTAGGGGAGCCACGAGGGGCCCACGAGGGTGGGCGGCGAGCCCAGCGGGTAGGGTGCGCCTCCCTGCCTCTTGGCTTCCTCGAAGCTTCCCTGACGTCTACTCCAAGTCTCCTTGATTGCTCCCGTTCCAAAAATAACTCTCCCGAAGGTTTCATTTTGTTTGGACTCCGTTTGATATTCCTTTTCTTCGAAACAATGAAATAGGCAAGAAAACAGCAATTTGGGCTAGGCCTCCGGTTAATAGGTTAGTCCCAAAAATCTATACCTACTAATAAAGTAAGGTGCGTTTCTCCAACTTTTTCATCCGTTCACCGTTGAAAAGATTTTTTTTATCCGAGGTGGTACTAAACTTTTTTGTGTCTATCTAGTAGAAAAGAAAAAAGGTTTGTCCAGTATTCCTAATTGGGCCACGCACGCTTCGGCCCATTTATTATTGCCCATGCAGTTAGGACCACCTTATTTGTCCCATGAAGCGATAAATAGTTGAACCTGGCCACAAGGCGCCTAAGGCTAGGCCGGCCCGTTTCCCCTTTTTCGGTGTTCTATTTCTATTTTACTTTTTCCGTTCCTTTCTCTTTCTCTTTCCTTTTTACCTTCTTCTTTTTGTGAAGTAAAAATTTACAAAAATATGCAAAATTTCAAAAAAAAATTCAAATATTCAAAAACTGGTCCAAATTCAAAAAACAATTTTCTAATTTTAAAAATGTACATTTTTTTAAAAAAAATCCTATTTCCAAATTTTCTCATTTTTTATAAAAACCACTTCTTATAAAATGTTCTGTATTTTGAAATATTCTTGTTTTAGTGAAATGGTCACAAATCCAAAATAATATTTTCATCTAAGAAATTTTTGTCTAAAATTGTTTTCAATGTTTCCCTTTTAAAAAATCCAAAAAAATTCACAAAATTTCGTGTTTTTATTAAATTTTCATGTTTTCAAATTATTTTTTGTGAATTTAAAAAATACTAATTGTTCTAATTTTGTTCATGTTTTTACAAAAATATTGGAAGTTTCAAAATAGAATTGTTCGCATTTTTTGAAAATTGTCCGGGATTTAAAAAATTGTTCACGTTTGCAGAGTATTCACCAATTCATATTTTTTATATTAAAAACATTTAAAATTATTTCTAATCTGACGCTATAGTATTTTCTTAAATATTCACGCTGGCCATTGGTTAGCGGTGCGTGTTCGTGCAATGCTGGTTGGCTATAAATGAAAGTAATTGTGGGCTTATGCCAATAAAAGAGAATATATTGTTTGGCTTTAATTAGAGAAAAATTATGGGCACTTGAGCACTAAAATAATCAAAGAGAATAAAGCCTAAAAAATAATGGACATTCATGCCTGATTATGCTAATGAAACGTGATTTATGCGTTGCAATTAATAATCCACCTGGTTACGTCGTCGTAGGATAGAGTGGTCGAATCACCCGTGTCCTAAAGGTTGCCTCGCGGCCACCAAATGAAGAGGTAGGCACAACCGCAAGATGGAGGCAGACCCAGAGGAATAAAAAGGCATGAGTTGAGTGCTCGCCACCATGCCGACCAACCGCACCACTATGAAGATTTCCCGTGTCAAACATGTCCAGTAAGAAGACCATGACTCCTCACTCTGGCGCCTTCCATTGTGGAGACCCTTTTTTGTTAACACATCAATTATCTTTCCCGTTGCTTCTCGCAAAAAAATTATCTCCCCCGTTGCAACGCACGGGCATATGTGCTAGTAATATAAAAGTGTTTAGTAAAGCTCATAAACATCAAAAACAGATAATATAATAGCATGAATACTTCATAAATTATATATACGTTGGAGACGTATCACCTGCCACCGTCACTCAGCCGCAAACCACTAGTTAACCCCTTTCCGCGACGGTATTTGGAACCGTCGCCAAGTGAGTGTGGGTGATAGGGGGTTCTTCTCACATGACCCAGAAACCGTCAAGGATATGCCCTCCTGGCACGCATGCTCGGCAAAATGAGATTGTGTGTGACCGGCGAGCGCTCAAATACAAAAATACATACAATAGAGCTAAAAAAATACAATTATACATCGAAATTGTTTCCGGTCGCAAGTACATCCCACATAGTCAGTCCCCGCCAAACGTTTCCGTTCGTATGTACATCCCACACAGTCGTTCCAAGGAAAACGTTTCCGTTCACAGGTACATCACAAACATTTTTTTCCTGTTAAATCATTTGCGTTATTGAATGTATCACACATGGTCCGTAGAAGAAACTGTGTGGCAAAGGCTCTCCATCACACACAATTTTTATGTGGTAAACGTTTGCGCAAGGTGGCCTGACGCAAACAGTTTTCAAGAGAAAGTCATGTGTGATTGTTCATTGATCCAACATGGTTTATTCCTAGAAAATATGTGCGTTGCCTAAGGTCATCGCTGACAGTATTTTTATCAACAACCGTTTGCAATAGCAAAACCCAATTAGCAGGCTAATTCGCCATTACATGGCTAATTATCCGATTATTCATAATCCATTTATTAATCTAGTTGACATTTCATATTAAGCACACAATATATTTCATTTTCATAATTGAAATACATCAGAGTACAACATCATATAGCTTCAGCACTCAGCTACCTCATTACACAACTACACTAGGACCAAGTTTCACATGCAACATCTATAACCTTTCAAAATTAGCATCATAGACGGTACATAGACAGATGTATCTCATCTGGAAAACTGCTGAAGCAAAAGGCGAATTTTAAGCCTTCATTGATGTTGAAGGTCTTTGTAAATTTAGGCCAGTGCCTGTGGGTGATTGACCGTCCATCCTTCGTCCTCTTCAGGAACACTTCAATATTGAACCGTGGGTGTTGTATGAATACCTTCATCGCCTCCTGACCATACAGGTGGTTTGAGAGGTAATCATTAGTGAACTGCTTTGGAAAGGCCTGAAAACAAGGATGTGCATAAATATCGTCTCTATATTGGAAATGGGGCAAAGGAATAAAAAAGGCAAGGTATAATAGTTAGTACCATCCTGTAGTGAACTGATGTCTTCTCCATTGTGCAGACAAAGATCTTGTTGTTTTCTGTCGCTAATTTATTTATCCTAACAATCTTTCTGAGTTTCTTGACTTGACTGATTTGCATGGATAACTCATTTCCCCATATGCAAAAAGGGTCGAACAGTGGGTCAAAACCTCTGACAGCAGGACCTACATGTGCAAGACCAAATTGTTAAAAAACCTAAATATTAGAATGGTTCCTGCAATTGCACAATAATGTGCTGTTAGACAACGGACCATGCACGTGCTAACCTCGATTGTAAACCTCAGTGCTTCCCATTATTTCCCTGCACACATATAATGTAGTTAGTCATCAGGTTAAGTAAGGGTTCGCATGCTATCAGTAAAATATGCTGATGAAAAATAAGCACGTTGCAGATTCATCGGATTAATTCAAGCCACATGGAAAACCCATTTATCCAAACCAAGCATGATTAAGAAGTAGGAAATATAGCACTTGTATATGTTTCTCATGTATTAAGTGCAGCCAAATTCGATTTATTCCTCGCATGCACAACAATACAAAATTCTACCCACGACAATTGGACATCGCATTGTAGAATTGAACCAAGCAGTTAACTAAACACCACAACAAATGAACCAAGATTAACTGAGCACCTCATTGCACAATATAACATACTCCTAATAGAAGATCACACAGTTAATGAAACAATTAACTACAGCCAATTGTAGCAATTGTATTTGTTTCTCATGTATTTACTACAGCCAAATTCAATTTATTCCTCACATGGTATACAATAACATAATGCACCCACAACTATTGAACATCGCATTGCAGAATTGAACCAAACAGTTAACTAAATACCACAACACAAATGAACCAAACGTTAACTAAGCACCACATTGCACAATGTATAACCAAACCAAGCATCCTTGAAAACTTGGAAATATAGCAATTTTATTCGTTTCTCATGTATTTTGTAAAGATAAATTCTATTTATTTCTCACATGGAAGACAATACAAAATTGTAGCCTGAAGAATTGAACATCACATTTGCAGAATTGAACCAAACAGTTAACTGAAGACGACAACTAATTAACAAAACAGTTAATAAGTGAGCACCACACTGCACGACATATAGAACATATACACTAGAGCAACAGATTGCATGGTAAAATTAGATAGCACAATTCACTAGATTTGGTGAAGGAAAGGCAGGAGCAGCACACATAAGGGGTAAACCGAGCATGCTTAATCGGCGTAGCTAGCAAATGGCGAGGTGCTCCTTCAAGATCTGGGGGTTTGCACGAATGGCAGCCATCGCGACCTCATCCGCGCGTGCGACCGCGATTTGCTTCTCTGCTGCCAAATGCTCCTTGAGGTCCTGTCTATACTACGTGCACCATGTCTTAGGCCGACGCTTATTTGGTGGAGGGGTCGGTGATTTGGGTGGAAGGTGTCGCGCTCGCACCAGCGGTCGGGGCATGAGGGATGTGGAAGGAGGAGGAGGATGGGGGTCAGGTGTGGATTACCTTCCTAGATAGGCGAGGCCGAGCAGCGTGAAGGAGGGTCGCCGGCGAGGAGGCGGCGGCGCTGGAAGCAAGGAGTGAAGGTTTCAACTTGGCAAAGAAGGCGGAAACAGGGGACATGTGGCTTTTGGTAAGGGGGCGGGGAGGTAGACATTTCCGTGGAAGCCGAAAATTTCGAATCGCTTCAGCCAAAAAACTGGCGCACAAAGTGTCATCAGATATGGTCCCTTATTCAGACACGGGCTGAAGATATTTTGTGCTGCATCTCACACGGTTGGTTATAATAAATTGTGTGGGATCTACTTGATTTTTCGTCTTGATTTGAATTACATAATGGGTTCACAACGGCCATGGACGGTGTTTCAATTGCTAGAACTTTTATCTCTAGTAAACATGCAACTATAGGTCTGTCGTCAAAAAATTAGAATTATTCAGGGTTCATTTGGACATTTTTATACATTAACTGGGTTTTCTAGGCATTTTATGCACATAATTCAAATTTGAACTACATGCACATGCTCCAGTGCATATAAACAGGTTGAAAAATCAAATATGTGTCCTTGGGTGCATGCTTAGGTCCCATGCAAGAAACGGGAATGAATTTCAAACACCCTACCAGCGTCACTCGACCGCAAACATTGAGATACCTGATTTTTAAATTCTAGTAAATCCAAAACTCGTCTGAAATTCATGAAACTTGGCATGCTATCATGGAGCGGCATCAACATGCCGTGATAAAAATTTTGTCCCATTTGGGGCAGGTTTGGGTATAAGCTTCTCACAACGAGCGTGATGGTTTCGGTAGGGAACGTTCCACCTTTTGGGACGAAATGATATTCGTTGCCTCTTATAGCGTTCAAAAAATTTCGAGTGTCAACATAGAACAAAAAGAGTGTTGTGTTCAATTTTGGAATTTTTTGGGGTTCGTTTGGACATTTTTATACGTTAACTGGGTTATCCAGGCATTTTATGTTCATAATTCAAATTTGAACAACATGCACATTCTCCAGTGCATATAAACTGGTTGAAAAATCAAATATGTGTCCTTGGGTGCATGCTTAGGTCCCATGCAAGAAATGGGAATGAGTTTCAAACACCCTGCCACCGTCACTTGGCCGCAAACATTGAGTTACCTGGTTTTTAAATTCTAGTAAATCTAAAACTCATCTGAAATTCATGAAACTTGGCATGCTATCATGGAGCGGCATCAACATGCTGTGGTAAAAATTTTGTCCCATTTGGGGCAAGTTTGGGTATAAGCTTCTCACAAACCAGAGCTTCTCACAACAAGTGTGATGGTTTCGGTTGGGAACGTGCCACCTTTGGGGATGAAACGATATACGTTGCCTCTTATTGCTTTCAAAAAAATTCGAGTGTCAACATAGAACAACAAGAGTGTTGTGTTCAATTTCGGAACTTTTGGGGGTTCGTTTGGAAATTTTTATACATTAAATGGGTTTTTCAGGCATTTTAGGTGCATAATTCAAATTTGAACTACATGCACATTCTCCAGTGCATATAAACTGGTTGAAAATCAAATATGTGTCCTTGGTTGCATGCTTAGGTCCCATGCAAGAAATGGGAATGAATTTCAAACACCCTACCAGCGTCACTCGACCGCAAACATTGATATACCTGGTTCTTAAATTCTAGTAAATCCAAAACTCGTCTGAAATTCATGAATCTTGGCATGCTATCATGGAGCGGCATCAACATGCCGTGATAAAATTTTTGTCCCATTTGGGGCAGGTTTGGGTATAAGCTTCTCACTGTTGGAAATATGCCCTAGAGGCAATAATAAAAGGATTATTATTATATTTCCTTGTTCATGATAATTGTCTTTTATTCATGCTATAATTGTGTTATCCGGAAATCGTAATACATGTGTGAATACATAGACACCAACATGTCCCTAGTAAGCCTCTAGTTGACTAGCTCGTTGATCAACAGATAGTCATGGTTTCCTGACTATGGACATTGGATGTCATTGATAACGAGATCACATCATTAGGAGAATGATGTGATGGACAAGACCCAATCCTAAACATAGCACAAGATCGTATAGTTTGTTTGCTAGAGTTTTTCCAATGCCAAGTATCTTTTCCTTAGACCATGAGATCGTGTAACTCCCGGATACCGTAGGAGTGCTTTGGGTGTACCAAACGTCACAACATAACTGGGTGACTATAAAGGTATACTACGGGTATCTCCGAAAGTGTCTGTTGGGTTGACACGGATCAAGACTGGGATTTGTTACTCCGTATGACGGAGAGGTATCTCTGGGCCCACTCGGTAATGCATCATCATAATGAGCTCAAAGTGACCAAGTGTCTGGTCACGGGATCATGCATTACGGTACGAGTAAAGTGACTTGCCGGTGACGAGATTGAACGAGGTATTGGGATACCGACGATCGAATCTCGGGCAAGTAACGTACCGATTGACAAAGGGAATTGTATACGGGGTTGCTTGAATCCTCAATATCATAGTTCATCTGATGAGATCATCGAGGAGCATGTGGGAGCCAACATCGGTATCCAGATCCCGCTGTTGGTTATTGACCAGAGAGTCGTCTCGGTCATGTCTACATGTCTCCCGAACCCGTAGGGTCTACACACTTAAGGTTCGGTGATGCTAGGGTTGTAGAGATATGAATATGCAGTAATCCGAAAGTTGTTCGGAGTCCCGGATGAGATCCCGGACGTCACGAGGAGTTCCGGAATGGTCCGGAGGTGAAGAATTATATATAGGAAGTGCAGTTTCGGCCATCGAGAGAGTTTCGGGGGTCACCGGTATTGTACCGGGACCACCGGAAGGGTCCCGGGGCTCCACCGGGTGGGGCCACCCATCCCGGAGGGCCCCATGGGCTAAGTGGGGAGGGGAACCAGCCCATAGTGGGCTGGTGCGCCCCCCTTGGCCCACCCCATGCGCCTAGGGTTGGGAACCCTAGGGTGGGGGGGCGCCCCACCTGGCTTGGGGGGCACTCCACCCCTTGGCCGCCCCCCAGGAGATCCCATCTCCTAGTGCCGGCGCACCCCCTAGGGGGCCTATATAAAGGGGGGGAGGGGCATCCGCACCCTTGAGTCTTGGCGCCTCCCTCTCTTCTACTACACCTCTCCCTCTCGCAGTAGAACGGCGAAGCCCTGCTGCGGTGACCCCTGCATCCACCACCACGCCATCGTGCTGCTGGATCTTCGTCAACCTCTCCTTCCCCTTGCTGGATCAAGAAGGAGGATACTTCACGCTGACCGTACGTGTGTTGAACGCGGAGGTGCCATCCGTTCGGCGCTAGGATCTCCGGTGATTTGGATCACGTCGAGTACGACTTCCTCATCCCCGTTCTTTGAACACTTCCGCGCGTGATCTACAAAGGTATGTAGATGCAATCCGATCACTCGTTTCTAGATGAACTCATAGATGGATCTTGGTGAAACCGTAGGAAATTTTTTGTTTTCTGCAACGTTCCCCAACAGTGGCATCATGAGCTAGGTCTATGCGTAGTTCTCTTTGCACGAGTAGAACACAATTTGTTGTGGGCGTAGATGTTGTCAACTTTCTTGCCGCTACTAGTCTTATTTTGCTTCACCAGTATCGTGGGATGAAGCGGCCCGGACCAACCTTACACGTACGCTTACGTGAGACCGGTTCCACCGACTAACATGCACTAGTTGCATAAGGTGGCTGGCGGGTGTCTGTCTCTCCCACTTTAGTTGGAGCAGATTCGATGAAAAGGGTCCTTATGAAGGGTAAATAGAAGTTGAAAAATCACGTTGTGGCTTTCACGTAGGTAAGAAAACGTTCTTGCTAGAACCCTATTGCAGCCACGTAAAACTTGCAACAATAATTAGAGGACGTCTAAGTTGTTTTTGCAGCAAGTGTTTTGTGATGTGATATGGCCAAAGTTGTGATGAATGATGAATGATATATATGTGATGTATGAGATGTTCATGCTATTGTAATAGGAATCGCGACTTGCATGTCAATGAGTATGACAACCGGCAGGAGCCATAGGAGTTGTCTTTATTTTTTGTATGACCTGCGTGTCATTGAGAAACGCCATGTAAATTACTTTACTTTATTGCTAAACGTGTTAGCCATAGTAGTAGAAGTAATAGTTGGCGAGCAACTTCATGGAGACACGATGATGGAGATCATGATGATGGAGATCATGGTGTCATGCCGGTGACAAGATGATCATGGAGCCCCAAGATGGAGATCAAAGGAGCTATGTGATATTGGCCATATCATCTCACTATTATTATTTGATTGCATCTGATGTTTATCATGTTTTTTCATCTTGTTTACTTAGAATGACGGTAGTAAATAAGATGATCCCTCATAATAATTTCAAGAAAGTGTTCCCCCTAACTGTGCACCGTTGCGACAGTTTGTTGTTTCGAAGCACCACGTGATGATCGGGTGTGATAGATTCCAACGTTCACATACAACGGGTGTAAGACAGATTTACACATGCAAACACTTAGGTTGACTTGACGAGCCTAGCATGTACAGACATGGCCTCGGAACACAGAAGACCGAAAGGTCGAGCATGAGTCGTATAGAAGATACGATCAACATGAAGATGTTCACCGATGTTGACTAGTCCGTCTCACGTGATGATCGGACACGGCCTAGTTAACTCGGATCATGTTATACTTAGATGACTGGAGGGATGTCTATCTGAGTGGGAGTTCATTGAATAATTTGATTTAGATGAACTTAATTATCATGAACTTAGTCTAAAATCTTTACAACATGTATTGTAGATCAAATGGCCAACGTTGCCCTCAACGTCAACGCGTTCCTAGAGAAAACCAAGCTGAAAGACGATGGCAGCAACTATACGGACTGGGTCCGGAACCTGAGGATCATCCTCATAGCTGCCAAGAAAGATTATGTCCTACAAGCACCGCTAGGTGAAGCACCTGCTCTCCCTGCAGAACAAGACATTTTGAACGCTTGGCAGACACGTACCGATGATTACTCCCTCGTTCAGTGCGGCATGCTTTACAACTTAGAATCGGGGCTCCAAAAGCGTTTTGAGAGACACCGAGCATATGAGATGTTCGAAGAGCTGAAAATGGTTTTTCAAGCTCATGCCCGGGTCGAGAGATATGAAGTCTTCGACAAGTTCTTCAACTGTAAGATGGAGGAAAACAGTTCTGTCAGTGAGCACATACTCACTATGTCTGGGTTACATAACCACTTGACTCAGCTGGGAGTTAATCTCCCGGATGACACGGTCATTGACAGAATCCTTCAGTCGCTTCCACCGAGCTACAAGAGCTTTGTGATGAACTTCAATATGCAGGGGATAGAAAATACCATTCCTGAAGTATTTGCAATGCTGAAATCAGCAGAGGTAGAAGTCAAAAAGGAACATCAAGTGTTGATGGTGAATAAAACCACTAAGTTCAAGAAAGGCAAGGGTAAGAAGAACTTCAAGAAGGACGGCAAGGGAGTTGCCGCGCCCGGCAAGCAAGCTGCCGGGAAGAAGCCAAAGAATGGACCCAAGCCCGAGACTGAGTGCTTTTATTGCAAGGAAAGTGGTCACTGGAAGCGGAACTGCCCCAAATACTTAGCGGACAAGAAGGCCGGCAAAACGAAAGGTATATGTGATATACATGTAATTGATGTGTACCTTACCAGTACTCGTAGTAGCTCCTGGGTATTTGATACCGGTGCAGTTGCTCACATTTGTAACTCAAAGCAGGAGCTGCGGAATAAGCGGAGACTGGCGAAGGACGAGGTGACGATGCACGTCGGGAATGGTTCCAAGGTCGATGTGATCGCCGTCGGCACGCTACCTCTACATTTACCTACGGGATTAGTTTTGAACCTCAATAATTGTTATTTAGTGCCAAGTTTGAGCATGAACATTGTATCAGGATCTCGTTTAATACGAGATGGCTACTCATTTAAATCCGAGAATAATGGTTGTTCTATTTATATGAGAGATATGTTTTATGGTCATGCTCCGATGGTGAATGGTTTATTCTTAATGAATCTCGAGCGTAATGCTACACATATTCATAGTGTGAATACCAAAAGATGTAAGGTTGATAATGATAGTCCCACATACTTGTGGCACTGCCGCCTTGGTCACATAGGTGTCAAACGCATGAAGAAGCCCCATGCAGATGGACTTTTAGAGTCTCTTGATTACGAATCATTTGACACGTGTGAACCATGCCTCATGGGTAAAATGACCAAGACTTCGTTCTCAGGAACAATGGAGCGAGCAACCAACTTATTGGAAATCATACATACTGATGTGTGCGGTCCAGTGAGTGTTGAGGCTCGCGGTGGCTATCGTTATGTTCTCACCCTCACTGATGACTTGAGTAGATATGGGTATGTCTACTTAATGAAACACAAGTCTGAGACCTTTGAAAGGTTCAAGGAATTTCAGAGTGAGGTTGAGAATCAACGTGACAGGAAAATCAAGTTCCTGCGATCAGATCGTGGAGGAGAATACTTGAGTCACGAATTTGGCACACACTTAAGAAAATGTGGAATAGTTTCACAACTCACGCCGCCTGGAACACCTCAGCGTAATGGTGTGTCCGAACGTCGTAATCGCACTCTATTAGATATGGTGCGATCTATGATGTCTCTTACCGATTTACCGCTATCATTTTGGGGCTATGCTTTAGAGACTGCCGCATTCACTTTAAATAGGGCTCCGTCGAAATCCGTTGAGACGACACCGTATGAATTATGGTTTGGGAAGAAACCTAAGCTGTCGTTTCTAAAAGTTTGGGGATGCGATGCTTATGTCAAGAAACTTCAACCTGAAAAGCTCGAACCCAAGTCAGAAAAATGCGTCTTCATAGGATACCCTAAAGAAACTATTGGGTATACCTTCTACCTCAGATCTGAAGGCAAGATCTTTGTTGCCAAGAATGGATCCTTTCTAGAGAAGGAGTTTCTCTCAAAAGAAGTAAGTGGGAGGAAAGTAGAACTTGATGAAGTATTACCTCTTGAACCGGAAAGTGGCACAACTCAGGAAAATGTTCCTGTGGTGCCTGCACCAATTAGAGAGGAAGTTAATGATGATGATCAAGATACTTCTGATCAAGCTCCTACTGAAATTCGAAGGTCCACAAGGACACGTTCCGCACCAGAATGGTACGGCAACCCTGTCTTGGAAATTATGTTGTTAGACAATGGTGAACCTTCGAACTATGAAGAAGCGATGGCGGGCCCGTATTCTGACAAATGGCTGGAAGCCATGAAATCCGAGATAGGATCCATGTATGAAAATGAAGTATGGACTTTGACTAACTTGCCCGTTGAGCGGCGAGCCATAGAAAATAAATGGATCTTTAAGAAGAAGACAGACGCGGATGGTAATGTGACCATCTATAAAGTTCGGCTTGTCACTAAGGGTTATCGACAAGTTCAAGGGGTTGACTACGATGAGACTTTCTCACCGGTAGCGAAGCTAAAGTCCGTCCGAATCATGTTAGCAATTGCCGCATTCTATGAATATGAGATATGGCAAATGGACGTCAAAACGGCATTCCTTAATGGTTTCCTTAAGGAAGAATTGTATATGATGCAGCCGGAAGGTTTTGTCGATCCTAAGAATGCTGACAAGGTGTGCAAGCTCCAACGCTCGATTTATGGGCTGGTGCAAGCATCTCGGAGTTGGAACATTCGCTTTGATGAGATGATCAAAGCGTTTGGGTTTGTGCAGACTTATGGAGAAGCCTGTGTTTACAAGAAAGTGAGTGGGAGCTCTGTAGCATTTCTCATATTATATGTAGATGACATACTTTTGATGGAAATGATATAGAGCTTTTGGACAGCATTAAGGCCTACTTGAATAAGAGTTTTTCAATGAAGGACCTTGGAGAAGCTGCTTATATATTAGGCATCAAGATCTATAGAGATAGATCAAGACGCCTCATAGGTCTTTCGCAAAGCACATACCTTGATAAGATATTGAAGAAGTTCAATATGGATCAGTCTAAGAAGGGGTTCTTGCCTGTGTTGCAAGGTGTGAAATTGAGCTCATCTCAATGTCCGACCACGGCAGAAGATATAGAAGAGATGAGTGTCATCCCCTATGCCTCAGCCATATGTTCTATTATGTATGCCATGCTGTGTACCAGACCTGATGTAAACCTTGCCGTGAGTTTGGTAGGTGGGTACCAAAGTAATCCCGGCAAGGAACACTGGACAGCGGTCAAGAATATCCTGAAGTACCTGAAAAGGACTAAGGAAATGTTTCTCGTTTATGGAGGTGACGAAGAGCTCGTCGTAAAGGGTTATGTCGATGCTAGCTTCGACACAGATCTGGATGACTCTAAGTCACAAACCGGATACGTATATATTTTGAATGGTGGGGCAGTAAGCTGGTGCAGTTGCAAGCAGAGCGTCGTGGCGGGATCTACATGTGAAGTGGAGTACATGGCAGCCTCGGAGGCAGCGCATGAAGCGATTTGGGTGAAGGAGTTCATCACCGACCTAGGAGTCATACCCAATGCGTCGGGGCCGATCAAACTCTTCTGTGACAACACTGGAGCTATTGCACTTGCCAAGGAGCCCAGGTTTCACAAGAAGACCAGGCACATCAAGCGTCGCTTCAACTCCATTCGTGAAAATGTTCAAGATGGAGACATAGATATTTGTAAAGTACATACGGACCTGAATGTAGCAGATCCGTTGACTAAAACTCTACCTAGAGCAAAACATGATCAACACCAGAATTCCATGGGTGTTCGATTCATCACAATGTAACTAGATTATTGACTCTAGTGCAAGTGGGAGACTGTTGGAAATATGCCCTAGAGGCAATAATAAAAGGATTATTATTATATTTCCTTGTTCATGATAATTGTCTTTTATTCATGCTATAATTGTGTTATCCGGAAATCGTAATACATGTGTGAATACATAGACACCAACATGTCCCTAGTAAGCCTCTAGTTGAATAGCTCGTTGATCAACAGATAGTCATGGTTTCCTGACTATGGACATTGGATGTCATTGATAACGAGATCACATCATTAGGAGAATGATGTGATGGACAAGACCCAATCCTAAACATAGCACAAGATCGTATAGTTCATTTGCTAGAGTTTTTCCAATGTCAAGTATCTTTTCCTTAGACCATGAGATCGTGTAACTCCCGGTTACCGTAGGAGTGCTTTGGGTGTACCAAACGTCACAACGTAACTGGGTGACTATAAAGGTATACTACGGGTATCTCCGAAAGTGTCTGTTGGGTTGACACGGATCAAGACTGGGATTTGTCACTCCGTATGACGGAGAGGTATCTCTGGGCCCACTCGGTAATGCATCATCATAATGAGCTCAAAGTGACCAAGTGTCTGGTCACGGGATCATGCATTACGGTACGAGTAAAGTGACTTGCCGGTAACGAGATTGAATGAGGTATTGGGATACCGACGATCGAATCTCGGGCAAGTAACGTACCGATTGACAAAGGGAATTGTATACGGGGTTGCTTGAATCCTCGACATCATGGTTCATCCGATGAGATCATCGAGGAGCATGTGGGAGCCAACATCGGTATCTAGATCCCGTTGTTGGTTATTGACCGGAGAGTCGTCTCGGTCATGTCTACATGTCTCCCGAACCCGTAGGGTCTACACACTTAAGGTTCGGTGACGCTAGGGTTGTAGAGATATGAATATGTAGTAACCCGAAAGTTGTTCGGAGTCCCGGATGAGATCCCGGACGTCACGAGGAGTTCCGGAATGGTCCGGAGGTGAAGAATTATATATAGGAAGTGCAGTTTCGGCCATCAGGAGAGTTTCGGGGGTCACCAGTATTGTACCGGGACCACCGGAAGGGTCCCGGGGGTCCACCGGGTGGGGCCACCCATCCCGAAGGGCCCCATGGGCTAAGTGGGGAGGGGAACCAGCCCATAGTGGGCTGGTGTGCCCTCCTTGGCCCACCCCATGCGCCTAGGGTTGGGAACCCTAGGGTGGGGGGGCGCCCCACCTGGCTTGGGGGGCACTCCACCCCTTGGCCGCCGCCCCCCTAGGAGATCCCATCTCCTAGTGCCGGCGCACCCCCTAGGGGGGCTATATAAAGGGGGGGGGAGGGAGGGGCAGCCGCACCCTTGAGTCTTGGCGCCTCCCTCTCCTCTGCTACACCTCTCCCTCTCGCAGTAGAACGGCGAAGCCCTGCTGCGGTGACCCCTACATCCACCACCACGCCGTCGTGCTGCTAGATCTTCGTCAACCTCTCCTTCCCCTTGCTGGATCAAGAAGGAGGAGACGTCACGCTGACCGTATGTGTGTTGAACGCGGAGGTGCCGTCCGTTCGGCGCTAGGATCTCCGGTGATTTGGATCACGTCGAGTACGACTTCCTCATCCCTGTTCTTTGAACGCTTCCGCGCGTGATCTACAAAGGTATGTAGATGCAATCCGATCACTCATTGCTAGATGAACTCATAGATGGATCTTGGTGACACCGTAGGAAATTTTTTGTTTTCTACAACGTTTCCCAACACTCACAAACCAGAGCTTCTCACAACAAGCGTGATGGTTTCGGTAGGGAACGTGCCACCTTTGGGGACAAAACGATATTCGTTGCCTCTTATTGCTTTCAAAACTTTTCGAGTGTGTAACACCCACGATGCGGCTATATCTCCCACGTGTCGGAGCACGACTTAGAGGCATAATCGCATAGTAGGCATGACGCAAGAGGGGTAATCTTTACACATCCCACGTACTGAATAAGAAAGAGATAAAGAGTTGGCTTACAATCGCCACTTCACACAATACATGAATATAGCATTACATCATCAAGAATACAATCAAGATCCGACTACGGAACCAAAATAAAGACAACCCCAAATGCATAGATCCCCGATCGCCCCGACTGGGCTCCACTACTGATCAACTGGAAACGAAACAACACAACGAACACGACCTTCATCGAGCTCCCATCTGAGCTCAGTTGCGTCATCTGCACAGGCATCATCGGCACCTGCAACTGTTTTGGAAGTATCTGTGAGTCACGGGGACTCAACAATCTCACACCCTCACGATCAAGACTATTTAAGCTTATGGGTAGGAAAAGGTAGTGAGGTGGAGCTGTAGCAAGCACTAGCATATATGGTGGCTAACTTACGCAAATGAGAGCGAGAAGAGAAGCAAAGCACGGTCGTGAACTAGAAGTGATCAAGAAGTGATCCTGAAACTACTTACATTCAAACATAACTCCAAAACCGTGTTCACTTCCCAGACTCCGCCGGAAAGAGACCATCACGGCTACACACACGGTTGATGAATTTTAATTAAGATAAGTGTCAAGTTTTCTATAACCGGATATTAACAAATTCCCATCTGCCCATAACCGCGGGCACGACTTTCGAAAGTTCAAAACCCTGCAGGGGTGTCCCAACTTAGCCCATCACAAGCTCTCACGGTCAACGAAGGATATTCCTTCTCCCAGGAAGACCCGATCAGACTTGGAATCCCGGATACAAGACATTTCGACAATGGTAAAACAAGACCGGCAAAGCCACCCGAATGTGCCGATAAATCCCGATAGGAGCTGCACATATCTCGTTCTCAGGGCACACCGGATGAGACATCCTAAGAGTAAAACCAAACCTCAAGTTGCCCCGAGGTGGCCCTGCAGTCTACTCGGTTCGGACCAACACTTAGAGAAGCACTGGACCGGGGGGGGGGGGGGGGTTAAAATAAAGATGACCCTTGAGTCTGCAGAACCTAAGGGAAGGTGATAGGTTGTTAGTGCAAATGTAAAACCAAGGTTGGGCCTTACTGGAGGAGTTTTATTCAAAGCAAATTGTCAAGGGATTCCCATAACACCCAACCGCATAAGGAACGCAAAATCAAGGAACATAACACCGGTATGACGGAAACTAGGGCAGCAAGAGTGGAACAAAACACCAGGCATAAGGCCGAGCCTTCCACCCTTTACCAAGTATATAGATGCATTAAGGTAAATAAGATATAATAATGATATCCCAACAATAATCATGTTCCAACAAGGAACAAACTCCATCTTCACCTCCAACTAGCAACACTATAAGAGGGGTTGAGCAAAGTGGTAAATCCCCATATGAAAACTACCTATCTAGGCAATTTAAATGGGGCCGGAAACATCAACCAACAATTCCGGTAAATCCCCATATGCATTAGCAATTTAATGCAACAACAATTTAAACATATTAAATGTTATTATCATGATGCGGATGACATGTGCAAGTTTTATGCCAGTTTTATGAAAATGTTGACATGAGCATATTATGAAGCATTTGTGATCATGGCGGAAACAAAAGGGGTGCCACGACAACGACAACGGAAATGGTGCCACGACAACATTCTGGTTCCGGTAACTCGATTGAGATGTCGGTGAAAAAGGAAGTGTGACGGGAGCGTGTCATGCAAGATGATGGGGTGATCCCGGTTGCCGGGTTCCCAGACGGCATGGCAACGAGGAGGACCATGCAAGTGACAATGTCAGACACGGTGCAAATGCGGGGTTCATCTCATTCAACACACATGCATTTGGTCCATAGACGGTCGTCTCGATGGTTATACCTTCCAAAGGAGCATTCTCGAGCGGTTCGAGTTCGTAGAGGAAGTAGTTGTTCTCGTGACGGTAGTGGAAGTAGGGGTACATGACGATGGTAGAGGTACTCACGACGGTAGTGGTACACGTTCATTTTCGGAGAGGTACTTGACGAATCCAACGTTTTCGGGGCAACGGTAGTTGTACACGGGTCGCATAGGAACTTGACGAAACCCAAGGCGGCGATTGTGGTACTTGGCAAAACGCATGTCAACGGTTGTTGTTCTCGTATTGTCATGGAGGTAGTCGTTCACTCGATGGTCTTATCGGAACCTCGTCAACGGTAGAGATCCACCTTGGCTTTCCGAAGGGGTACTTGGCATCGTGGTACTTGGTGAAAAACACGTCGATGGTACTTGTACTCGAATCATCTTGGAAGTAGTCGTTTGTGCTCCCGTGTGGACTTGCCGGTCTTGGTCTCTGCGGCGTAGTTGTACAAAAGTGTCGTCGGGCTTGGACGAATCCAGAGGCGTGCACGGGCGATGGTGATCTTGGAGGTATGTGACCGAAGCATGGAGGTGGTCACGGTCAATGAAGGGGCGTGCGAGTGCATCTGGCAGGCAGCAGCACTGCTCATCCTTCTCGGTTGAGGCCGAGGCGAAACAGGGCATGGTGAGCAGACAGCGAGGCAAGGGAGCTCGGGGCGGCTGCGTGCCTTTAGGAGCGATGCAGGGCTGCAGGCGCGCATGGAGAGAAGCCCCGCAGGGGAGCTGACGGAGGGGGACGAAGGAGGCAAGGAGGCGCAGCGGCAGCCTGGACTCGGGCAGGAGCGGCAGAGCGGAGCAGAGCAGCAGCACTCATGCTCAGTGGCGGGGCAGCGACTTCGCGGCGTAGACGAAGCAGAGGGCGACGCGAGGCAGGGGCGTCGGAGTTGGCCTCCAGTGGCGGCTCGGGAGGCCCTTGATACGTCTCCGTCGTATCTATAATTATTTATTGTTCCATGCCAATATTCTACAACTTTCATATACGTTTGGCAACTTTTTATACTATTTTTGGGACTAACATATTGATCCAGTGCCCAGTTGCATGTTTTTTGTTTCGCAGAATATCCATATCAAACGGAGTCCAAACAGAATAAAAACTGACGGAGATTTTTTTGGAATATATATGATTTTTGGGAAGAAAAATCCATGCGAGACGGTGCCCGAGGTAGCCACGAGGCAGGAGGGCGCGCCTGTCCCCCAGGCGCGCCCCTGACCCTCGTGGTCCACCCGTAAGGCGGTTGATGCCCTTATTTTGCCGCAAGAAAGCTAATTTCCGGATAGAGACCGTGTCAAAATTTCAGCCCAATTAGAGTTACGGATCTCTAGGAATATAAGAAACGGTGAAAGGGAAGAATCTGAGAACGCAGAAATAGAGAGAGACAGAGAGACAGATCCAATCTCGGAGGGGCTCGCCCGTCCCGTGCCAGGAGGCCATGGACCAGAGGGGAAACCCTTCTCCCATCTAGGAAGGAGGTCAAGGAAGAAGAAGAAGGAGGGGGCTCTCTCCCCCTCGCTTCCGGTGGCACTGGAGTGCCACCGGGGGCCATCATCATCACCGCGATCTACACCAACACCTCCGCCATCTTCACCAACATATCCATCACCTTCCCCCCTCTATCTACAGCGGTCCACTCTCCCACAAACCGCTGTACCCTCTACTTGAACATGGTGCTTTATGCTTCATATTATTATCCAATGATGTGTTGCCATCCTATGATGTCTGAGTAGATTTTCGTTGTCCTATCGGTGGTTGATGAATTGCTATGATTGATTTAATTTGCTTCTGGTTATGTTGCAGTCCTTTGGTGCCCATCATATGATTGCGCGCGTGGATCACACCCTAGGGTTAGTTGTATGTTGATAGGACTATCTATTGGAGGGCAAGAGTGACAGAAGCTTCAACCTAGCATAGAAATTGATGCATACGAGATTGAAGGGGGACCAATATATCTTAATGCTATGGTTGGGTTTTACCTTAATGAACATTAGTAGTTGTGGATGCTTGCTAATAGTTCCAATCATAAGTGCATAGAATTCCATGTCAGGGATGACATGCTAGCAGTGGCCTCTCCCAGATAATACTTGCTATCGGTCTAGTAAAGTAGTCAATTGCTTAGGGGCAATTTCGCAACTCCTACCACCACTTTTCCACACTCGCTATATTTACTTTATTGTTTCTTTACTTACAACAGCCCATACCTTTTATTTACTTGCTCTTTATTATCTTGCAAACCTATCCAACAACACCTACAAAGTACTTCTAGTTTCATACTTGTTCTAGGTAAAGCGAACGTCAAGCGTGCATACAGTTGTATCGGTGATCGATAGAACTTGAGGGAATATTTATTCTACCTTTAGCTCCTCGTTGGGTTCGACACTCTTACTTATCTAAAACTGTTGCGATCCCCTATACTTGTGGGTTATCAAGACCTTTTTCTGGCGCCGTTGCGGGGGAGCAATAGCGTGGGGTGAATATTCTCGTGTGTGCTTGTTTGCTTTATCACTAAGTAATTTTTATTTGCTGTTCTTAGTTGTTCTCTATCTTTAGTTATGGATATGGAACACGAAATACCAAAAAAATTAGGTGTACTTGCTACTCATGGAGATGGGGAACCTCCTAAAACCCTCGATGCTGGTTATGTGAAAAATATTATGTACTACTTTAATAATCCTGAGATAACCCCATTCAATTATGTAATGGGAGTAACGTTGGATCAACGTGAATACTTTAGGGATTACCGCTTGACACAAAAAGGGAAACTATTATGGGATCAAATTCATATATTGAATTGGTATGCTAGGCAACTATGCTTGAGATATGATTATACTTGTTGCTCTAAGGTGAAGGCTCCACACCTTCCCTTTTCATGTGAATTTAATGATAATGAAACCTTAGCTTCTTATGCTAATGGTCTATATGATTACTATGATGTGGAATAAATAGAAGAATTTGTTGCTTTTATGGGTGCTTATGAAATTGAATCTATGTTTAAAGAGTTTGAAGATTTTGATGATGCTGTTTATAGACCTGAAAATTTAGCTATCCTGAAATATTGTTATGAGAATTATGAATACAATTACGAAATTAATGCGCTTATTAAGAAAGTCTCCGCTATCCAAGAAGAGACTAATATTTTGCAGGAATCCATTGAAGAAGAAGTTGATGAAACTGTGAGCTCATTGGATGAAAATGATTAGGAGGAGAGCGAAGAACAAAAGGAGGAAGAGCAGATTAGCTACCCGTTCCCACCTTCTAGAGAGTAACTCTTCAACTCATACATTGTTTAATTTCCCTTCGTGCTTACCGAAAGATGATTTCTATGATGACTATTATGATCCCTTTGATTCTCTTGAAATATGCCTTTTTGATGATGCTTGCTATGCTTGTGGCCAAGATGCCAATATGAATTATGCTTATGGAGATGAACTTGCTATAGTTCCTTATGTTAAACATGAAATTGTTGCTATTGCACCCACACATGATAGTCCTATTATCTTTTTGAATTCTCCAAACTACACTATATCGGAGAAGTTTGCTCTTATTAAGGAATACATTGATGGGTTGCCTTTTACCGTTGCACATGATGATTTTGATGAATATAATATGCATGTTCTTGCTGCTCCTACTTGCAATTATTATGAGAGAGGAACTATATCTCCACCTCTCTATGTTTCCAATATGACAAAATTGCAAGAAACTGTTTATACTATGCATTGGACTTTACTTTGTGTGCATGAATTGTTCTTTTATGACATGCCGATGCATAGGAAGAGAGTTAGACTTTGTCATTGCTTGATATATGTTACTTTGTGCTCACTACTAAATGCTAAATCATTGTTAATTAAAATTGGCTTTGATATACCTTGGGATCCGGGTGGATTCATTACTTGAGCACTATATGCCTAGCTTAATGGCTTTAAAGAAAGCGCTGCCAGGGAGACAACCCGGAAGTTTTAGAGAGTCATTTATTTCTGTTGAGTGCTTTCATATAGTTTAAAAACAACAAAAATAAAGAGGGGAACCCAAAACTTTTTCAAAAAGGAAAGCGGAAGTGAGAAAGACAAGCATTGTTGAAGTGGGAGCTAGCCTTGAAATTTGTTCATGCTCACGGAAACTTTGTGAATCTTGATCACGGAAACTTTTCAATAAAAATAATTATCCTCTTGTACAATTCCATTGTATTATAAAAATAATGTGCCAAGGTTTGCCTTTAGGATGTTTACATTTGCTTGATGGTTTGTACGGTGCAGGACAGAAACTTTGGCTATAGTGCGCGATTTTACATTTTTAGCTGGAACGTCAAATGGTTATGATTCTTTTTGCACTGTCTTCCTATACAAATATTTTATTTTTCCTAATTTTGGTAGAATGTTTAAAGTATCATAAGTATGGTGAATGTTCATATTATTACAGACTATTCTGTTTTAGACAGATTCTATTTTTGATGCATAGTTTGCTTGTTTTGATGAAACTATCGATTCATATTAGTGGATTAAGCCATGAAAAAGTTATATTACAGTAGACACAATGCAAAAATAAATATGAATTGGTTTTCAACAGTACTTAGAGTAGTGATTTGCTGTATTATACTAACGGATCTTACCGAGTTTTCTGTTGAAGTTTTGTGTGGATGAAGTGTTCGATGATCGAGAAGGTCTCGATGTGAGAAGAAGGAAGAGAGGCAAGAGCTCAAGATTGGGGATGCCTAAGGCACCCCAAGTAAATATTCAAGGAGACTCAAGCGTCTAAGCTTGGGGATGCCCCGGAGGGCATCCCCTCTTTCTTCAACAAGTATCGGTATGTTTTCGGATTCGTTTCGTTCATGCGATATGTGCAATATTGGAGCGTCTTTTGCATTTAGTTTTCATCTTTATTTTATGCACCATGCTGGTTTGAGATAGTCCTTGGTTGATTTATAGAATTCTCATTGCACTTCACTTATATCTTTTGAGTATGGCTTTATAGAATGCTTCATGTGCTTCACTTATATCATTTGAAGTTTGGATTGCCTGTTTCTCTTTACATAGAAAACCGCCATTTGTAGAATGCTCTTTTGCTTCACTTATATTTGTTAGAGAGTGGGCATATCTTTTGTAGAAAGAACTAAACTCTCTTTCTTCACTTATATCCATTTAGAGAGATGACAGGAATTGGTCATTCACATGGTTAGTCATAAAATCCTGCATAAAACTTGTAGATCACTGAATATGATATGTTTGATTCCTTGCAATAGTTTTGCGATATAAAGATGGTAATATTAGAGTCATTCTAGTGGGTAGTTGTGAATTGTAGAAATACTTGTGTTGAGGTTTGTGATTCCCGTAGCATGCACGTATGGTGAACCTTATGTAACGAAGTTGGAGCATGAGGTATTTATTAATTGTCTTCCTTATGAGTGGCGGTCGGGAACGAGCAATGGTCTTTTCCTACCAATATATCCCCCTAGGAGCATGCGCGTAGTACTTTGTTTCGATGAATAATACATTTTTTCAATAAGTATGTGAGTTCTTTATGACTAATGTTGAGTCCATGGATTATACGCACTCTCACCCTTCCATCATTTCTAGCCTCTCTAGTACCGCGCAACTTTCGCCGGTACCATAAACCCACCATATACCTTCCTCAAAACCGCCACCATACCAACATATCATGGCATTTCCATAGCCATTCCGAGATATATTGCCATGCAACTTTCATCATCATCATATACATGACTTGAGCATTCATTTTCATATTGCTTTGCATGATCGTAAGATAGCTAGCATGATGTTTTCATGGCTTGTCCGTTTTTTGATGTCATTGCTACGCTAGATCATTGCACATCCCGGTACACCGCCAGAGGCATTCATATAGAGTCATATCCTTGTTCTAGATATCGAGTTGTAATAATGAGTTGTAAGTAAATAAAAGTGTGATGATCATTATTATTAGAACATTGTCCCATGTGAGGTTATCAAAATAAAAATGGCCAAAGAAGCCCCCCAAAAAGAGAGAGAGAGAGGCCAAAGAAGCCTACAAAAAAACAAAAAAATGAGAGAAAAAGAGAGAAGAGGCAATGTTACTATCCTTTTACCACACTTGTGCTTCAAAGAAGCACCATGTTCTTCATATAGAGAGTCTCTTGAGTTATCACTTCCATATACTAGTGGGAATTTTCATTATAGAACTTGGCTTGTATATTCCAACGATGGGCTTCCTCAAATGCCCTAGGTCTTCATGAGCAAGCAAGTTGGATGCACACCCACTTAGTTTTAGTTGGAGCTTTCATACACTTATAGCTCTAGTCCATCTGTTGCATGGCAATCCCTACTCACTCACATTGATATCTATTGATGGGCATCTCCATAGCCCGTTGATACACCTAGTTGATGTGAGACTATCTTCTCCATTTTGTCTTCTCCACAACCACCATTCTATTCCACCTATAGTGCTATGTCCATGGCTCACGCTCATGTATTGCGTGAAAGTTGAAAAAGTTTGAGAACATCAAAAGTATGAAACAATTGCTTGGCTTGTCATCGGGGTTGCGCATGATGTGAGTATTTTGTGTGAAGAAGATGGAGCATAGCCAGACTATATGATTTTGTAGGGATAACTTTCTTTGGCCTTGTTATTTTGAAAAGACATAATTGCTTTATTAGTAGGCTTGAAGTATTATTGTTTTTATGTCAAATGATAGACTATTGCTTTGAATCACTCGTGTCTTAATATTCATGCCATGATTAGACATATGATCAAGATTATGCTAGGTAGCATTCCACATCAAAAATTATCTTTTTTATCATTTACCTACTCGAGGACGAGCAGGAGTTAAGCTTGGGGATGCTGATACGTCTTCGTCGTATCTATAATTTTTTATTGTTCCATGCCAATATTCTACAACTTTCATATACTTTTGGCAACTTTTTATACTATTTTTGGGACTAACATATTGATCCAGTGCCCAGTGCCAGTTCCTGTTTGTTGCATGTTTTTTGTTTCGCAGAATATCCATATCAAACGGAGTCCAAACAGGAATAAAAACTAATGGAGATTTTTTTGGAATATATATGATTTTTGGGAAGAAAAATCCATGCGAGACGGTGCCCGAGGTAGCCACGAGGCAGGAGGGCGCGCCTGTCCCCGAGGCGCGCCCCTGACCCTCGTGGGCCACCCGTAAGGCGGTTGATGCCCTTCTTTCGCCGCAAGAAAGCTAATTTCCGGATAGAGATCGTGTCAAAATTCAGCCCAATCAGAGTTACGGATCTCTGGGAATATAAGAAACGGTGAAAGGGAAGAATCTGAGAACGCAGAAACAGAGAGAGACAGAGAGACAGATCCAATCTCAGAGGGGCTCTCGCCCGTCCCGTGCCATGGAGGCCATGGACCAGAGGGGAAACCCTTCTCCCATCTAGGGAGGAGGTCAAGTAAGAAGAAGAAGAAGGAGGGGGGCTCTCTCCCCCTCGCTTCCGGTGGCACCGGAGTGCCACCGGGGGCCATCATCATCACCGCGATCTACACCAACACCTCTGCCATCTTCACCAATATCTCCATCACCTTCCCCCCTCTATCTACAGCGGTCCACTCTCCCGCAACCTGCTGTACCCTTTACTTGAACATGGTGCTTTATGCTTCATATTATTATCCAATGATGTGTTGCCATCCTATGATGTCTGAGTAGATTTTCGTTGTCTATCGGTGGTTGATGAATTGCTATGATTGATTTAATTTGCTTGTGGTTATGTTGCTGTCCTTTGGTGCCCATCATATGATTGCGCGCGTGGATCACACCCTAGGGTTAGTTGTATGTTGATAGGACTATGTATTGGAGGGCAAGAGTGACAGAAGCTTCAACCTAGCATGGAAATTGATGCATATGGGATTGAAGGGGGACCAATATATCTTAATGCTATGGTTGGGTTTTACCTTAATGAACATTAGTAGTTGCGGATGCTTGCTAATAGTTCCAATCATAAGTGCATAGAATTCCAAGTCAGGGATGACATGCTAGCAGTGGCCTCTCCCACATAATACTTGCTATCGGTCTAGTAAAGTAGTCAATTGCTTAGGGGCAATTTCGCAACTCCTACCACTACTTTTCCACACTTGCTATATTTACTTTATTGTTTCTTTACTTACAACAACCCCTACCTTTTATTTACTTGCTCTTTATTATCTTGCAAACCTATCCAACAACACCTACAAAGTACTTCTAGGTTCATACTTGTTCTAGGTAAAGCGAACGTCAAGCGTGCGTAGAGTTGTATCGGTGGTCGATAGAACTTGAGGGAATATTTATTCTACCTTTGGCTCCTCGTTGGGTTCGACACTCTTACTTATCAAAAACTGCTGCGATCCCCTATACTCGTGGGTTATCAAGAGCCCTGCACGGCGGAGGGCCGACGAGGTGAACCGGGACGCAGGCGTCACGGGAGGAGCCTAGAGGACTGCGGGATCGCAGCGCGAGCTCTCGCTCCTCTCCCTGGCAATGCAAGGAAGGAGGGGATCGAGGAAGAGGGGCGCTGCGAGGGAAAGGTGGGGATCGAGGGGATGTGGATCGAGGGATGCGGGCACGGGCGCTCCTCTCCTGGCGGCGCTGGAGGGAGGAACGAAGGAGGAGGAGGGGGTTCGAGGGAGATGGGGTTCTCCTGGCGCTAGGTTAAAGGAGGAGGAGGGCCGACCTGGTGGGCTGAGAGGAAAAGAATGGGCCAGCCTCGCTGGGCTTCCTCTTCTCCCACTTGAGTTTTTTAGCAAAAAAATTAGAGAGAATAAAAGAAAGAGAGGTGTTAGGGAAGGAATTTGGTCAGGAGGACAATTTTCCCGGGATCATAAAAATATGAGGAATTTAAATAAAATGGTGAAAGGAATTTTAGAGAGAATAAAGTTCACACAAAGGAACATGTTTGAATTTAATTCAAACTTGCATGAATTTGTAACCTAACCAAACTGAATCCAAATGGGCTTAAATTTTATAGGATGACCCTACATAATATATATGATTTATGGGCAAAAGATGAACATTTATTTGAGCAATTCTATTTGCAACTCAAATAAATAGAGAAAAGGGAAAGAAAGAAGTGGCATAGGGATTTGAAACTTGGGTGAAACCAAGTTGGAAGTGAGCATGGGGTTGATGGAAAGATCAAGAGAAGAAAATAAGTTGCAATGCACATGAGCAACTAAATTAAACAAAGACAACAACTCACACGACGAAACTTGGAAAAACATGGAAGGCATCTGAAGCTCCGGTCTTGGGGCATCACAGAGTGTGGACATAGAACAACAAGAGTGTTGTGTTCAATTTTGGAATTTTTCGGGGTTCGTTTGGACATTTTTATACATTAACTGGGTTTTCCAGCCATTTTATGTGCATAATTCAAATTTGAACTACATGCACATTCTCTAGTGCATATAAACTGGTTGAAAAATCAAATATGTGTCCTTGGGTGCATGCTTAGGTCCCATGCAAGAAATGGGAATGAATTTCAAACACCCTGCCACCGTCACTCGGCCGCAAACATTGAGATACCTAGTTTTTAAATTATAGTAAATCCAACTCTTCTAAAATTCATGATACTTCGCATGCTATCATGGAGCGGCATCAACATGTCGTGGTAAAAAAATTGTCAGCTTCCTCAGGTTTAATTTGGTTTCCCCAGTTTAATTCGCTTTTAAATATAAAACACTCATCGCAAACGTTTTAGTTAGAACACCCGTATGCAAACCGACAGCTTCCCCAGGAAGCCAAGGGAAAATGTGGTGAGAAGGATTTATGCAGATCTTGATCACAAAAGTTTTAGATAGAACACCCGTATGCAAAGTGAGAGCAGCACATGATTTGTGCATCCCTTCAACGCAAATGGTTGTATTGGATGACCCGTGTGCAACCACGTACAAACAATTATTGGGTATGTTGCCATTTGTCAAACTGGAAAGATTTACATTTGTTTATCTAGTAACGTTGCCATTTGTCAATCCTTGTAACATTGTGATTTGTCAACATATGCATCTAGAAGTAATTAGCACTATTTGATTTTTCAACTAAAATTCAGTAATTAAGCATAGATTTCATTCATAGATTAAGCAGTCGTTCTTAATTTATACAACAGTTCAACTCGACAGCTGAACCGACCAAACTTCTCCCCAATTGTTGCCAACCACGTACTGAAATAGCTAGTTTAACTATATATACTAGCTAATTTTAAGTACGTTGTACAGTTCGACCACACATCTATAATTAGATGAACTAAACAAAATAGCCCCTAAATACTATTACTACCACGGAGGGGCTTTGTGCTACTTCCGGCAGCCTCTCCTCTGCCGAGCGCGCTCACCCCCTCAGTAAGAGGCAGAGAAGGAGGAGGAGCCTACCGACGAGCTGGACAAATGCAATACGGTGCCTGCTGGTGCTGCATGTTCAGCGAGGCTCACCAGCTCGAACACTCACTGCCGCTCCAGACGATCGCTCTCGAAGCGGCCGGACTGCTCGTACATCTCCTGATTCCTTGCTTCGGTGTCGGTGTGTGATGTGTCCACGACTGCGGTAAGGCTCTTTGCATGCTCGATGAGGCGCTCCTCCTCCTCCCGCAGGAACTCGATGTAGCACGCAAGGTCGCTGACGCACGTGCGGGCCTCCACCTCCGCCTCCCGCCTTCGGGCCGTGGTGCCGGAGCGGGTGATAATCCCGGCGGTCGACGGTGGGCTGGCGGCCACGGCGGCCGACAATGGGGTGGTGGCCACGACCACCACCTCTCGCTTTCGGGCCGTGATGGCAGAGCAGGTGATGGCCATGGTGGTCGGCAGTGGGGTGGCAGCCACGATGGCCACCTCCCGCCTTCGGGATGCAGCGACGGAGCGGGAGATGGCCCGGCTTTCGACGGTGGTGTGGCAGCAATGGCGGCCGGCAACAGCTGCCGACGGGCAGCGGCGGTGGAGCGTGTGGTGGGTGTTCCGCAAACACCCAACAAGGACGCCACGCGCACTACACTGCGCCGGGGACTATGCCGCCGCCGCGGTGTAGCCTCCCAGCTGGAGCTGTCCTCTGATGATGGCGGAGTGGCTGAGTGACGACGACGGACCTGTGCCATTGGCGATTGTGGGAGAAGCAGATGAGATAAGCTACAGGGAGGGAGGGGAAAATGCGACACATGACTCGCCGACCGTGAGGGTTTTTATAGCAGGCCGGCAAGCATTGCGATTTTGGGGGATTTCACCGAGTCAGGCGGGAAGCTTGTGCGGGAACCTGCGAGGTTGTGCGGGAATGGGCTCACCGACGATTCATTGGCGCCACCATTTGGCCAAAAGAACACCCCCGCGCGCTGCGCAAGCTTGCGCTATAAGCTGTCTGCAGCAGCGGGGTGACAAGACGTGTGAGAGGACACATTTAATAAAAAAACGTTTGCGATTTAATTACCTACTATACCCCCGTCCTGGTTTATAAGTAGGATTTAACTAATAAAATACGAATACATGTCGCCAAAGATTATATCGTTGGAGTCGTATTTGAACATATTTTGCAGCTATACAATTTTTCTAACATGCAATAACACTGTTTTGCTTAAATTTAAGGTTATATACCAGCAAGCGTTTGCCCGCAACACACACGGCTTATTCCATCACAAACAGCTCAGATGGATCAACTGTATGCCATGTATCGCACACGCAACTCTAATCTGATTCGTGCTTGATGTCTCCAACACCGCTTGCACAGTTTGTCTTAGTTTCCACGTATCACTATGCCATCCTCTGCTCGTGTCCCTCGGCAAGCTCTGCTCGCCGTTAGGCGCCACGGTGCGCTCTGTCGCGTCCGGTGGCGTGCTCTGCTCGTGTCCGTCGGCGCGCTCGGCTTGTGGATAGCTTTTCCTTGCGCATTCAACTGCTATATGCATATATATATATATATATGCTAGCAAGATGCCTGTGCGTTGCACGGAACATCAAGATACATTTGTATAAGTAGTTTATCTTGTGAGAGAAAATGATGAATGAGGGAAGTCCTTATCTTCAAGTGTGGAGAGAGGTGCGGGTATCTTTTTGCAAAATTGTCATAGTTTGCTTTCTAACCGTCAGATATAGATCGGACGGTCTATATTACATGATGGCAGGCACACCATCATCACCAACTCGGTCTTTTATAAGAGTAGAGATAGAGATGGTTGATCGCCGTTGAGGTGACCGCGGAGCGCTTTGCTCACGTCCCTCCACGTGCGCTGTGCCAGCGGTTGGGCGTGCACACGATCACGTTGGGGTCCCCATATGCATGCGGTTGCGCCGCGTGCGTTGCCACGCGATGCAGTTATGTGCGGCACGATGGAGTTACGCGCTGCAAATTAGAACTGCCATCAGGGCCTACCAATATTCCTGGCCGTCCGGCTTCCCCTTTAATTCTCGCCGCCATTATAACCTTAGTATCTTCAACCTTTAGATCGCACCCCACAACACAATAAGCACACCCACGACGACACGTAGAGAGAGGATGTCCAGCGGCGATCCAATGGAGTTCGGCGAGCATAGAGTGGAGACCCACGCAAGGGAGACGGATCTCTCGGTGGTGTACACCATCGACCCGGCCATGGTGGACGACTACATCAACAACGTTGAGCAGTTGCTTGCTCAAGACAAGTATAAGGTGGTCGGCATCGACCTCCAGTATACCACCGGTCGTCCCAGCATAGATCAGAAGGTTGCCGTCGCCCAGTTGTGCGTGGGCCATCATGTCCTCATCTACCACTACTGCATGGCCACAAAGCCTTGCGACCGTTTCCACAGGTTAGTCAACAGCTCCGACTACAAGTTCGCCACGGTGGAAACCACCAACGATGTAAACACGCTCCGTGTTACGGGCTTGGCCTGCAAGAACCTTGTCGAAATCCGTGACCACTACAGGGTCTAGGGCAGCATGAAGAAGGACTCCCTGGTCGAACTCGCCTCGGCCATCATCGACCCCTACTACGAAAATATGAAGCAGGATACCCAGAGAACAAGTCTCGTATCCTGGCACGGGGCCTGGATGCGACAACTGGATGAACCTCACCTCAGGTTCGTGGCTAAGAGCGTGTACATGTGCTACGAGATGCACAGGTGGATCGTTAACATGAGGAAGTGCCTCGTTACCAAAATCGATGAGCCCGGATCGAGCCACAAGCAGAGCAAGCGTCACAAGAAGTAGATGATGATCAGATGATCGTTTATGCTAGTTAATCATGCATCTATTATATAGTTTACTTTATTGTTGGTGTGTGGAAATGTCATGTGTGTAGTAGCCGCCTATGTAATTATACATGTAATAGTTTACTTTGGTGTGTGCAAATGCCATGGTTGCAGTAGCCACCTATGTAAGTGGATATTTAATTTGGTTATGCAAGCATGTCCTTATAGGGGTGTGTGTGTGTGTGTCTATATATATATATGTGTGTGTGTGTGTCTATATATATATGTGTGTCTGTGTCTATATATATATGTGTGTGTGTGTGTCTATATATGTGTGTGTGTGTCTATATATATATAGGACAACACTATTCTAATCCGAGGATTAGAATAGTTATTCTCATCACAGTCAGCCCTATAAGGGACCGACACATGTTCCCGAGATCCTAAAATAGAAAAAACAAGAAACCTGGCCGGTCCATCAAAGCATTCTGACCGGCCCACTCACCAGGTCATGACCTTCCCAACCACCCCCACCTCTCGCATCGCACCACTCTCTGCCCAAATTCTCCCGCTGCCGGCGCCGCCCGCCGCCGCCCACCGTTGGCCCCAGCGCGCCGCTCGCCGCCGCCCACCGCCGGCCCTAGCACGCCTCCCGCCGCCGCCCACCCCGGCCCCAGCGCACCACCCGCCGCCGCCCACCCCAGGCCCCAGCGCGCCACCTGCCGCCGCCCACCCCCGGCCACATCGCACCACCTGCCGCCCCGCGCATCGCTGGGTCCCAGCGCGCCACCGGCCGCAGCCCATCCCCGGCCAAAGCGCACCACCCGCCGCCCCTCGCATCACCGGGCCCCAAACAGGAACCAGGGTCGCCCCCCCTCCACAATCATCCCGTGCCGCCGCCAGCCTCCAAGATCTTGCGCCATCAGTCTCCTCCAACCGTCCCCAGTTCTCGTCGCCTATCCCTTGATGCCATGGATATCTCCTGCTACTCTGACTTCCTGCTGTGATGCCTCTGCAACTTGTCCAACCATAACTCGCCGCCGATTCCAGCTTCTAAGCGCAGCAATGGAGGAGTTGACCTTACAGCCCTGCCGCTTTGAACTTCTTGTCTTTTTGCTAGTGGCCCCATGCCCTCGTGCTGCAACCACTTCTTGCAGCACGCCCACCCATTCCGGTCCTCCTCAAGCTCACTCCCCCTCGCGGCCGTGAGATCCTCGCCGGCGACACCGGGCTCCATTTTGGTGAAGACAAAAAAGGGGATTCGGAGGGTGATGAGACAGATGCGTGCTTGGAGACCCCTGTCCTGCTCCTGCCTACGGCGAGAACTCCGGCAACCCATGTTCTGCTCCATCTTACGCTCAAGCCGGCGGCCCTCCTCTCAGCGCGCGTGCGATGTGTGTTATGCTCTGGCCGCAATGCTCAGTTGTGCTCTCCGTGAGGCACATTCATCTTTTTTGTTTGTTTGACAGCACGTGAGATACAATCATCTATGTTTTCATTTTTCGAAGTTCAGATATGACAAAAATAACTCGTGGTTGTAGACAACCAATGTCAGGCCGAGCAAATTACTCCTAGCAGGTCGAACAAAATGCTTGAGGCTGGTCAAAGAAAAAAATTACTTGTGTCCAGAAAATAAAATTAATTGGCCATGTGCGTTGAGGTGAGCGTGTGCATAGTTTTAATTCTTTTTAGAAATAGAAAAATCCTTTCTTTTATAAACGTATAAGTACTCTGTTATTGTTAAAACGCAGAACTCCAAATAAAATAAAAAAGTGGCACAAAATTTAAGTAAAACAAATTGAGGCCTGGTGTCGCCAAAATTGGTACAACTATAGCTATCGTACTGCCTAAGGGATTTTTCAGATATCAACTTGAAACATAAATCATGCAGGAACAAAAATGAACTTTTTCTCCACATGTTCATGTTTCAGAAGTTTGGAAGTTCATGTGAGCCAAATACAGAAGAAATCCATCAAACAAAAAGGGACAACACATATAAAGAAATAGATTTTCTCTATTTCTAAAAAAATAAAACCAAGAAGGTCAAAATAAAATAACAGAGCAGTTTGACGCACATTAAAATTTTGGAATTTTCTCATTTCTAGAAAATAACCAAAGTTTTTAAAAGTTAGATTTTCCTCATTTCTAAAAAAATTAGAGAGAAGGCCAACTCAAAATTACAGACCAACTCAAAAAATGTTTATAAAAATGGATTTAAAGAAAACTAGAAAAAAAGAACTGAGAAGGTCAGAAAACATAGATGTTCAAATTTGAAAATCCTAGAAGTTCAATTTGAAATAACCAAGAAGGTCGAAAAACCTAGAAGTTCAAAGGTAAAAACCTAGAAAATTATTTCTTATTTAAAGCCATATTTTTCTCTAAGAAGTTCAAAGTAAAATAAGAGAGAAGTTCAAAGGTTAAAAATACTTAGATGTTTTCTCGTTACTAAATAATAAAATGAAGAAGTTGAAATTAAAAAATGAATTAAAGAATCGACCATGATGATCAAAACTAAAAAAAGTCAAAATCATGTTTATTTAAAAATAAAAAACAAACACTTTACTCAAAAAATAAAAAATGTGAAGTTCAAATTAAAATAACACAGAAGTTCAACGTATATTAAAACCTAGGATTTAGAAGTTCAAAAAACAAAAACAAAAAACAATGTCATTTTGGGCATTTTCCGCCAATACTAAAGATTAAACCTAGAAGTTCAATTTAAAAAATTGAGTAGTTCAATGCATATCAAAAACTTAGTTTTTTCTTGTTACTATATAATAAAACTAAGAAGTTCAATTTTTAAAAGCAGAGCAGTTTGATATTTATTTGAAATCTCAATTTTTCTGGTTACTAAAGAATAAGACCAATAAGTTCTATTCGAAATAATGAGGAGGTTCTATTAAAATAAACCTAGAAGTTCAAATTTAACGAAGTGGCTCAATGTCTATCAAAAAGTAGGATTTTTTCCGCTACTAAAAGAAATAAAATCAGGAAGTCCAAATCAAAAGATGTAGAAGTTCGATGATTATAGAAAACTTGGATTTTCCTCGTTATTAAAGAATGGAAAACAAGAAGTTCAAAAATTAAATAACAATAAGTTCAACTTAAAATAAATAGAGCGCTTCAAAATTTCATAAAAAAGATTAGGAAAAACCAGGAAGTCCATATTAAAAAGATGGAAAAGTTCGATAATTCTATAAAACTCAGGTTTTCCTCGTTATTAAAGAATGGAAACAATAAGTTCAAAAATAAAAAACAAGAAGTTCAACTTTTGAAAATAGAGCGCTTCAAAATTTCATAAAAAGGATTAAGAAAATCAGAATAAAAATTCATTAAAAAACTCATATATTTTCATGTAACCGAGAGAAGTTCAGATTGATAACTGCCAGAAGTTCACGTACTACATGGTGTGCATTTTCTATTAAAAAGAATAAAAAGCAAAGACTAAAAGTTTGTTGATATAAGTTCAAGTCCTCCGTTGGAGAAATTTTAAAAAATATTGTGAGAGAGGTTTATACAAAAGAAATACCATTTGTGTAACACTTGACGAATGGATGAGAAAATTACAAATGAAAAATACGTCACAGAAGTTCAAAAAAACAGTAGGAAGTTCACCTACTACACTGAATGAATATCAGATGAAAACTTTTAAAATCGTCGCGAGTATGAAAAAAGGATAAACACGGGAAAGTTGCGTGTTTACAGCAACTTTCCACTGGTATATCACTTGCTCAATTCCGGTGAGTGGATGGAGAGCTACAAGCAGTGGATGGAGAGCTACGAGCAAAAAAACACGTGAAAAACAGAGTGAAGTTCAAGTAGACATGCCGAGAAGTTCAGGTTCTTCACGCGGTGCATTTTCGAAGAATCTATTTCTTGATAAAGGAAGAATGAATGATCTCGCCATTTTCGAAATTACTTGAAAACGGCAAGGATTCAGAGAAAACCATCAACATGAAAAAGTTACGCATTTTCCGTAGCTTTTCGGTGGTATAATATTTGCCCCATTCCGATAAAGTTTGTAGAAATTACGACAAAAATATGTTTTTAATCATTTTCAAAACTGACATAACACCGTAATGAAATAGGAGAAACAATATATACAAAAAAATTTCGCATTCCTTTAAGCTTTCCAACGCCATATGATTTGCTGCATTTGGACGTACGGTTAAACAATTAGCTCGAAAATACGAACTCGGTTGAACTTGTACCGTTTTCTAAATTACTTTTAAACCATTCAAAATTAGAAAAGCCTTTTAACATAAAAAAGTAGCGCATTTTCATAAACTTTCCAACGCCATATTATTTGCCTCAATTGGATTAGCCGTTTAGAAATGACATCGAAAATACAAACTCGGGTGTTCGGTTTGCGAAATTTTACGATTTTCCGAACTACTCTTTAACAGTAAGGAGTTAGAGAAAACTTTCAACATGTGGAAGGATTGGTTTTGTAGCAGCTTTCCAACGCCATACTATTTGCCTCATTCCGATAAACGGTTTAAAAATGCGATCGAAAATATGATTTATGTTTTTTGTGTGAAGAAAAAACGGTTGACAAAACTGCTCTTAAATCGCTTACATTTTGCCAAAAAATTAACTTGGGTCATGGTACTGATGTCCATAGCTATCCAATGGCATATCGCAAGCCCCATTTAGACACCTTCTAGTTGTAGTTCAACCTAGTACTCGGGGAAGCTCAGGCGCGTTACTCGGGAAGTTCATGTTGTGATCAGAATATTATTCTGATCCCGTGATCAGAATAGTGTTTATGTATATATATATATAGAGAGAGAGTAGGACTATTCTGATCCCAGGATCAGAATAGTTATTCGGATCACGGTCGGCCTATATAGGGCACGAAGACACGTTCCCGAACTCCCGAAACCCACGAAGAAGAAGAAGAAAGCCCACTCCACGCCCCCTCGTCCCCCACCTCATCTGATCCCCAACCTCCCGACCTCCCCAGTCCTAGCGACGGCCACCTCCACCTTACCCCGCCTACACCCGGCGTCGCCGCCCGCGCCTCCTTCTAGTGAGTCGCCGCCCCCACCCCCTCCCACTCCTGCCTCGCCGGCAACCGGGCACCGCCATGCCCGCCCTTCCCTTTGACCGATCTCCTCCTTCCTCCCTGTCGAAGCCGTGGGAGCACCCATCCGGCCGCCCAGACCCCAGCCGGTGACGCCGCCATCGCCACGCAGCCGTAGCCACGCCCCTGACGACGGCGCCGCCGCAGCCACGCCGCCGCTGGTGATGCCACCGCAGCCCCGAGCCCAACCGATGACGCGCCACACCACCTGCCGGAACACCTCGGGGTCACTGGATCCGCGCGAGGATCTTCACCACCCTCCACTCTCCGGCGACCACCAGCCCGCGTGCGGATGGGGTGATATCCTGCAGATCGAGGAGGCATCAAACTTCAGATGGAGGAGGCCACAACCTGCAGCTGGCCACGCGCCATGGTCGCGCATCGCCGACATCATCCATCACGCTCGGTACCTCCTGAGCGTTGGAGTGAAGGTCGACTCCTATACTCTCTGCTGTTCAATTTCTACTGGTCCTGTAGCTCCTAAATCCGTCGCGCACTTATATCCAATGGTTCTTGCGTGTGTGTTTTGTCCTGCAGAGCGAGCACCCTCACCCTGATCCAATCTGCGGCAGCGCCCCAGAGTAAGCAGCCCTGAGCTGTTCAAGTATGAAGCCCCGGGCCATTCAACGACGGAGCTGCCGACCGTTCGTGAAGACAACATCCCGGATCCTGCTGCCCACCATCAAGTTCAACTTCTGTTGAATCATGTAAAGGGAGACTTATTGTGAGAGCGATCCCCTCTTTAACTTTTTTTGTTCAAAAATTTGTTAGCTACTTGAGCTTCAGCTAGCATGTGTATGTGGCTACCAAGGTGGCATGCATTCAGCCTGTGTATGTGACCACATGTCGCGAGTTGCTATCTGACTGAAACGACTTATGTACACTAGGATCTCCATGTACTGAACATGTTAAAAAAGATATCTCATGTATATTCACCCCCTGTTTGTTTCTTGTGGTATTTCAAGCCGCCACTACCATTTGAATTTTTTGTCTGATGGTCCACGTCTTATAAGTAAACACTCTAAAACAACAGAATTTTATGCAATACTAGCAAACAGTAAGTGCGAACTTCTCCGTTTACATGCACCTAAAGAAGTATGTATTTTTAATGTAATCTGGAAGTTCAAAGATTATATTCCAGAGAGTTCAATCATTGGATTTTGGGAAGAATTCATCTTACTGATAAATAATGAATAGAGAAAAAAAAATACAAAATAGGTTTTTGGTCAGTACTAAATAGGTTAGGAATTGTTTGGCGTTGGTGGGGTGTTAGAGCATTACTACTACTTGGTTCACTTCCATTTCAAGGGTCTTGCTTGAAGATATCTTTGAAGTCATAAACAAAGTTGTCTTGATTTCAAATAGCGGTCAATGGGTTGAGGTATGAAGCTGAACTAGTTGTTATGCCTCTGAACATCTACCTCTTTCCTGCAGGTCTTGATCCTGGTGCTTGTCGCCATTCACGAGGAAAGATAGTCGGTCTTTGAACGGGTGAGTGATCTTGCTGTTGCTGGGATGCTATTCAACATGGGGATTTGATCTCCCTTGAGGTGCAGTGTAGCGAGATATATGCTGCTGCCACTTTTGGATTTACTGTTGAGATGGTCGCTCAAGCTCAATATTGATTAGTCCTTCCCCTAGATCTTTCCCTACATGCTCTGTAGGTCATCAGTAAGAACAAAAAGTATGCCTCTAAGCTGCTTGTGTTTATTCCACAAAATAAATTAGTATGGCTGCACACGGTCGACTATTCTTGACTAGTTTCTGTAGTAATTTGTATGGCTGACAATTTTTAGCAGTAATTAACATGCCTGCAGTCCATTATGTCTGATTTTCAGCAGGCCAACTTGATTAATGCTACTGCAACTCATCTTCAAAAGTGTACATGGACGCAGTGTGAAATTTGTTCCTGCTGTTGTTGTTTAGATAGATCACATTAGAACATTTTGTACGAACCATTTACTCAAGTGAGAGAGATAGGCTTCTTCGTAGTTCATCTATTTCCTGGCAAAAGCAGAAAGTGTAACGACATTTGTTCCCTACGTGAATAAATTTGTGTTCCTATGTGAAGTAATGTTTTGTTCCTGGACTAAGAACATTCTGTCGCAGTGTGGATAAATTTTTATTCGTATGCGAAGTACCTTTCCTAAAAAACCATATTGATTGAGAACTAAAAAGGGCATGCTTTTTTAATAATCTATAAGTTCAACGAGTTCCACCCAGAAAGTTAAAAAGACATTGTTTTTTAGGGAGAACGAATCCTGCCTAGAAGATGCATATGGAATAAAAAAATCATTCATCAGGCAGCAGTACAGAGATAAAGTTTATTTTGTTGTGGTCACTCACTCCCATTTCTAGAAAAAGCCTAGAGGTTCAAATATAAAATATGAAAAAGTTCAATTTTTTGTTGTGGTCGCTAACAATGGTTTAAATTTATATTTGTGACGGTCAAACTGTTGTGTTCGAGAAGAACAAGTGTATTATGTGTATGTCAACAAGTTCAACCTATTTAAACATGCAAGGAAAAACATGGGAGATTTGCGATTTTTTAGAACTTGAAGTGACAAATAAATTTAAAAGAGCAGAAAAAAATTTAAGTCTAGAAAATTCACTTCAAAACAAAATTACAACATGTGAGTATCAGTGTGTGGGTGTGTGTTATATTATGTGTGTGTGTAACTTTGCACAAAAATAAACTCTAGAAGTTCACACAACCCCAAAAAGCCTATAAGTTAAAAGACAAAACACTAGACATTTTTTCATCTCTGAAACTATACCAAGAAGTTCAAATTTAAGATACATAGCTGGTTGAAGTTTATAAAAATAGGAAATTTTTGTATCTAAAGAAAAGCAAGAAGTTCAAATTAACATAAAACATGACTTTGATGTTTCTTTTAATAAAAAGAACATTGTTTTACGGTTTCAAAAAAAATGGAAAAAGAAAGTATTTCAAATAAACCCAGAAGTCCAAATTGTAAAAATAGATAGGTTCAATATTTATAAAAAAGCACATGTTTTCTTTCGTTACTAAAGAATAAAATTAAATAATTTCAAATTAAAATAAAAGGAGTAGTTTGATGTTTAAGGAAAACTCAAATTCTTTCCATTTCTAGGAAATATGAAAGTATGAGGTTCAACTTAAAAAAAGTTTGATGCTTATTCGAAAACATATTTCCTTTCTAAGAATATGACTAAGAAGTTGAAATTAAAATAACAGAGAAGTTCGAAGTATATAAAAAACTCAGATTTGTTGCAAGAAGTTCACGTACACCTTCGTGCACGGTTCAAAATTTATATCGCGGGACGTCCGACCTCCAGTTACATGTTTTAAAATAACAAAAAATGACATCCGACATTCAATTGCGTGTAATTCGACGTACACACGAAAATGTGACATAAGTTCATAGTGAAAACAACGAGAAGTTCAAGTACTGCAATGAATGCATTTCAGGTGAGAATAAAAAATATAGAAAAATAAAAGCTTAAAAGGTTTGTTGAAAGAAGTTCAAGTGCTCTGTCCGGGTAAGTTAAAAAATTCTTGCGAGAGAGGTTCACCTTGTATTTCCAAGTTCGATTTTTCCCATATAAAAATCGAATAAAATTCTTTACTCAAAATATAAAAAGGTGAAGTTCAAATTTAAATAATAGAGAAGTTCGGAGTTTATTAAAACCTAGGATTTACCTGTTCAAAAAATAAAAAACACAATGACATTATTTGCACTTTTAAAAACAACTCATAAACAAAAAAATGGTTGCTAGAAGTTCAAGTGCTTGGCGAGGAAAAGTTCAAAAAATTCTTGCGAGAGAGGTTCACCGTGTATTTAGATGTCTAAAATACATAAAAAAATATGTTGTTTTTTGTGTTTTAAAATAATTCTCTCAAACTAGAGAGAAGTTCAAAGTGATAACAACCAGAAGTTCATGTACTACATGATGTGTATTTCATATAAGAAAAATACAATAAAGTGAAACAACGTGAAGTTCAAATAGACATGCCCGAGAAGTTCAACTACTTCACGCAGTGCAAAAAACAACATGTCAAAAAACAGAGTGAGGGTCAAACAAGCATGCCCGAGAAGTTCAACTACTTCACGCAGTGCGTTTCCATTCTCAATGAAGGCATAAATCATGATCTCGTCATTTCTCTAATTTACTTCAAAACAACAAGAATATCATTTGTTAAATTCAAGTCCTCGGTCAGAGAAAGTTAAAAAATATATTGTGAGAGAGGTTTGTACAAAGAGAATATCATTTGTGTAACACTGACGAAATGGATGGGGAAATTAAAAACGAAAATACGTCACAGAAGTTCAACGTGAAAACAACACGAAGTTCGACTACTATAGTGAATGAATTTGAGATGAAAAACTTTTAAAATTGTCGCGAGTATGAAAAAACGATCAACACGGGAAAGTTGCGTGTTTACAGCAGCTTTCCATCGGTATATCACTTACTCAATTCCGGTGAGTGGATGGAGAGCTACGCGCAAAAAAGGCACGTGAAAAACAGAGTGAAGTTCAAGTGGACATGCCGAGAAGTTCAGGTTCTTCACGCGGTGCATTTTCGAAGAATCTGTTTCGCGATAAAGGCAGAACGAACGATATTGCCATTTTCGTAATTACTTGAAAACGGCAAGGAATCACAGAAAACCATCAAGAAGAAAAACTTTTGAATTTTCCGTAGCTTTTCAGCGGTATATTATTTCCCCCATTCCGATAAAGTTTGTAGAAATTACGGCAAAAATACGTTTTTAGCCATTTTCAAAACTGACATAAAACTGTAATGAATTAGGAGAAACAATACATACAAAAAAGTTTGCATTTCTTCAAGCTTTCCAACGCCATATCATTTGCTGCATTTGGACGCACGGTTAAAAAATTAGCTCGAAAATACGAACTCGGTGGAACTTGTACCGTTTTCTAAATTACTTTCAAACCGTTCAAAATTAGAAAAAAAACATGAAAAAGTAGCGAATTTTCATAAGCTTTCCAACGCCATATTATTTGCCTCAATTGGATTAGCCGTTTAGAAATGGCATCCAAAGTACAAACTCGGCTGTTCGGTTTGCGAAATTCTACGATTTTCCAAATTATTCTTTATACGTAGGGAATTACAGAAAACTTTCAACATGTGGAAGGAGCAGTTTTACAGCAGCTTTCCAACGCCATATTATTTGTCTCATTCCAATAAATGGTTTAAAAATGCGATCGAAAATACGATTCACGTTTTTTGTATGAAGAAAAAACGATTTTCAAAACTGCCCTTAAACCGCTTACATTTTGCCAAAAATTTAACTTGGGTCATGATACTGATGTCCATAGTTTTCCAACGGTATATCACAAGCCCCATTTGGACACCTTTTAGCTGAAGTTCAACCTAGTTCTCGGGGAAGGTCAGGCGCGTTACTCGGGAAGTTCATGTTGTGATCAGAATATTATTCTGATCCTGTAATCAGAGTAGTGTTTATATATATATATATATATATATATATATATATATATATATATATATATATATATTGTCCTGTATGCAATCCCATCGCACAACACACACGTCTTGTTAAGTTGACCCGTTTCTGTTCTCTTGTGTCAACGCAAACAATTCATTCGAGTGAACCGCATGACGTATATCGCACACACCTTGATGTGGCTAACCGTTTCTTTTGTGTTGCCTAATCACAAATAGTTCATCCGAGTGAACCGTATGTTGTATATCGCACACACATTCATCTGGCTGCCCGTTTCTTTTGTTTTGCCTAATCACAAACAGTTCATCTGAGTGAACCGTATGTTGTGTATCGCACACGCCTTCATTTGGCTGCCCGTTTCTTTTTTCCCCCACCTCACAAATAGTTAATTGAATTGAACCGTATGCCCTTCATCGCACACGCAACTAAAATCTAAACCGTGTTTGATGCATCCTCCATCGCAAACATTTTGCACCTTTTTTGATGGTTTTCATACACCACCATTTTTGATTATTGGATCGCACATAGTTCCTCGAAGGGTCTCTGATCGTAGTGTCGCGTTAGCAGCATCCTGCAGTAGTGAACCTTGGGATACCTGGTTTTTAAATTCTAGTTAATCCAAAACTTGTCTAAAATTCATGAAACTTGGCATGCTATCATGGAGTGGCATCAACATGTCATGGTAAATTTTTTGTCCCATTTGGGGCAGGTTTGGGTATATGCTTCGCACAAACCAGAGCTTCTCACAACAAGCATGATGGTTTCGGCAGGGAACGCCCCACCTTTGGGGATGAAACGATATCCGTTGCCTCCTATTGCTTTCAAAAATCTTCTCGTGTCAACATAGAACAGCAGGAGTATTGTGTTATTTTTTGTGATTTTTTGGGGTTCGTTTGGACATTTTTATGCATTAAATGAGTTTTCAATGCATTTATGTGCATAATTCAAATTTGAACTACATGCACATGCTCCAGTGCATATAAATTGGTTGAAAAATCAAATCTGTGTCCTTGGGTGCATGCTTAGGTCCCATGCAAGAAATGGGAATGAATTTCAAACACCAGGGCACCGTTGATTGTCGGCAAAACATTGAGATGCCTGGTTTTCAAATTCTAGTAAATCCAAAACTCGTCTAAAATTCATGAAACTTGGCAAGCTATCATGGAGCGGCGTCAACATGCCGTGGTAATATTTTGTCCCATTTGGGGCAGGTTTGGGTATATGCTTCTCACAACAAGCAGGATGGTTTCGGTAGGGAACGCCCCACCTTTGGGGACGAAAGATATCCATTGCTTCTTATTGCTTTCAAAAAAATTCTCGTGTCAACAAAGAACAACAGGAGTGTTGTGTTACTTTTGTGATTTTTCGGGGTTCGTTTGGACATTTTTATGCATTAAGTGAGCTTTCAATGCATTTATGTGCATAATTCAAATTTGTACTACATGCACATGCTCCAGAGCATATAAATTGGTTGACAAATCAAATCTTTGTCCTTGGGTGCATGCATAGGTCCCATGCAAGAAATGGGAATGAATGTCAAACACCCTGCCACCGTCACTCATCCGCAAACATTGAGATACCTTGTTTTTTAATTCTAGTAAATCCAAAACTCGTCTGAAATTCATGAAACTTGGCACCCTATCATGGAGCGGCATCAACATGTCGTGGTAATTTTCTTGTCCCATTTGGGGTAGGTTTGGGTATATGCTTCTCACAGAGCAGAGCTTCTCATAAGAAGCATGATGGTTTTGTTAGGGAACATCCCACCTTTGGGGACGAAACGATATCCATTGCCTCTTATTGCTTTCAATTTTTTTCTCCTGTCAACATAGAACAACAGGAGTGTTGTGTCATTTTTCTTATTTTTCGGGGTTCTTTTGGACATTTTTATGCATTAACTGAGTTTTCAATGCATTTATGTGCATAATTCAAATTTGAACTACATGCACATGCTCCAGTGCATATAAATTGGTTGAAACATCAAATTTGTGTCCTTGGGTGCATGCAAGAAATGGGAATGAATTTCAAACACTAGGGCACCGTTGATTGCCGGCAAAACATTGAGATACTTTGTTTTTAAATTCTAGTAAATCTAAAACTCGTCTGAAATTGATGAAACTTGGCATGCTATAATGGAAGCGAACCCGACATGATGTGGTATTTTTCGTGTCCACTTTGAGAGAAGGCGCACTCGAATAATGATAGCCAACAAAGGCATTTTGAAAAAATAGCTGCCACTTTAATATCTCAAACGTTTGTATAATTCAAACCGTGTGCGTTCTGTTAACCATTCACGTGACGCCACATGTCTTGGTTTTAATGGCTATAGGAGGTGCCGTGTGGACGGCTACTTGACTGAATAGGAGGCGTGCGAGTGCAGTCCGGTGCGCAGGCTCACCAGGAAGCGTACAAGCTGTTCAATGCAGGATTTGTGCATCTCTTCAACGCAAACGGTTCAGATTACGGTATGCAAATTAAAGCCGGACTTTGACGCTAAGCTAAGAGACACTGTGATTTGTCAAAATATGCAGCTAAAAATCAATAGCACTATCTATCTTTTGCTACTAAAATTCAGTAATTAAGCATAGATTTCATTCATACTAGAGATTAAGTAGTCGTTCTCACCGGGAAGTGAGACAACCTTGGACCGCCGCTCACCTCGCTCCCACCGGTCTATATTAATGGCGCCGCCGAGCGGCCGCACCCCCCATCCTCGCTACACACACAATTCCTCTCTCTCCGCCCGCATCCTCGATGCTGCTCTGAGTCCTCAAAGCCGTTAGTGTACGAGGATGTCGCCGAAGCGCCCCATTGGAGGGAGTGACGACGCCGGGGTTGCTGAAGCACCGGAGCACGACGTGAATATGGAGACAGAGGTTTCCGTCGCCACCGACGAGGTAGAGAACGAGGCTGCCAACAAGCGGAGGCGTGTCGAGAAAGAACTGCAAGCGACTCTAGCAGGCCTATACTTCATCAACAACCTCCCCGATGATATTTTGATGGTCATCATATCCCTCCTCACAATCAAATATCGGGCGAGGATAGCCGCCCTTTCTCGGCAGTGGCATACCCTATGGCTCCGCACCCCTGTCGACCTCCTCAACGCCCACAAGCTCTGCCATGGCTATCGCCAAAGCTTGGATGCGTTCTCCCAGATCCTCGGCAGTCACGATGGCCCAATCAAAGGCCTTATTGTCGGTGTCAAAACTGGCGGATCTCGGGTAGGGGGTCCCGAAATATGCATCTAAGGTCGATGGTAACAGGAGACAGGGGACACGATGTTTACCCAGGTTCGGGCCCTCTCTATGGAGGTAATACCCTACGTTCTGCTTGATTGATATTGATGAATACGAGTGAGGGAGTCCTGGATTAGGGGGTGTTCGGATAGCCGAACTATACCTTCAGCCGGACTCTTGGACTATGAAGATACAAGATTGAAGACTCCGTCCCATGTCCGGAAGGGACTTTCCTTGGCGTGGAAGGCAAGCTTGGCGATACGGATGTTCAGATCTCCTACCATTGTAACCGACTTTATGTAACCCTAACCCTCTCCGGTGTCTATATAAACTGGAGGGTTTTAGTCCGTAGGACAACATACACATCAACAATCATACCATAGGCTAGCTTCTAGGGTTTAGCCTCTCTGATCTCGTGGTAGATCCACTCTTGTACTACCCATATCATCAATATTAATCAAGCAGGACATAGGGTTTTACCTCCATCGAGAGGGCCCGAACCTGGGTAAAACTTCGTGTCCCTTGCCTCCTGTTACCATCCGGCCTAGACGCACAGTTCGAGACCCCCTACCCGAGATCCGCCGGTTTTGACACCAACATTGGTGCTTTCATTGAGAGTTCCTCTATGCCGTCGCCGTCAGGCCCGATGGCTCCTACGATCATCAATGGCGATGCAGTCCAGGGTGAGACCTTCCTCCCCGGAGAGATCTTCGTCTTTGGCAGCTTCGCACTGCGGGCCAATTCACTTGGCCATCTAGAGCAGATCGAAAGCTACGCCCCTGGCCGTCAGATCAGATTCGGAAGTTTAAACTACACGTCTGACATCAGCGGGGACTTGATCTTCGACGGATTCGAACCACTGCCGAGCGCGCTGCACTGTCACGACGAGCATGATCTAGCTCTGCCGCCGAACAGTGCCCTGGAGGCCGCACCCGCATCGGCTCCGACCCTTAGTTCGGAGCCAACCGCGCCGATCGAGGATGGGCGGTTGGACGCCCCCTCGGGGGCTGTGATCCCAACGGCGGTTGAGCCGAACACCAGCCCCATACTCTGCAAGATTCGTGACTCCATGGAGCCGGATTCTTCTCCGGACTCGAACCCTCTGCGCCCCTGCCGATCGAATCCGATTGGGCGCCGATCATGGAGTTCGCGGCCGCGGACATCTTTCAGCACTCGCCTTTCAGCGATATCCTGAGGTCACTGAAGTCTCTCTCTTTATCAGGAGAGCCCTGGCCGGACTACGGTCAGCAAGGTTGGGGTACGGACGATAAAGAAATTCAAAACCCACCCACCACCCACTTTGTAGCCACTGTCGACGACTTAACCGACATGCTCGACTTCGACTCCGAAGACATCGACGGTATGGACACCGATGAAGGAGATGATGAAGAACCAGCGCCTACTAGGCCCTGGAAAGCCGCCTCGTCATATGACATATACATGGTGGACACCCCAAAAGAGGGAGATGGCGATGGAATAGCGGAGGATGACCCCTCCAAGAAACAGCAAAAGCGCCGGCGTCAGCGACGCCTCTCAAAATCCCGCCAACACGAAAACGGTGATTCCAGCATGGGAGATAATAATACTCCGGAGAGTGCCGAAGAAAACCCCCTCCAGCAAGGTTTAGCATAGGAGGATGGAGAAACCAACCCTCATGAGAGAGCGGCAGACAAAGAGGTCGAGGACGATAATTATATGCCTCCCTCCGAAGACGAGGCAAGCCTCGACGACGATGAATTCGTCGTGCCAGAGGATCCCGTTGAGCAAAAGCGTTTCCAACGCAGGCTTATGGCCACGGCAAGAAGCCTCAAGAAAAAACAGCAACAGCTCAGAGCTGATCAAGATTTTCTGGTTGACAGATGGACTGAAGTCCTTGCGGCCGAAGAGCATAAACTCGAACGCCCCTCCAAGAGTTACCCAAAGTGCAGGTTGCTACCCCGATTAGAGGAGGAAGCACATGATGCGGCCGAACGGCCACCTCGTGGCCGCGACAGAGAGGCCTCCCGGCCCTCCACTCAAGCCACACCCCGTATCGAGGCACGGGAATATGCACCGGACTTACGAGACATGTTGGAGGACAAGGCAAGGCAAACACGATCGATATACGGATCGCGTGGTCACCCCACGGCTCGAGACGGTAACCGTCACGCCGGCCACAAATTCGGCAGGGCCGAACACAGTAGACAAAGCTCATTGGAGCTACGTCATGATATCGCCCAGTACAGAGGCGCCGCACACCCACTGTGCTTTACAGACAAAATAATGGATCATCAAATCCCCGAGGGTTTTAAACCCGTAAACATCGAATCATATGATGGCACAACATACCCTACGGTATGGATCGAGGATTATCTCCTTCATATGCACATGGCCCGCGGTGATGATTTTCACGCCATCAAATACCTCCCACTCAAGCTTAAAGGACCAGCTCGGCATTGGCTTAACAGCTTGCCAACATGATCAATCAGTTGTTGGGAGGACCTGGAAGCCGCATTCCTCGACAATTTCCAGGGCACTTATGTGCGACCCCCAGACGCCGATGATCTAACTCACGTAATTCAGCAGCCAGAGGAATCGGCTAGGCAATTCTGGACACGGTTCCTAACAAAGAAAAATTAAATAGTCGACTGTCCGGACGCTGAGGCCCTAGCCGCCTTCAAGCACAATATCCGTGATGAGTGGCTGGCCTGGCACCTCAGACAGGAAAAGCCGAAATCTATGGCAGCACTCACGACACTCATGACCCGCTTTTGCGCAGGAGAAGACAGCTGGCTTGCTCGTAGCAACAATATGACCAACAACACTGGTAGTTCGGACACCAGGGACATTAGTGGCATGTCACGTCGCAACAAGCAGAAGCGCCGCATTAACGGCGACAATGCTAAGGATACGGCAGTTAATGCCGGATTTAGAGGCTCTAAATCCGGTCAGCGGAAAAAGGCATTCAAAAGGAATCCTAGGGGCCCATCCAGCTTGGACCGAATACTCGACCGCTTGTGCCAAATACATGACACCCCCGAAAAGCCGGCCAATCACACCAACAGGGACTGTTGGGTGTTCAAGCAGGCAGGCAAGTTAAGCGCCGACAATGAAGACAAGGGGTTGCATAGCGATGACGACGAGGAGCCCCAGCCGCCGAACAACAATGGACAGAAGGGTTTTCCCCCACAATTGCGGACGGTGAACATGATATACGCCACCCACGTCCCCAAAAGGGAGAGGAAGCGCGCGTTAAGGGACGTATACGCGGTAGAGCTAGTCGCCCCAAAGTTCAACCCATGGTCCTCCTGCCCGATCACCTTTGATCGAAGAGACCATCCCACTAGCATCCGTCATGGTGGATTTTCCGCATTGGTTCTAGACCCAATTATTGACGGATTTCATCTCACTAGAGTCCTCATGGACGGCGGCAGCAGCCTGAACCTGCTTTACCAGGATACAGTGCGAAAAATGGGCATCGATCCCTCGAGGATTAAGCTCACCAAAATGACCTTTAAAGGCGTAATACCAGGTGTAGAGGCCAACTGTACAGGCTCAGTCACACTTGAAGTGGTCTTCGGATCCCCGGATAATTTCTGAAGCGAGGAATTGATCTTCGACATAGTCCCATTCCGTAGTGGCTATCATGCATTGCTCGGACGAACCGCATTCGCCAAATTCAATGCGGTACCGCACTACGCATACCTTAAGCTCAAGATGCCAGGCCCTCATGGAGTAATTACGGTCAATGGAAACACCGAACGCTCCCTTCGAATGGAGGAGCACACGGCGGCCCTTGCAGCGGAAGTACAAAGCAGCCTCTCCAGGCAGTTCTCCAGTCCGGCCATTAAACGTCCGGACACCGTCAAGCGCACCCAGAGTAACCTACAACAAGACCGCCTGGCACGTTCCGAGCAGGCGTAGCAATGCGGCCCCAACCCCAACCCTCGCAAAAAGGCGACGCCAGTACTTCGCGCACATAACTACGCTCTAGAAATACCATGGGCATAGGGGGAGGGGCACCATCACGGCACGCCTAAAACACGGCTTAAACCACACCAGGGGCTGCCGACTTTTTTTACTTTTCTCTTACTTCTAGGACTCTACTCTTCGGAAGGCTTCTTCGGCAGTTCAGTTGCCGCACAAACGATGCAAGAACCAGGGAAGCAGACAAGCCATGCCGCATTACGGAAATCCCTGGTGGTCTCTATCACGAGCAGTATACCTGTTTCACATACTATTTCGCAGCTTGCCCCTGGAGCAGACATGTTAAATAGTCCAACTTTTCATTTATCGCATTACTTGTATCGTTCTGCTTTGATCGCAGCTAATTTTAATAAACAATGCATAGCTTTTGTCTATTTTTGCATTATCTTTTTATAAATAAATGTTCCTTAACGACATGTTGCACCCGTACAACTTGGTACGGCCAAAATACGCCAGGGGCTTTTAACACCCCTCAATATGGTGTGAGAAGTCCGAACACTTCCACAAGTGCGGCACCCCGAACTTATAGTGTTATATGCATCGGCTCCGAATCATGTCTTGGGTCAATAGTTGGGTTTGCCCGGCTCCTATGTTTTGGTGCCTTACGTTCCGCTATATCGGCTAAGGTAGCACTAGGAGAACCACTGCGATTGTGCCCCAGTTGAGCTGGGCCGAGCACCTCAGTGGAGAAAGCTAAAACTGACTGTCATGATGAAGCGAGAGTTGGTCGCTGTTCGAGAGGTTTTTTTTTGAGTCCCTAAAGACTTATGCCGCTTAGGGCGAGGAGTCGGCTCTGTCCGGCCAAGGCGTGGATAGCGCCCCAAACTCGGTCTTCCGAATACTAGGGGCTTCGCCGAAATTTAAAATTATAGAATTCTATGGCTAAGTGGGAGTGTTCACGCATTATAGTCCGATTGCCTCGTTCGTTGGTCTGAGCGCCACCCTCAAAGGACCCAAATATGGGAAAAAGAGCGCCCAGGTTTATCCCCGAACACCCCAGCACTAGCGGCAAGGGGGCAGAAGCCGACGACTCTCCATCTCTCAGTATTGATAAACAGCCGCACAAAAGGTAATATTTTAAATTCAAGCAGCATTGCTCAGCGCATATGAACAAGTTTTCAGCGCACAGGACAAAAACGAGCGAGTTTTACTCAAAAATTACATCCCTAGTACATTCATCCGCCACAAGGCGGGCACCCTTCAGAACATCCTTATAGTAATTTTCGGGCTTGCGATGCTCTTTCCCCGCTGGTGGCCCGTCCTTCACAAGCTTCTCCTCATCCAGCCTGCCCCAGTGCACCTTAGCACGAGCAAAGTCCCTACGGGCACCTTCAATACAGACGGAGCGCTTGATGATTTCGAGCCTTGGACAGGCCTCCACCAGCCGCCGCACCAGCCTAAAATAGCTCCCAGGCAGAGCCTCTCCAGGCCACAGCTGAACTAGGAGGCCCTTTATGGCCTGTTCGGCCGCCTTGTGGAGCTCGACCAGTTGCTTCAGCTGGTCGCTCAGGGGCACGGGGTGTCCGGCCTCAGTATACTGAGACCAGAACACCTTCTCCATCAAGCTGCCCTCCTCGGCTCGATAGAATACGGCGGCATCGGATACACTCCGAGGAAGATCTGCAAATGCCCCTGGAGAGCTCCGGATTCGGGTAAGTATCAAGTAACTCACGTTTATGTGTTTACTTTGCATAAAGAATGCCTTACCCGCCACTATCTTCTTCACCTCATCCAACTCCTGGAGGGTCTTCTGGGATTCGGTCTTGGCAGACTTGGCATTTTCAATAGCTACCGCGAGCTCGGACGCTCGTGTCTTCGAGTCAAGCTCCAAACTCTCATGTTTCTTCATGAGAACCTGGAGATCTTGCCACACCTTGCCAACCTCGACCTCATCCCTCTCCCGCTCGGTGTGCTCCGTGGCCACACTCTTCTCGGCCTCGAGCAGCGCCTGCTTAAGGGTCGCCACCTCAGATGTGGCCCCTACAATAGCCATGTTAATCCTGTCATTTCTTGCAATTGCACCTTTTTATATAGACATATTCAACCAAGGTATTTCTTACCTTCCTTCTCCTCGAGCTGCTTCTCCGCACGCCCGAGCTCTTGCTCGGACTTCTCGAGGCTCTGCTTCAGCGTGTCCACTTCCGTAGTCAGTACGGCGGACGCCAGCAGAGAAGCCTGGATATGCATATTGACTCCTTTTGTTAGACTCCTGCGAATTCTTTGATCCTCTATTCGGCTTTTCTTCCCGAACGCCCAATAGAGCATCAGGGGCTACTGTCTATACGGTAATATTATTTACACATTATTTACTTACCTCAAAGCCTGTCAAAAGGCTAGTACAAGCTTCAGCCAGTCCGCTCTTAGCGGACTGAACCTTTTGGACCACCGCACTCATAATAGCACGGTGCTCCTCGTCGATGGAGGCGCCTTGGAGCACCTCCAACATATTGTCCGGCGCCGCCAGTTGGACAGGGGCCGCCGGCACGGTGGACTTGCTCCTCTTGGAAGGAGGTCCCCCGCCGGACTGCAGAACCTTTGAAGGTTCCGAAGCGGTGTCCGGCCTAGAGCCAGACTCGGAGCCCTGGGGGGTTTCTTCCCCTTTACTCCTGGAGTCCGGGAGGTCGCCTTGTGGCGCCTCTGGGACCACCCCCTCCCTGCTTGGAACCTGCTGGGACAACACCTCGGTGTCGTCCGTAGGGCGGGGGAGGAAGCCGTCGGAAGTGAGTTCACATCCGATGAGTCCAGTGAGCCGCTCGACGACGCGTCGAGCCGGTCTTTGGGTGGGCTGCATAAGCATATTCGACATACGGGAAAGTTGTGCAATAAACGAGTACTATGAATTACTCCGGTATCCGGATACTTACGATTTTGCCAGGGGCTTGGCCCTGGGCTGCCACTCCTCTCCGCCGTCATCGGCGTCGGCGGAGTAGTCCGGGGGAAGGGTTTTCCCCTTCTTGGACCCTCCGGCCTCCTCAGAGAGGGCGGCCTTCCTTTTCTTCTCTCCTCCCGCTGGAGGGGGAGAGGTTTCTTCTTCTTCCTCCTCGTCTTCACGAGAGGAAGGCGCTTCGGGACCGTCGGATGATGAATCCGACACATCCTGGCGCCGGGCACTCTTTCGAGTCCCCGTGGACCTTTTCGTGGCCTTCTTCTCCGGCAACACATAGGGCGCCAGAACCAGCAGCTTCGCCAAGCGAGCGTCCGCTTGGCCTTCGGGCAAACGAGCCGGACAATTGATCTGTCCGGACGTCACCTCCCAATCCTGTCAAAGATAAGGGAGCTTAGATCCCGCATAGAGTCAAACTATGAAAAATTGATACCCTGTAAAAGGACAAAAACAGCTTACCGCATGAGCGTGACGCTGAGTACTGAATCCGTGATCCTCGGTAGCGGATGCGGGAGCCTCGACGCCCTTGAAAAGCATCCTCCAGGCATCTTCGTACGTCATGTCGAAGAGCCTGTTTAGAGTTTGATGCTGCGCCGGGTCGAACTCCCACAGGTTGAAGGCCCGTCGTTGACACGGGAGGATCAGGCGGATGAGCATAACCTGGACTACGTTGACAAGCTTGAGCTTCTTATCCACCAGGGTTTGGATGCATGTTTGGAGTCCGGTCATCTCTCCTTTTTACCCCAAGACAGGCATGTCTCCTTCCAGGAGGTGAGCCGCGTAGGGGGGGGCAGATCGAAACTCAAGGGGTGTGACCCATTCGGCGTCACGCGGCTCGGTGACGTAAAACCACAATGATTGCCACCCCTTCAGGGTCTCCACAAAGTAGCCCTCGAGCCACAGGACGTTGGCCATCTTGCCAACCATGGCACCGCCGCACTCCGCCTAGCTTCCATGCACCACCTTCGGCTTGACGTTGAAAGTTCTAAGCCATAGGCCGAAATGGGGGCGGATGCGAAGGAAAGCCTCGCACACGACGATAAACGCCGAGATGTTGAGGACGAAGTTCGGGGCCAGATCGTGGAAATCCAGGCCGTAGTAGAACATGAGCCCCCAGACAAATGGATGCAGAGGGAAGCCCAGTCCGCGGAGGAAATGGGGGAGGAATACCACCCTCTCATGGGGCCTAGGAGTGGGGATGAGATGCCCCTTTTCAGGAAGCCGGTGCGCGATGTCACTAGCCAGATATCCGGCCTTCCTCAGCTTTTTGATGTGTCCCTCCGTGATGGAGGAGACCATCCACTTGCCTCCCGCTCCGGACATGACTGGAGAAGGTTGAGGTGGTAGTGCGGACTTGGGCGCTGGAGCTCGAGTGCGCAAGAATGGATAGGCAAAGGAGGAAGAAGGCATGGGTGAAAAGGTGGATCCTTATCCCCTTATATGGGTGGACGCGACCACATGTCCCCACTAGCCTGGTAAAACTTGCTTATCTCCAAGCACCGTAATCAAAGGCGCGGTTGGGTTACCCATGCCCGTATTGATGAGAATCCCGGAATAAGGGACACGATCTCTGCTTTGACAAGATGTGCCAAGGAAACCGCCTCGCATGACGCGCTGAGGTGGGATAATTAAACGAATCGGATAAAGGCTTGGCCGTGGTGTGTCGCACCACGGAATACGTCAGCAGATTAGATTTGTGTAAATATTATTATTCTCTCTATGGCAATATGTGGAAACTTATTTTGCAGAGCCGGACACTATCTTTGTGTTTAAAATCTTCTATGAAGTACTTGGAGGAGGAACCCGCCTTGCAATGCTAATGACAATTTGTGCGCCGGACCCGTCGTCATTGAAGCCTGGTTCAGGGGCTATTGAGGGAGTCCTAGATTAGGGGGTGTTCGGATAGCCGAACTATACCTTCAGCCGGACTCTTGGACTATGAAGATACAAGATTGAAGACTTCGTCCCATGTCCGGAAGGGACTTTCCTTGGCGTGGAAGGCAAGCTTGGCGATACGGATGTTCAGATCTCCTACCATTGTAACCGACTTTATGTAACCCTAACCCTCTCTGGTGTCTATATAAACCGGAGGGTTTTAGTCCGTAGTACAACATACACATCAACAATCATACCATAGGCTAGCTTCTAGGGTTTAGCCTCTCTGATCTCGTGGTAGATCCACTCTTGTACTACCCATATCATCAATATTAATCAAGCAAGACATAGGGTTTTACCTCCATCAAGAGGGCCCGAACATGGGTAAAACTTTGTGTCCCTTGCCTCCTGTTACCATCCGGCCTAGACGCACAGTTCGGGACCCCCTACCCGAGATCCGCCGGTTTTGACACCGACAACGAGTATTAGAAGAGTTGATCTACCTCGGATCGTAATGGCTAAACCCTAGAGGTCTAGCTTGTATGGCTATGGTAATGAATATCTCCTCTGGACTAAGTCCTCCGGTTTATATAGACACCGGGAGGATCTAGGGTTACATAAGGTCGGTTACAAAGAAAGGAATCTATATATTTGGTTGCCAAGCTTGCCTTCCACGCCAAGGAGAGTCCCATCCGGACATGGGGCAGTCTTCGGCATACTTATTTCAAACCGGTTAACAGGCTGGACGCCCGAGGACCCCTTAGTCCAAGACTCCCTCAGTAGCCCCTGAACCTGGCTTCAATGACAAGGTATCCGGCGTGTAGATCTGTCTTAGGAATTGCAAGGCAGGTTCCTCCTTCCGAACTCCAAGATAGTCTTCGGACGAAACAAACGTGTCCGGATCTACAATACATAGCCGTAGAGAGTATAGTATTTCACGAATCCAATCTGCTGACAACTTTAGTAATGTGATGTCATGCTTTCTCGGTCATTATTTCAAACCGTTTCTCGTCCCGCCGTTCCACGTTTCGGGACGTGGCTATTATTTGCACGTCTTGTCGAAGCAGAGATCGTGTCCCCTTATTGTGGGATTTTCATCAATACGAGCATGGGTAACCCAACCGTCCCGCGGGAAAGATTCCTTAGGAATAGGCTGGTTTTTAGGCTTAGGAGGAGGCGTTCAATACCCGTTGCCTTTATAAAGGAACCAAGGGCCGTCTTTTTTATGCCAAACTTCTCCTCAGCCTTCCCAACCTCGAGTTCTAGCACCCAAGGTTCGACTTCATTGCTTCAAGCCTCCCCATCATGTCCAGACCCATCCCTCAAGGCCGATGGGTAGCTTCCTCCGTTATAGAGGAGGATATTGCAAAGCTTCGGGAGGCCAGATACTTGACCGCGAAGATACACCATAGGCTTCCTTCTCAAGGACAGGTTATTCCGACCCCCAGATCTGGCGAGAGGGTCATATTCATCTCCCACTTCCTCCGAGGGCTAGGGTTCGCTCTTCACCCCTTCGTCCGGGGGCTAATGTTTTATTACGGACTAGATTTTCACGATCTAGCTCCAGACTCCTTCCTCCATGTCTCGGCGTTTATCATCACATGTGAGGCCTTCCTCTGAATCCCCCCACACTTCAGCTTACAGCTCAAGACCTTTAGTGTGAAGCCGAAGGTAATTGATGGGGAACAGGCAGAGCGCAGTGGTGCTGTAGTGAGAAAACTTACCAACACTCCCTGGCCAAAAGGCTCTTTCACCGAAACCTCCAACCAATGGCAACGAGAGTGGTTTTATGTCACGGAACTTCGTAGTACCAAGTGGGTAGCTATACCTGCATTCCGTTCCGGCCCTCCGCCATAGCTTGCGTCATGGATTAACAAGGGGCTGGACTAGGGATCAGTTGATGAAGTGCAGACTCTACAGAGCCGCATCTGAACCCTCCTTGAGAGAGACATTGATCTTGTCAATGTGATTCAAGTGATGCTACTTCGCCGAATCCTGCCATGCCAGCGCAGGTCTCGCCGTATGTGGGAGCTTAATCCAGAAGGATCACAAACCCTCCAACACTTCTTTGGCACTATGCATGAAGGGATGTGGAAGTTGTTTTTTGGGAAGCGAAAACATTGGCCGGATGCTACTGAGGACGCCGGCCTTAACTGCAACCGTCTGGATACCCCGGTAAGCACTTGTCTCCCGAACACTTTGTAATAACGCATACCGTAATATGGTACTGATCAAGCAATCTTCTTCCAGGGCTGGATAAAGAAGGCAGAACTAATTATGTGTTCGGCCCCTCTTCCTAAAAGGCCCGCGAATCCTGTTCTAACAAGGATGTTGGCCCTGGAACCATACAGATGCCTGTGAAGGAGGGTGAGACGAAGAGTGGTAGAACCAAAGATGGCCCCCTATTCCAAGGGTACATCAGACATTGTGTCCGGAGGAATCAAAATTCCCTCATCCAAAGACAAAAGTGAAGGGGGAGCCAACGTCTTCTCCCCCCATGGAAAGAAAAGAGCCGCCTCCGAAGATTGGGAGGAAAAGGCTCCTAAGCGAGGCAAGAAGCCCCTACCAGGTGGATCCGGCTTGGAGGACGTCGACGCGTAGTCTCACGACGAGGACAAGCCTCAGGCCAAATTGTAATTGAACAAGGATGTTTTAAACATATCCCGTTCTTTTCTCGTAATGCTTAGAATATATATTTTTTGCAGTCCGGCACAGAGTCTTCTTCAACAATCCTCTTCCTCGGGGGACCTTCTCCCAGAGATGATGGAAAGCGAGACGCCTCCATCGGCCTCTCCGCCCAATAGGGCGGACGACTTCGAGGTGTCGTCACGAAGGGTCTCCCCCGACCAGCAGGTGGTGCGAGGGATGATGAAGACATTACCTGAAGGTGACACTTTGGTGGCCCAGGGTCCGGGGACCAACAATGAAGGCCCCGAACAATCCGGTCTACTGCCGTATACGAATGAACGGATCCCTTCAAAGGGAGGTCGTACTCCTACAGCAGCCTCCGGAGACCCAGAGGCGCCGGATATATTGACGAACATGCTGCGACAGGTGTCTGTCTCAGAGGAACATCATACCTTGACGGGCAAGGTGGTCGAAAAGGTCCTGTCCACGAAAGCGGATTGAATGAGGCCTTCGTGGGCCTGCTAAGAGGCTTCGAGGTTTGTACCGTAATATGTTAGATTGTGTTTTATTCGAGAACACACTTGTGTATAGATAGTAGCCCCTGAGATTGTGATTGGATTCCTGAGGGAGGCAATCAGAGGATCAAAAGATATGCCCAGGAAGTAATATGATTAATTGGAACACAGGCTGTGACCTCCCCGGAAATTGTCCGGACTGTAGAGATTGCGGATTTGCAACACAAGATTGATGAGGCGGATACTGATATCGTGCTTATCAACAAGCGCCTTGACGAGTCGCAAGGTACGTATTCGGAGCAATCCTTACATATATGTGTTTGTAATATAAGCGTGACGCTAGAAGTTGCATACTGAAATATGCATGGCTGCAGATGGTGCCGCCGCCATTGAGATTCTTCGAGCGGAGCTGGCCCGGGCCAAGGAGCAGGCCTGGTTTAATAATGAAGCTGCTGAAAAGGCGTCGGCCGAGTTAAAGGCCAAACAAGCTCCTCGGTACCAAGACGAGGAGAAAATATCCTCGATGGCGCTCGAACTGAAAAATGCTACTAGCCCCTGTGAATTCCTAGAGAAGGAGAATAAAGCAAAAGCGGTTGATCTTGACAAGGCCTTGCGAGAGGAGAAAGAAGCGCGGTCCGAATCTAGAGCGGACCATGAGGAGATCTGGCAAGCTATGGAGATTGCGGCTGGTAAGCCCTTTTTATTACAGACTAAGTTCCGCGATCCGCATTATGCTCAGCTTAACCAATTGTGGAGTTCTCCAGACGTGTTTTTGGACCTGCCGAAGAGTTCATCCGATGCGGCGCAGTTTTACCAAGCGCAAGAGGGATATGCAATGGAGAAGCTTTTCTTGTCACAGTTCGACGTATCAAAATGCCCTCTACTGCTGAATGAACAGATGTCCCAATGGGCCGAGCTTCACAGGATCTCCGGTGCTGCCATGAAGAACGTCATACTTCAGCTATGGCCGACTGAGCCGATTCCGAATACCTATTTTGGCTTGGTGCGGCGGCTTGCTGATGCGGTGCCACGTATCGACGCCGTGAAGCGGTCGGCGTGCATTTAAGGTGCACGGATGGCATTTGCCCGAGTCAAGACATACTGGGGGAAGATGAAGCCGTCGATGTTGCAGCACAGGGTCCACCCAAGGGCAAGGACCATCACACACCAGAGCATTACTTTGAGGATGTCTTAGAGGCTGCCCGCTTGATAGAGGGTCCATGTTCGAAAGGCATAATATTCGAGTGAATTCTTTATGAATTGTAAAATACAATTGTTGTAATCAGTCTATATTTTGATTTTGCCTAAAGGCTTTTGTTCCTCCTGTGCGGCCGATTGTATATGATCTGAAAGTTTTCTAGCCATCGGCTTCAACCCCCTCGTAGGAAGTACGGGGGTGTTCAAAAAAGCATCTGATCACTCTTGATCCAACGTCTTGGTCCGTGAAGGAGGTGTTAATGCGGCGAACCAGGCAACCAGACTATAGGGCGTTAACACTTTCACTTAGCCATAGGAGTTTTATGGTGTGTCTACGACATAGCCCCTGGTATGTATGCGGCTTATTCATATGATGCATTTACATATTTGATCGGAAAGAGGTCCTTCGTGTGACATGGAGGAATCGCTAAAGATTCTGATAAGTCATCAAGTGGTTGACCAGCTCCCGCCGTATAATGACAGTTAGTTTTTGGCTTTCTCTACTAAGGTGCTTAACCAGGTGAACCGGAAGCACAATCGCAGTAGTTCTCCCTTTACTACCCTAGCCGATAGAGCGGAACATAGGATAGCAAGCACAGGAGCCGGGCAACCCAACTATTGACCCAAGACATGATTCGGAGCTGATGCATATAAGACCAAACTCGCAACACCGAAGTACGCTATAGAGTTGTTCGGACTTGTCGGCAACTCGTTTGTTCCCATACCGAGCCCTTGGCAAGTTATGCCGAGGTGTATGTTTGAAACAACCATAGGGGAAAACCTTGGTCCTTTATAGAAGAATGGATTATTTTTACTGGGATCTGAGTGATGTGCCAATCGTGTATATAGATAACAAAGCCGCAACCCCGGCTATTTGATATGCCAGGGGTCGAAGGCGGAGGAAAAAGGCACTTTACAGGCTCGAAATAGAGAGTGCAGTCTACAAAAAGTAATTTTGGACCTCCTATCGCACGTCTGCGCTGCCTGTCCTCGGTGAAGGGACTCCTTGACGGAAATAGCCCCGTAGGTGAGTGTACAGATCTGAACTCCGATGGAGTCGGTTTTAGATGTTTCTCCTTTGTGCCACCTGTTTTTAAGAGATAATGAAGAAAGAAAAAAAGAAAGTAGATAAAAATGTTACGGGGGTGCTTGCAGGCTTGTCCATATTGTGCTTCCGCCGATGCCCATGGTATCTCAAGTGCGTAGTTATGTATGCACGGTACAGTTGAGCGGGTATATGAGGTGGGCAGTGGAAGCCGAACTGCTATTTCTGCTCCGGGATTGATCGATCCTTGGGGGGAATTTCTTCTGACCCTCGGTATTTGGTTGGTGAACCTCTCCGTCGTCCCTATCGCCTGGCGGCCTCCTCCCCTTGTGTTTGGCATTGAGCTTGCCGGCCTGCTTGAAGACCCAACAACTTTTGTTGGTATGATTAGCTGGTTTATCGGGGTGCCTGTGAATCTGGCAGGGTCGGTCCAATATCCTGTCTAGGTTGGATGGTCCATCTCGGTTCGCCTTGAATGGCTTTTCGTTGACCGGGTTTGGTATTGCTAAATCCGGTGTTGACCGTTGTGTCGCGTGATCTTTCATTATCATTGCAACTGTTGTGTTTGCTTCGTCGTGGCTTGCCATTGCCATCTCGGATTTCAGAAGTGCCCGAGTCGCCGGCACTGTTGCTTCTATGAGCAAGTCAGCTGTCTTCTCCCACGCAAAAGCGAGTCATTAGAGCGGTAAGGGCTGTCATGGATTTAGGTCCTTCTTGACCGAGGTGGCGTGCAAGCCATTCATCCCGGACACTGTGTTCGAAGGCCGCAAGGGCTTCCGCGTCCGGACAGTCGATGATTTGGTTCTTTTTAACTAAGAACCTAGTCCATAGCTTCCTGGCTGACTCTCCGGGCTGCTGGACAATGTGACTTAAGTCATCGGCGTCCGGTGGCCGGACATATGTTCCTTGGAAGTTGTCGTGAAAGGCGTCTTCCAAATCTTCCCAGCTGCCAATAGAATTTTCTGGTAGACTATTTAACCAGTACCAAGCTGGTCCTTTGAGTTTTAGTGGTCGGTATTTGATGGCATGAAGGTCATCTCCACGGGCCATGTGGATATGGAGGAGGAAGTCCTTGATCCATACTGTGGGATCCGTTGTTCCATTGTATGATTCGATATTCATGGGTTTGAACTCGAATGGGATTCATGCTCCATTACTTCATCTGTGAAGCAAAGAGGGTGTGCGGCGCCTCTATGTTGGGCCACACTGCGATGTACCTCCAATGGAGTCCATTTGCGGTTTTCGGCCCGGGCGTGGCTAGGTTTGTCATGTCCGAATAGGTAGCCGTTTTCATGTGTCGAGGCACGTCCTCGCGATCCGTAGATCGATCTTGCGTGTCCTGCTCTACCGTCCGAGTCCTGTCGAAAGTCGTATGTACAACCCAGAGCTGTTTTATTCTTGCCTTTACGGTGAGGTGGGGCGGTCTGGTGTTCGGCTTGAGTTGCCGCTTTATCCGGACCAAGTTGTGGCCGACCTGCCGCATTGTACGATGATGGTACGGGCTCCAGCGCCTCATCATCAAACTGAGGTAGCAATATACGCTTTGGGTAGCTTTTGGCTGGGCCAGTAAGGCCATATTCTTCGGCAGCTAGGACTTCGGTCCATCTATCATTGAGCAAATCTTGGTCCGCTTGAAGCTACAACTGCTTCTTTTTCAGGCTCCTTGCAGTGGCTATTAGCCGGCGTTTGAAGCGCTCCTGCTCGAGAGGTTCCTCAGGCACGATGAAATCCTCATTGCCGAGGCTCTCCTCTTCCTCGGTGAGCGGAAGATAATTACTGTCCTCCGAGTCTCCGTGTATGGCCTATTCATCAGGCCTAACTTGCCCATTTTCCCGTTCCCCCTGTTTGGAGGTTACCTTGATGGGGTCTTCATTATTTTCGGCATCATCTGGAGTATTAGTTTTTCCGGTGCCCGTACTGCAGTCTTCGGAACGACGTGACTTAGAGCGGCATCGAGGAAGCTAGCGCTTGGGCTGTCTCTTAGGAGGTTTATCCTCAACTGGATCCTCTTTGTCATCGTTGTTAGTTTTTTCAGGCGTTCCCACCATGTATACGTCGTAGAAAGAAGTGGCCGTCCGTCGTCCAGTGAATGGCGGGTTTTGGCCTTGCTCCTTGTCGGCATCGTCATCCGTACTGGCGATGTCTTCGGAGCCATGGTCAAGCATGTCAGTTACATCCTTGGCAGTGGCTATGAAGTGGGTGGCGGGTGGGAAGCAAAATTCCCCATCATCGGCCTCTAGTTCGAACCGTACATAGTTCGGCTGTGAGTCCCCCGCCAAGGACATGTTATTTAATGAGTTCAGCACATCGCCCAAGGGCGAGTGCTGGAAGATGTCTGCGGCGCTGAACTCAAAGATCGATAAGAGATCAAGTTCGGTATCCGCGGACTCACATGGTTCAGAACTTATACCCGGAGAAGAGTCCGGAGTTTCGGGGACACGAGTAATGCATGATGTTAAGTCCATGTGCGGCTCCAACACCGGGGAGTCTGTGGTCTCCATGGTGGGGTTGAGCCTCCAATCCTTGGGTGCCGCAGCGTGCTCTGGATCTCAGGCCAGAGTGGTCACATGAGCT